>NC_043001.1:25828838-26061338 GCF_006345805.1 Octopus sinensis | reverse complement strand
CAGAAAAAAAAATAGTGGTGTGGTTTGTATGAAAGGATGAAAACTATGGTGGCAAATTTAAAGTGCAGGAAGGAACCTATTAGATCCCTTTCCTTCCTGTTTATTATAGTCCTTCAGGCCATAACAGAGATGTTTATGACCTGCTGTCCATAGGTAGTCCTGTATACTGCTGGCCTAATTCTTACCGCTAAATCTGTGGATGGTTTAGTAAAAATATTCCAGACCTGGAAGCAAAATCTATAATTGAGAGACCTCAAAGTAAACTTAGCAAAGCTTAAACTTTTTGTGTGTAGGAGAAAAAGACTGGACTTTGCTACCATCAAAGAAAGGGCTATGCATAATATGCAGTAAATGTAGAAAGAAATAACATAGAGTTCTTTGTATAATATATGCATGTGCAAAAAGTGTTATGGAATTGCAGACAGCCTGACAAAGAAAGTAGATTTCATATGTGGCAGAAGCATACTATGGAGTAGTTAATAGCTTTTGTTACTTAGGTTACTCTTAGGTTGTTAATTAGTAGTGGAGGTAGGTGTATGAAAAACGTAACAGCCAGAGTAAGAACAGGATGGAGAAAGTTCAGGAAGTTATTATGTCTGCTGACATCAAAGGGCTTCTCCCTTAAAGTGAAAGGCAGATTATATGTTGTTTTTGTATGAACTGCAATGTTGCATGATAGTGAGAGATATGGGCCTTGAATGCAGAAGATTTTCAAAGACTAGGAAGAAATGAAGCAAATATGCTCTGCCGGATGCGTAATGTGTATAAACAACAGAATGTAAATGAAGCAAGGTAAAGAAGAAAAAGAAAATAATGGATATAAGAAGAATCAAATGTGTGCAGGAGAGAATACTGTGCTTGTATGAGCACATGATGCATATGGAGGTTAACAACTGTATAAAATGATGTACTGAACATTCAAAATAGATGGAACCTGTGGAAAAGGAGACCTGGGAAGACATAGAACAGAATGGTGAGAGTTGACTATGACTGTTGCTGGCATGCTGTACTTGAGAAGATCTTTCAATTTATGCAGTTATGGTGAAACATGAAAAATGGGGGAGGTTGCGGCATATAATATATCTACATTTGGGCCACTTGATCCACATGTTCCTATTCAATTTCCATCTACTTCCCTCACTCCCAACTACCTTGTACTCTCTTCTCTCTCTCTCTGTCACACATTCTCTCTCTCCTATTCAAACGATAGCATCAGCTCAAAGACATGGGACCAAGTGCTAAAAACTGATCTCAAAATGCTGAGCCTCATGAAGATGACAAAAAAAAGCAAGATGACTGATAACACACAGCGATGGAAGCTGGGATATTATAATATAGTTATTTCTTTACTACCCACAAGGGGCTAAACACAGAGGGGACAAGCAAGGACAGACAAACGGATTAAATCGATTACATTGACCCCAGTGCATAATTGGTACTTAATTTATCGACCCCGAAAGGATGAAAGGTAAAGTCGACCTCAGCGGAATTTGAACTCAGAACGTTATGCCAGACGAAATACGGCTACGCATTTCGCCTGGCATGCTAACGTTTCTGCCAGCTTGCCACCTAATATAGTGTATGTTTTGATCTCTCACCTGTTATTTTCTTTGTTAATTTTCCATTTACTGCCCCACCCACAATCTCTTTGATGCACTCATCTCTCTCTCCTATTCATTTTTATCATGCTGCCTGTGTAACAAGAGATGGCATTGGATCTCTCCATAATCAATTCCACTCTACCACCACCATTATCACTCTACATCTCCCTCTCATCAATATGTTTGTGAAAGAAGGAATTGCATCAGATCTGTTCATATCTCATACACTCCATCACCTTTCTGTAATGCTAGCCATCATTCCATCCACCCAGGTCACTCACTGACATTTATCTCTCTCTCTCTTCTCTTTCTCCCCTCTCTCTCTTTCTCCTCTCTCTGTCTCTCTCCTCTTTCTCCCTTCTATCTCTCCTTCTCTTTCTCCTCCCTCTCTATCTATTATCTGTCTGTCTGTCCATCTAATCATCAGATATATAACTGCCATTATTGCTCTTTTCTATCATTTCCTACCATTTACTGTGTCTCTTCCATTACCCCTTCCAGCAATATCTCTTCTATTACTTTTTCCCTTCTCCTTTCTCTACCAACCTCTCACTTCACTCACTTTGTATCTCCCATTAACTCTTCTTTCACCCAAGTTCATCTTTTGTCATCATCCTCTCTCTTTCATTCATGTTATGTTGACTTGAATGAACTCTTTAGGATTCTTTAGTCTTACAGGATACATGATAACTTCTCTAGTATTAGTTCCACAATAAAGTGCACCTGATACATTCTGTAAAGGGATTGGTGTTGAGACGAGTATTGAAATGAGAAAACCATGCCAAAAATAGACATATAAGCAAGATATAGTCCTCAGGTCTGCCTAACAAGTATTAATTCCAGACAAGAATAAATTTAGACTTTGATAACCTGTCCAACCCATGCTAGCATAGAAAGTAGAAACAAAATGAAGACAGCACTACCACCAATAAATGCTAATATTGTCAATGATTTTACATCAAAAGTTTTATAAAATCATTTTAAAGTTAAAAATTTAGAAAAAAAAAATATACAAAACCACTGTTTATCATGTTTTATTAAATCCTTACATTGGTTTTAAAGATCTGTGTTGTACCTAAATATCCCTTGTGGTGCAATATTTGAGAACCACTTGGTTAAAATATATGAATAACTTTATCTTTTAAATACAGTTTTTCTTTTTTACTTCATACACAAAGTGTATTAAAATATTTTTATTTACTCTTCATACACAAAGTGTATTACAATATTTTTATTTACCGAGAGTGTAAAGCACCATTACACTCTCGGAGTGGTTGGCGTTAGGAAGGGCATCCAGCTGTAGAAACTCTGCCAGATCAGATTGGAGTCTGATGTAGCCATCTGGTTCGCCAGACCTCAGTCAAATCGTCCAACCCATGCTAGCATGGAAAGCGGACGTTAAACGATGATGATGATGACTCTAATGTATACCAACAGTAATAAAATGCTTGGGGACCTCCACAAGAGAATATTGGACAACGGCTGAGATGGTTTGAATCCTCCCACTGGTTTCATATTGTGTCTGTTCTAATGACACTTAGCTTCTAATGCTTTAATCCACAAAGTTGAATGCATCTCAAGTGGGATACCCCACCATTGTAAGCAGTACTGCATTGTGTTTGTTCACATGACGCCTTAGCTCCTAATACTTGAGCCCACATAACAATATGCACCTCAAGTAGTATATCTCACAACTGTGAGTAGCTTTAATGGGCAATAAATGAAGAATTACATCATCATCATCATTATAATCATCATTTAACGACCATTTTCCATGCTGGCATGGGTTGGATGTTTTTACATCTGCTTTGGCACAGTTTTCATTGTCTGTTTTGGCATGGTTCCTATGGCTTAATGCTCTTCCTAAATCCGACCACTCTACGGGGTGCACTGGGTACTTTTTACATAGCACCATCACTGGTGCTTTTTATGTGACACTAGTACCAGTGCTTTTTATGTGGCACCAGCACTGACAGAGTTACTGAGTAATTAGCCTGACAAAAACTCCTTCAGCTGAGAAGGGAGCAGTTGTTACTTGCAGTTTCAAGACTCAAGTCCTTCCACAGGGAAATATATTATAGATCAGTGTCCAAGTTAGGTGAAGATTATTCCCTCATCTACTTCACACCATCAGGAGGAGACCCCCTTCGGTCATGAATGACTATGGGATTGCACCTAGAAAGTGACCCTCCGAGGCACAAGTCCGGGCAAGGTTGTTTGTGGAAGGCAAGTAGTCGCCCATGCATACCAGCCTCCCCTCTCCACACCACTGATGTTATCCAAGAGAAAGGTAAAGGCTAATACAGCTTGGCACCAGTGACGTCACAACTCATTTCTACAGCCGAGTGAACTGGAGCAACGTGAAATAAAGTGTCTAGCTCAAGAACACAACATGCAGCCCAGTCCAGGAATCGAACTCACAACCTCACAATCATAAGCTCGACGCTCTAACCACTTAGCCATGCGCCTTCACACCATGAACACTAGAGATAAGTACACGTCCCATGGATCCTAGGAATTCATCAAAGAGTATGGAATGCTAGTTTATAGAGTGTTAGCTGATATCCATTGTAAACTGTTACTAGTGACTGACATCCTATCCAGGGAAAATTGCGTTTCGTATCTAATTAACTTTACTGGCACCAGACCTTACAATTAGTTTTACAGGCTATTATGGTTTACAACAAAAATAAAAAGGTAGTAATTTTTTTGACTCTTGAAAAGCAACAAAAAAAAAATTCTCATATAATTAAGACTAGTCGCTATAATTGGTAGACTGGTGATAATCTGAAGCAGCATGAATTGAAGTAGAAATAAAAACAAATTCAGTGTTTGCTGATGTGTTACAAGTTGGAGAATAGATTAATATTTTAGTTAGGACTTTTGTTATTATTTCTACCTCTATTTAGAGACCTCACAATCTTCATCAAATAACTTCACTAATCTTCTGTTTAATTGCTTTCTTGTAATAATATTCTTGGCAACTTGGGAAAATGTTCTGATGATAATGTATATAGTAGGACTTATAAATAAGAGTTAAATTGAAAGGTAGAATTACTTAAGATGTTTAGCTGATTTTCTAACAATCATTGTTATTATGAGGTCTATCAGAAATGTTTCCACGGGAATTATTTTAAAAACGGAAAGAACAGGGGTGTTTATTGATGGATAAATAAATTTTCTAACAGATCATCATCATCATCATCATCATCGACTTCATCATCATCATCATCAACATCATCATCATCATCAACATCATCATCATCATCCTCATCCTCATCATCGTCATCATCATCATTATCCTCCTCATCATCATCATCATCATCATCATCCTCCTCCTCATCATCATCATCGTCATCATCATTTTGCTATAAATACATACTTAAAATGGTATTTTCTGGCTAAAAAATGAAACACATTTTCTTTTATATATTTCTCTAAGAATTTATTTCAACTATTAGATTTTTCTATCATTTCCAGTCAATAAAATAACAAGAATGTTTTTCTTCTTTTTTGCGTGTTATTTTTATCAAAGAACACAGTCTAACACCTCCAATTTCTCTTTACATTCTTGGCCATTCAATCAAAATTGTTATTTGTATTATCGTTATTCATCTATCAAAAGTCAACAATTTCAGGAAGAATTGCATGTCATCAACTTCATTCTCTTGTTTGTAGTCCTCTGGGACAAGGCTGGGAAGGGTTGGAGATTGAATCAGATGCAGTGGCTTACAATAACATTCTTCATACCATACTGTTTGCACTCTGGAGTTGCAATAAATTGTCTTCCTCCCTGTTGCAAATTGGTGATTTCCATTATAGTCTACTTATTCTAATCTTCTCATATGCTGCCAAACAAATCTAATTCACAAAGGGCTTGAGATTTGTCAGTGAAACACAGCATATTTGGCCTGTCAGTGAAAGCAGTCTGCCTGGGTGTGGTCGTGCAAGTTACAGGTTCTTTTGACCAACAGTCAGAAATCTACGTAAGTGTTGAGGGAATCCAAAGGGAACTTTGATGCTCTTCGAGTTGGCAATGATGAAATGTTGCAAATAATTTAATGCTTCA
The DNA here is from genome assembly GCF_006345805.1 of Octopus sinensis. NCBI lineage: Eukaryota > Metazoa > Mollusca > Cephalopoda > Octopoda > Octopodidae > Octopus > Octopus sinensis. The sequence goes on along the minus strand of NC_043001.1, from coordinate 26,055,668 downwards.
GGTTGAGATACTGGTACAGCTTAATATTCGGCAAATGGTTCTTATATATGTGAAAGTGCGATGGTTTTATTTTGAATATATTCTTGTTTTCAAGGCATGCTAAATGGTTGAGGGAATTCCTCCCTGGTTTTGGATGCCAATCTATTAATGATATCTAAAACATTTCAGGGAGCATAAGGTAATTGGTTTTATACTGTAAGGAAGAAACATTTCAGATAGTGCCATCATCATGAAAAAAAAAACACAGAACAGAAGAAAAGTTATATGGAAACAATGTTTATTGATAAAAACCACATGATAAGTGAATAAAAAAGGGTAAAAGTGGTTAGAATGGAATGATGTTTTTCAGCCAGGAGAGCGTTTTTCCATCAAGGGACCTAGGATGTGAGAATGTATTTTGTATATGTATGTGTGTAGGCAAGTGTGTATGTGTGTATAAAGCAGTGTATTTGAACATATTGTGGGAGTGTGTGTAGATGTGTGTATGTGGAGACAAAGGAGAGAATGAAGTGCACAAGAGGACGTTTATCAGTTTTGGCACAGAAGGAGGAAATGTTACAATATGGAAACATGATGATTATTCCAATTTTCCCAATTGGGCAAATTGTGTGTTAAAGGATGATTAGCTGTTCATAGTGCAAATAGGAGATGGTTGATTCATGGTGTAAAATAAAAACGGTAGACAAAGGGATGCAGTTAGGTGTGGTCAGGGGACTTAAATTGATGGGCATACGAGGTCAGAGTGATCCAGTGATGTGACATCAGCATGTAAAAGGTGCTTTGTAAAATGCTCTGCCAATCTCTGACTGGTTTTTCCAATATACAAGGCTCAACATCAGCATTTAACGTATTAAGTAATGTTTATGGTTGTACAGAGGAAACAGCTGGTAATATTGAAGTGGGAGTTGGGTCATTTTAAATGTCCAAAGAGCTAATGCTTTGGATAGAGGGTCAGGTTTTGCAGTAGAAGTGAGAGTGTGCAAAGGGAGTCGGTGGAATGGAACAAGGTGGGATGTAGAATGTCACAGAGATTGTAATGGTGTCTGAAAGAAGGGAGAGATCATTCAAGAAAGATGTGATGAAGTAGCAGCATCATGTTTGAGGAAATGTACGAACTATGCAGGGCTGCATTGGCGAGATAAGGTAGTTGTAGAATAGATAAGGGCAAAAAGAAAGCAGTCGGTGGCAGGACAGATTTAAGAATTGAGGGTAGAGACACAGTAGTGCAGGTGTAATGGTGAGCAGTATTAATGGCTTGTTTGGGGTAACTCATTGTTTGAAGTAGCAGACCTTTTGGTGCAGCTGAGAACCAATGTTAATCATGGCTACAGAAGTTTGATCATGAAATGATTTGATTTCAGCTAAAACACTTATGGGTTATTGTTCTATTCACAACCAGTGTACTACAACTCTCGCTTTTACATATATTTGCAGCTAAGTGAACTAGACCAGTGAGTGTCAATTATTTTTTGTCGTGAACACATCGCAGCCTCAGTGATTGTATGGAATTTATTGACTCATTGATTTAATTGCTAACAACCTATCAAATCAGTTTATTGTGACTCTCAGTCAATCAATTTTACTTCATAGATTGCTACATTATCAATTAGAAGTATTCATTACCTTAAATTTCACAATTTAGGTAATTTGTAACTGTCAGTGAATTATTTCTAAAACACTATTCAGGCAAAACAGTATCAAGTGACTGGTATTGTTGTATTGATTTTGTGCTGACCAAGTATTATTGCTCAGTTAAAAGGATAAAATATCAACTTTAATCTCTTTACTTTAATGGGCTATATGTTACTGTGAGGGAATTTGCTCAGTAAACCAGGTCAGGGCTATTGTAATATCACAGGCCACAACAGAAAGAAAAATGCCTTGTTTTGCAACGTCTTTTCTATAACTTGAATTTTATAAAGTAACTCTACTATATCTTTGTTATCCCTTTAATTTTCTTTTATTCTTCTTAACCATTTAATAGGTTTATAGTCATCTCTAGACTTCATGTCTACAGTAAAAACATAAGCAGACACACTAATGCAGAGACCCCACTCAGCATGTGTATAATCTTTCTCTCTCTCTCCCAGTGATACACACACACATTTTTACTCATTTTATATGCCAAAGAGTCTATTCTGATGTTTGAACCTTCTGTTATTTGAATAGCTCTTCTGTCTGTTTTAACGATTTTCTCGGCTCAGTGTGTGTGTGTGTATGTGTTATATGTATATTATATGTGTGTGTGTGTGTATGTTATATATGTAATGTTTATTGTGTGTGTGCAAAGACACACACAGAGAGCAAAGGATACCACCAAGATTATGATAATATTTACATTGACTTTGAAGCAATATTTATTGTGTTCTTTGTAAATAATTATCCGTGTGATGTTCGTTAATGTTTATTGTTCTGACTTTGATCCATCATTTACTTTCTACATTGGCTTAATTAAATATAAAAAATCCCTACTTTGTTTCACTTGGACTAACTTACTAACTCTTCAATTTCATGCTTGCTTGAGTGAGTAAGCAGCAAAAGCATTGCCGGGGCCTTGTTTCTTCTTCTTCTTCAGCTTCTGTTTCTGTTGACAAGAGAAACCTATTAATGTTTCATCACTAATAACTTTTAAGATGATAGACTTCACTGATCGTATCTGGCTTTTTTATCTCAAGGCCTTGCTTTCATTCCTTACTTTGGCTGTATAGAAACATATACATACACATAGATTAGGCTTTCTTCACATAGTCACCAAGTTTCTTGTTACTTTCCATATTGATATGAAAGGATGTAGAAATGGTGGGAAAATTTCAGCTCAGCTTACAGTTTCCTTTAAGAGGTTCTCATCTGCTATTCATTATATGGTAGTTATATGTCACCAACAGTTTTATCTCTGCCACCCTGTTCTTTGATCTAACCTCAGTTTAAGAAACATAGCAGGGTTCCTTCTTACTCTTTCTTAATGCATACCAGCAAACACATAAATTTCCTACTTAGAAATATTTATGACTACAATTTCTCTTGGTGACTATTTCAGAACAGAAATATTCCTTTGCTAAATTATTCAGCAATATTTCTAAAGCTAAAATATCAATACTTTTATTCTAGGAGATAATGTATTTCTTGTTTTCATTTAATTTTATTTTATTTTATTTTATTTCATTTTATTCTAGAAATGTCTATGTAAAGATTATTACAATACAGTTATGATTAAGTGCTGTAAAAAATAAACTGATTGCATAATAAAAACAACAGCAAATTTACATCAAAATGTTTGTTAATGCTTCTAATGAATAAGAAGAATCAATATTTAGTTACATACATACATACATACATACGCGCACACATGCATGCATACATACATACATAAGTACATGCATGCATATATACATACATTCATACATATACATACATACATAAGTACATACATACACATATATATATATACACATACAAGCATGCATACACACATACATAAGTACATACATACATATATATATATATAATATATATATATATATATATATATATACACAAACATGCATGCATACATACATACATATGCACACACACATACATACATACATACATACATATATATATACACACATGCATGCACACATATATAAGTACATACATACATAGACACACACACACATATATATAAATACAAACTTGCATAAATACATACATACATACATACATACATATATATATATATATGATGACATATATATATATATATGATGATATATATATATGATATATATATATATATATTATATATATATACATACATACATACATACATACATACATACATACATACATACATACATACATACATACATACATACATACATGCATACATTACATACATACATATGCACATACACATACATACTTACATACATATTCACACACACACACACACACACACACACACACACACACATACACAAATATATTGAAATAATTTACATCAATATCTATGTCATTGTAGTTAGAGAAAATAATAACATGATTTTAATTCTACATAGATTCTTCATACAGAAATATATTAAAACTATTGACAATGCAGTATATTATTATTGACGGAGGGTTGGTATGTGATGGGAATATCAATGAGAAATGCGTTAATATCTAATTATTTTAAAGACTCAGCATACTGCTAAACTATAGAAATGTTTCTATATCATTATAGTAGATTGGTACCAGCAGAATATTGAAACTTTGATATGTCAGAGGAATGCTAAAGGCTTTTTGTTTTTCTTCTTTGACTCTTTGATATTTCTTACCGAAATTCTTTAAGATGCTCCTCTCTGTTTCTTTCTAAGATGTCATGAGTTTTTAATAAAACTGTCAAACTGAGATAAAAATACTCGGAAATATCTGGGTCGGCACTCTTTTTTTTTTTTTTTTTTGTCTTTTTGGGTTTTTTTTTGTTACTAGTTGGTGGATTAATTTCAGAAATTCCTTCTTTATACATCTGATATTGTGTTTATATTGAAGATGTTAAGAAAAGAGATGTACTAGGGTAAAAAAAGAAATGATGGGACACATGCATATTTAAGTGATGAGTTGACAGGAACATAGTTACAAAAGACTCCCGATAAATGCCTGAAAAAGAATATGAGAAATTAGTAAAGAATATGAGAGAGAGAAAGGGAGAAAGCATTAAAGAGAGAGAAGGAGAGAAAGAGATTCTCTTTTTCTTTTAACTGTCAATTCTGAAGAAATGTATAACTAGCAGAGAAATGAAGCATTTCATTTTAAATAAGTTGCTTTTTTTTGTATAAAAGAAATTCCTATAAAAATTTACAACAAAGACTGAAGCGAAGAGATTTTGTTTGAGTTCTCTTTACAATGCCCTTTGTTTCCTTGAGTGAGTGAGCAAAAGCTTCAGCGGAAATTATCTTCAGTCAGAACTCCCTTACTAAACAATGTAAATGGTACCACTTGATAGATTATAACTTTGTTTGTCTCACTAGAATGCTTTCTGTAGTCAAATAATAGCAATAGTAACTTGGCCTCTACATTATGTTTTTTTGTTCATAACTCTTCCCCTTGCAACTCTTTGGTGTTATGGAACTGTTGTTCCATTTCTGGTTTTCTATATTTTATTGATTTTTAACTGAAACTGTCTAATTCTATGTATAATACATTTTAGGTCTGTATATGTATGTGTGAGAGAGCAAGAGGAAGAGAGAGAGAGAAGGAGAGTAAGAAAGGGAGAGGACCCAGAGTAGAACATAAGACATTCAATAGTACTGTAGTTGATGTGTTATTCTGTTTCATTTGTCTGAGCTTCATAAAATATGTACCAGCTGTAAATTAGGATAAGTGGTCAAAATTGATTTTGTCTAAAAGTGACACTGATCCTTACCTTCTGGTAGAAACTGATCATCAAGAAAAGGAAAAAAGCCTTTGAGTTACAGCCAGCCATGGATAATTATTTTGGTGATTAGCCCAATAGTTTAATGATAAATGCCTTGCAAATTATATTAAACAGGGTTGTTTTAGGCTTAATGTCACTTTGGCTTAATGCCATTAATAAATGCCCTTATGTAAGAAAAAAACATGTTTTAAAAAAAGTTAACCATCCTTGCTGGGATATGTTATGAGTCATTGCATTTTATTCGTAAACCCTCACAGTTTAGCTCCTACAATTTTTTTATTATGCCCAATACAATGACAATAAAGATTTCTTTTTTTTTTTTTTGATAGTTCTATATTTCTATACGTTTACATTTATTACAAAACATCGAAAATGATGATGATGACAACGATGATGATGATGATGATGATGATTAACTGACTTTGTGCTATTCAACAATTTTTTTTCTCCAGTGAACACTGGCACCGTTTCAAACATGGTTCTCTAATAATAACAACAACATTCTTTTACATAAGTTCAAATTTAGTCCATGATTTTGAATTTATTGCATATAAAAAAACAAAAATATAAAAAAGTTTTTATGTTTCTTTTGCTAAAAAAAAGCCAAAAACCAAAAAATATAGAAATAGAAAATCATTATTTCCCAAACGTAACAAATTCTGTATTCAGCAAAATATTGGAAAAAGAGATATGAATTTTTTTTTCTTTTTCCCTGATTCCATTCGAAATGATCAGGAATTCGATTTAATGGATCACCATCATCATAATCATTTGTATTACTATTTTAAGTGTGCAATAAATGTTTAGATATAACTTTTACTAAAATATTGTATTTGGGTTTTAAAAAAAAAGCTGATGTCTGAAATGTATTGCATCCTTAAAATTTATCATCTGTTAAAATTATTATTAGAGGAAAGCAATAGCTGTGAGGGTTATTCTTTTATTCTTTTAACTTGTTTTAGTCACTTGACTGTGGCCATGTTGGAGCACACACTCACACACACACATAAATATATACATATATATATATATATATAAACAAAGATAAATGCGATACAATAAAATTAATTATAATCGCCGGTGTACCAGTACACGCCATATATTATACATATATCATTACATTCAAGGCGAAGAGTGTACTAGATACACAATAGCTGGATAAATTTAGTGAGATGAGAATTAAAAACTTTTACAAACTTAACTTTTCTTATACTGCAGTTTCGCCAAATTCAGTAATAAAAATAGTATTTATTTACTCAGGCTGGCTCTTCAGTAAGATTCCTGTTAACGATGGAAAGACCATACCAATAGATCCATGTGCGTCTATCGAAATGCTCTTTCTAAACTATTCAAAACACTGCGCAGACTCCGAACAAACCCGACAAAATAGGGGATTGTGGTATATCGTCTAACGGTCAGAAATTTATCGAGAGAATATGTAAACAAAGATAAATGCGATACAATAAAATTAATTATAATCGCCGGTGTACCAGTACACGCCATATATTATACATATATCATTACATTCAAGGCGAAGAGTGTACTAGATACACAATAGCTGGATAAATTTATATATATATATATATATATATAATATATATATATATATACTATGTTGAGGGAAAAGTTTGTGTGCCATGTTAAAATAATGATTTTTTATGCAAGAATTTATTCAAAAACAGCAACAACTATTTTTCAAAACCTGGCACACAAACTTTTTCTTCAACCTAATAAATATATATATATATATATATATATATTATATATATATATATATATATGCAACAGGTTTCTTCCAGTTTCTGTCTACCAAATCCACTCACAAGGCTTTGGTCAGCCCAAGGCTATAGTAGAAGACACTTGCCCAAGGTGCCACACAGTGGGACTGAACCCGGAACCATGTGGTTGGGAAGCAAGCTTCTTAGCACACAGCCATGCCTATGCCTTAGATGATAATTCTTTCATTCCAAGTTGTCTGTATGTGCTATGAGCGTAACATTTTGTTAAATATCTGTAATGAAAGCCACTTCACTGAAACAGTGTGATTTAACCATTTCCCACTGTTAAACTATAGTGAAGGTTTCACATTTGTTGGAAGGCATTTCTGTTTTCTTTTTTAATATTTTGTTTTTGTTGGATGGTGTTTTGTATAGTTGTATGCTTCAGAAGTTTCATACCACTGCATGGCATCTTGGGCAAATATCTTCTGCCATAAACTTGAGTTTACCAATGAAATTTGGTCAATGTGTAGAAGCTCAATGTATATGCGTATACACACACACACACATACACATACATACACACACACATGATGATATATATGCATTTATGTCATTTGCTCATTTGTTTCAAGTTCATTTTCCAAGTAAGTATGGGTTGAATGAATGCCAATATATTTCTACAAGAATCCTACACTCTCAGACTGCAACAATAAGTCCAAGAAATATAATGGCACCTTTTATAATAAGCAACAATTTTTACTGTGAAAAAAACACTTAAAATTCTTTTTCTTCAATAAGCGTAGAAATACACACATACACACACACAAACACACACACACACACACATAGATGCTTAAACATATCATCACCATCATCATCATCATCATCATCATCGATTAATGTCCGCTTTCAATGCTAGCATGGGTTGGATGATTTGACTGAGGTCTGGCGAACCAGACTCCAATCTGATCTGGCAGAGTTTCTACAGCTGGATGCCCTTCCTAATGCCAACCACTCTGATAGTGTAGTGGGTGCTTTTACGTGCCACCAGCACGAGGGCCAATTAGGTGGAACTGGCAACGGCCATGCTCAAATGGTGCTTTTTATGTGCACCTGCTCAGGAGCCAGTCCAGTGGCACTGGCAACGACCTCGCTCAAATATTTTTTTCACGTGTCACCAGCACAAGTGCTAGTAAGGCAACGCAGGTAACGATCACCAACGCTGGTAACGATCACCGACGCAGGTTATTTATATATATTGGGAAGTCAGATGGTTTCATCTAGAAGTGAAACCAAATTACAGAATCAGTTGTAGAACATGTTAACACTATTGATACCAATCTGCCTATGATACAAACTGCCCGTTTTAGAGTGATGTAAATTAAAACTTTCCATCAGAATCTCATTAATTTATATTCCAAACGCCAGCTTAATAATGACAAAGTTATTTCATTAAGTTCCTCATTATTTTCAAAACTAATTAAAATATAGACAGTGTATTTCAACAGAAATATGGTAACAAAGGGATTAAGTCATTAGTGGTTACATGTTGCTGAGGACTCCTTGCTTAGTTCTAAAGTTAATTGTCAGAAGATTAGAGATATATGAATTAATTGAAGTATATTTCTTAGTTGATCTAACCTACCTGAGGGATGAAAGGCAAATTTGACTGCAGCAGAATTTCAGCTCTAAGCTGAGAGCAATACTATTAAATACTATAATGTGACTAATCTAACATAAATGTCTTATCAATATATACAATATGTCATATCAATAATTGCCTATTTATATTGTATAAAAACTGAATAGAAGATATAAATCTTGTATATCTTTGATTACTTGGTTACAGTTACTTTCTTTTAAAGCTGGTGGTTTACACATTTGTTGATTTACCTGTCAATAACATAAGTAAAGCAATCATTGATCTAAGGTTCTAGATTTCAAATTCTAACTCCCCCACTTCTCTCTCTCTCTCTCTCTCTCTCTCTCTCTCTCTTTATCTCTCTCAATTAGATTTGAATAATTAATCAGTAACTTATTCAGTAAATTTGATTTTTTTTCTTGTTCTTGTTCTTGTTCTTGAAGGGGGGAAATTAAAATTGAAATTAGTCAGCCTGTTGTATAATTGCAAAATATTTCAGAGATTAAAGGAGTTGAATGTTAATAACATTACAACAACAAAACAACCACTCCACTACCACCACCTCCAACAACAACAACAAATAAGATTCTATTGATACACTCTTTATGTATTTATATGTATATGTAATGTTCTTACCAATCAATAGGAGAGGAATACATTGTTATATGTATGCTGGGGTTTTTTGTATAAATGCCAGCATGGAAATGATGATGATGAGGAGGAGGATATATGTGTGTATATATATATATATATATATATATATATTATATATATATATATATATATATATATATATATATATGTATGTATGTATGTGTGTGTGTGTGTGTACGTATATATATGTGTGTTTATAGACAGACAGATTACATGTATGTGTTCATAAAATGATCATACTTTGAGATCATCAAATTATATATTCTATAGTTTAGACACTGATTGACACTAATCAAGCAGACCTATGCTCAAAGGAGTTCCAGACATGGCCAGCACATTTCTTTCTATATCTAGGAATTTAATTCTATATTTAATGAGTGGCATTATACTAGAAACACACTTCAATTTGGAAAGAAAAGAAAATATTTATCATAATTATCAATTAATTTTAAATTATATATTTTAGAACATCTCTTAAATAATACCATTGTTTAGAATACAAACACTTTTGTTACACCCTTTCCTTTTGTTTTGAAATTTCTAGGAGGAAATTTTTCCTCTTACTTTCTTTGACACAAGTCAAGATACTAGATTTGTTTTGTGTAAGTCCCATGACTGAATCAAGATATATCAAGGGTGTACTGCTGATGTATTTTCACTAGTGTGGCAATGTAGTAACCATAGTAACTGGCAAAAATTACAGGGGTAGGGGTATTTAAGTAAGGATTACATTATGCAAACACACATGAAGGAGTAAGATAGAGACTGTGACATTGGCTTACATGTGTGTGTGTGTGTTATCTTTTACTTGTTTCAGCCATCTTGAAAGGTTTTTTAGTCAAACAACTTAACCCTCCCAGTACATACTTTACGTTTTTTAAGGCTGCTACTAATCATATTGGTCTCTTTTGCAAAACCACTAAGTTATGGGACATAAACAGACCAACATCTGTTGTCAAGTGGTGGTGGGTGAACAAATAAAACACAAAAACCCATACACACAGGTGCACACACACAAACACACACACACACACACATTAGTGTATCTTTATAGAATTGTGACAAGGGGCAACTGGCATTCTGCATTCAAATATCAACTTTTGAAAGACAAAAAGATTGTCAATTTCACTTTATCACCACATTTATTTAGCACAAAATTTTCTGTGTGTGTGTGTGTGTGTTAATACCTATGTTTTAATGTGAAACATTCCTACAGTATGACAGAGTTAACAAACAAAAATGCAACATCAGCTTATATAAAATGCAAACAGAAAGCAAAATTTATAAAGATATACAAAACATTCCAGACATTCATCATTATGTGTAGAAGAATGCAATGATAATTCCAAATGTTTAGAAGAGGTGATTATAATTTGGCAAATGCACTATGCTTCTGAGTTTGATAATAGCCTGCTGTTAGCTGTACGTAAGGATTATTTTATGGCTGTCAAAGCATTGAAATTCAGTTTAATTCCTTCTGCTACAGAAATTTACTTTATTTCCTTCAACTGCCTGTAAGCATTTACAGTGGTTCTGTCAGAAAGCAAATATTCATATGAATAATGAATTGCTAGTAATGTGTAAGCAGTTACAGGTTTCCTCATTCTCACAAATATTTTGCTTTATGTTTTAGTATTTCAGTGAAACTGGAAACAGGCACTTTATCTTCATTACCCCTTTTGTTACTATATCTCTATTGAAATGCATGGCCATTGTTTCAATTGAATTAAAAAATAATGAAGGCGGAGGAGTGGCTGTGTGGTAAGTAGCTTGCTTACCAACCACATGGTTTTGGGTTCAGTCCCACTGCGTGGCATCTTGGGCAAGTGTTTTCTACTATAGCCTTGGGCCAACCAAAGCCTTGTGAACGGATTTGGTAGACGGAAACTGAAAGAAGCCCATCGTATATATATATATATATATATATGTGTGTGTGTGTGTTTGTGTTTGTCCCCCCCAACATCACTTGACAACTGATGCTGGTGTGTTTACGTCCTTGTAACTTAGCAGTTCGGCAAAAGAGACCGATAGAATAAGTACTAGGCTTACAAAGAATAAGTCCTGGGGGGCGATTTGCTCGACTAAAGGCGGTGCTCCAGCATGGCCACAGTCAAATGACTGAAACAAGTAAAAGAGTAAAAGAGTAATCTTGTAAAATCATTTTGTCATTATTTAGCTATTAGATATTAACATGAAATTTTGGTGGAAAGTTTTAATTTAGATCACTCTAATACAGGAGGTTTGTATCTTAGAACCGAGGGCATCTCAGGCACGTTGGTATATCAAAAGGATGAAGCATCAGTAGTATTATTGTTTTGTAATGCTTAATGTTTTGTACGTTAGAATGGGTGTAATCTAAATGTAGATTTAGTAGTGACACAGCAAGGAAATGCTGAAAAATAACTTGTCATTATTTACATCCATCTCTCCATTTTCTCATGTTTTCTCATTACAAATCTTCCCACAATGGACTTTGCTTAACACAGCTTTTGGGGTTGATAAAATAACTATCAGTTGATTTAATCAACTTCATCCACCGCTACAAATTTATGGCTTGCAAAAATCTAATTTACAATATTACAGTCAAACTATGATATTACTCCTAAGGTTTCCTCTACATATGTGTTATACCTTTATTTTATTTTTTTTATTCATTTGTCTCAAAACTTCTGAAATATAACATTGAAAAAAATTGAATATAATTAGAAGTTGTCGTTAGCACAGCATTACAAAAAAAAAAATATTAGTTTGAAAATGATAACTGCTTTTTTTTTTCTATTTTTTCTTTTAAACCTTGAGAGGCCAATTGTTTAAAATTCTTTCCAAGCTAATTGTGTTGTATTCTTGGTTATCATATTCTCTTCTATACATCTCGGTTTTATCATGCTGTTATTAGATTTCAGTCTCAGTTTATGGCAGAGTATCAGCCAGTAGAGGAAATTTCCAAGCAGTTTCTTCCAACTCAATATAGAAAACACATTAAAAAATTGTTAGTAGAGGAATAAACATTGATTATATATTACTTGTAATATATACATTGATTATATATTACTTTGTAATATTATATAATATTACACTGTGCCAGCCATTTTCCAACATTTAATTCTTTCTCAGATTTTCTCTTCTTATAGTATTTCTAGAACAAATTCCTTGGATTATGACAACAAATTCCAGTTTTATAGCTCTCCGGGAATAAAATGATATACATATGTCCTTTTGTGTTAGCATTGAAGAAGAAAATGTTTCTTTCTGTTTCTTGTCTTGTCTCCATAGTTTCTTATCCCACTTCCTAGTTTGATGTATTATTATGCAATTATCAATGCACATAACTTCTACAAGCTGTTATTTATATTCTTCTGTGCTTACTCTGTCTGTGGTATACATAAGAACATTATAACCAGTTAATTCAATAGCAACATGGTTTAACTAAATCATGATTCTCTTAGCAGGAGACTGTTTTCACATATGTTGTTATGGCTCCCTGCACTTTCATAAGAATATTAGAAGCCTCTAAGGAAAGCACTATACAGGGCCCTCTAATCTCATTTTTCCCTAACATATTGATTTCAAATTTTGGCACAAGGCTAGCAATTTCAGGGGAGGAGATAGGTCAATTACATTGACCCCAGTGTTCAACTGGTACTTATTTTATTGACCCTGAAAGGATGAAAGGCAAAGTCAATCTCAACAGAATTTGAACTCAGAACATAGAGACAAATAGAATACTGCTAAGCATTTTGCCCAGCATGGTAATGATTCTGCCAGCTTACTACCTTGCTTTCACCCAACATATTAAAACTTGGTTTTTCAGTTACAAAATTTGCATTTTTCATTGTAGAAAATTGCTTCATAATTAATTGAAAGTACATGTTTTTGAAGATGTTGCTTTCAGTGTACAAGAGAAAAGGCATATTCCATAGTCCAAAGAGTAAGTTTCATACTGGAAAATGAACCACCATGCTCTTAAATATTGTGAGTGTGATTTTTAACACTGTCAAAACACAGGTTTTAACTTACTTGAAATGAGTTTACTATGCATCTCTGCAAGAATCTTGCATTCTTTACTGTGGACAATATAGTGTTTGAATTGTGAGAGTTCAGAGAGTCCAGAATAGGAAGGTAATGTTTCTATCTTCTGTTAGGATGCACACTTCATTTTCTTTGAATCTGGACTTGTTTTTAAACTTAATCTTAAACTTGTTCTTGACACTCTAAATATGACTCGAATTTCTTGAAGATAAGCTTTCAAAGACCTGAGAAGATCAATGGCCACAAGTATGTCCACATCTTTTAAGAACAAAATTTTTACTTGTTTTATTCAAGCTTTCCAGAATATCATTCCAAAAATATTCAAAATTCCCCAGCTTTTCCATTTTGTTGCTCAATACTTCTGCCTCATGTCTTGAATTCTACTTTTTATCATTAGTATCTTAAATTTTCTTGAAATTTCCATTACTACCAGAGACAAAATGTGCTGACAGTCATTTCACCATTTCACTGCAATATGGTCCTTTCCTAAACTTGGCATTATAAGGGATGTGTGGAAGCAACTAAATAAATACAAAGGAAAGTAATGATTGATCTGTAAACCCTATTTCATCACTGCTATTTTCACCAAGTTCAGACTGTATCCAGCTGAAAGAATACAAATGGCAAATTTGTTTAGCTCATGGCCCTGTACTTGCAATCTAGTGTGATGATGTGACATTTTAAAGCATTATCATGAGGCTGGCTATAACAAAGTCAGCTATATAATGAGCATGTAATGCCAATGGCAAATGGATAATATATACTGTACAAAACTGCCTTGAAAGATGAATAAAAGCACAGATAGTAGAAGTGCCTTTTCTATAGCTACTACAATGGCTTTTGCTCCTTGGAATTGGCTGGTCTTGTCCCATCACCATTCAAGCACTTTCAAATCCTCATCTCTCTTCCTCTCATCATTTGTATTGTTTGTGTACATCTCTTCATGCCCACATTGACCACTACATCTAATTTAGCCCTTCTCAGAATGTTGAACCCCTAGAATTCCATCCCAGCACATGTCTATCTTCTGGTCTTTGACTTGCAACAGCTTAAATAGAACATTAACAGCATTGACATAATCTGTTTTGAGGGCCTCTAAAGGCCATTGGCAAAACCCTTTCCTCAAGACAAAAAACTGATATAAAAAAAAAAAAAGAAGAAATATATTAAGCCTACAAAATAACCACATGTTCAATATACCATTGACTAACATGTGAAAAAGTGTTCACACTTTATTTACAAGCTTGTTAAATAAATGATTTACTCACACACAAGTAACCATATATCATAACAGGACAAGAGGAAGAGTCTGAATTATTAACAATAAAAGATGTAGTCTCGATTATTAACGAGAAATAAATCAGGAAAAGATCATTATTTTTTTTATTTATTATTTATTCTAGAGAATGAACTTTATGAAACTATGTAAATATATCAAGTCTTGAGTTCTCCTTTGTGTATCTAGAGTACCTACAATAAATCTTGACAACAAATATTGTTTGTAGTTTCTGATCAAGTATTAAAAAGCAAAATGGAAAGTAAATAGTTTGTGAATGGAAGGTCATAAATAGTTCAAGTGTGCTCTTCAAATAATCTTTTCCAGCAGTCATAAGAAGCTAAGTGGTTGATTCTTGAATCACAGGACTGTAATGGGCATGTGTCTATAAGTTTGTTACACAAATAGCTAATTGTGTGTGTGTGTGTGTGTGTGTGTGTGTTTCTGTGCATGTGTGTGTTTCTGTGTGTGTGTGTTTGAGAGGGAGAGACAGACAGAAGATCTTTTTTCACTTAATTTCAATAAGGTGTGCTCACCTTTTCTTAATGTGGTAGTGTGCTATGTCATTACTGTGTGTGTAAGGCAGCTAGCAGAAATTGTTGGTAAACCTTCAAATAAAATAAGATTTATTTTTATTTCACTTTCCAAATTGTCTGAGCTGATGTTTTACAATTGAAATCAGAACCTTCCATAATATTGGGTTGTCTGGAAAGTTTGTGCCGATTTTTTAAGGAAAGAAAAAGGTCAATAAATACTTGCCATTACATTTTTAATCAACCAAATATGAACCATTTTGTTGCACAATGCGTCTCCATCTTTCCTTTAACTTGAAAATACCCTCTTCCCAGAATTGGGGTGGTTTCATGGCAAAGAATTAATCAAGGTATTTTTTTACATCATCCAAAGAATTGAAATTTTTACCATTAAGATTAATCTGCAGAGACGTGAATAAGTGGAAATCCGAAGGAGCAATACCTGGTGAATATGGAGGGTGGGGTAACAAATCCCAGCCAAGCTGTAGCAATTTTTGTCTGGTTCCCAAAGCATCAAGTGCCGAAAATGAACTTTCTTATCTCCCATTTTAAAGGGTTACAGAATTAACACAGGTTATAGGAACATAAACCTTCTTCCACGAAAAAGATAGCTTAAACTGTGCTCTAAATGGAGGTGTAGTCAAATCCTATTTTATGGACTCAACCAAGTTCTGAAATAAGTCGAATGGTATGCTACTATAAATCGGCACAAACTTTCTGGACAACCCAATATCTGCTGCTGCAAGTCAATACCTTATAGGCTCTATACTGTTTCCCAACCTTCTAAAAATAGCAACCAAATTTCCTTCAAGTCATACTCTACCATCTTAAAAAAAAGAGACACTATAAAAATGCATTCCTGGGCTCCCTCCAATTAGGAAAAAAATGGAGAAGCTGCAACTGGAATGTCTTTCATCATATGTCTGTTTGGTCAAGGTTGTTCTTGGGCTAAATAACAACAAGAAGAACAACAATTCACTGTCTCACCAGTCTGGGAAATTGATGCAAGAGGTGATTAATGTGTCTTGCTCCACTGGTACAAGTAATGGAGTTAGTTTTATGGCTATAATAAAATATACTAACATACACATCAAAGTTTAAAAGGAAATCAATTGAGACAAACTGTTGTACTATAATGGCGAGATCAGTTCTAGCATACTTAATAGAGTGAGCCAAGAAATTTTAATTATATTTAATTATACATCTGTAGAGAGGAGAAATAATCATTAGTTTAATAATGATCAATTATTGTCAAGAAAGGGGCTGACAACCCTGAAATTGAAATTAATTAAAAATAAAACATGGACAATGTAGGGGGGAAAGGAGTTTGATGTTTGCTGCACAGTGAGAGCTCTGGATATACAGAGTTGTCTTCCTTGTCTTTTTTGACTGGAATTGATAATTAACCTATTGATTTTTTTCTTGTCATTATTGAAAAGGAAGAACAAACAAAACAAATTTTTTTAAGGCAGTAAGCTGCAGAATCACTAGTACACACACACACACACACACACACACACACACATATATACACATATATGACGGGCTTCTTTCAGTTCCCATCTACCAGATCCACTCACAAGGCTTTGGTCGGCCCGAGGCTATAGTAGAAGACACTTGCCCAAGGTGCCACGCAGTGGGACTGAACCCGGAACCATGCTGTTCGTAAGCAAGCTACTTACCACACAGCCACTGTCTTTTTTTTTTTTCTCGAGCCCTCTAACTCGTAAGGTAGGCTACCCAGTTTCAATGGCATACTAGTGACTGAGATCACAACATTCCCCTTGAATAGGACACCAGTCCATTGCAGGGTCCAAGACCAGTAATTTTGAGGGGAGGGAAGGGGAGGGGACAAATTGAATACGTTGACTCTAATACATGACTAGTACTTTATTTTATCGACCTGAAGGGATGAAAGGCAAAGTTTATTTCAATGGAAAGAGCTAGAAGAAATTCCACTAAGCATTTCGTCTTGACATGCCATTGATTCTGCCTGCTCACCGCATTTCAGGTCTTCTTAGGAAACCAAAAATCAGTCAGCAGATTGAACATTTGAAATTTAATTTTAGTTGTTTTTTTTTTTGTTTTTGTTTTTATTTTTGCTGGATAAACTAGTCTTGAACAGTACTTACATTTTTCCCTTTAAGAGATATTGTTGTGCAGCAAGTAATCGTGGAAGTGAATAAAAATTTAGAAAAAGCTATAAAACATTTCTTATTTATTCAGTAATGTTTGTTGTTGCTACCTTTCTGCAGTATGCAGCAAAAATCATAACTGATACTTTATGAAACTATATAAATATATTCAAGTCTTGAGTTCTCCTTTATGTATCTAGATTGCCTACAATAAATCTTGACAACAAATATTGTTTGTAGTTTCTGATCAAGTATTAAAAAGCAAAATGGAAATGTCATTATTGCAGGTTTAAAATTTTTTTTGTTCTAAACATGAAGACATTGCAACAGACTATATAATACAGGCCACAGAACAGAACAGTGTAGGGAAATATTACTTGATAATGCAATCATCATAGTATTCCATGAAAAGTTCAAGGATTAGCAATAAAAGCTTTATTAAAATTAAAATGAAAGAAAAAAAAACTAACTTGCTCTTACAACATTCTAGTTATTATTTTTTTTATATGCACCCTGTTCAAGCCTAGCCAAGCTCATGGGTCTGGTTTCCCGGTTTCTATGACATATGTCTCCCCCCCCTCCAGCTGGACGGGATGCCAGTCCATCGCAGCATTACCCAAGAAACAGGAAGAAAGAGTGAGAGAAAGTTGGAGTGAAAGAGTACAACAGGGGTCGCTGCCACCCCCTGCTGGAGCCTCGTGGAGCTTTAGGTGTTTTCGCTCAATAAACACACACAACGCCTGGTCTGGGAATCGAAACCCCGATCCTCTGACCGCAAGTCCACTGCCCTAACCACTAGGCCATCGCACCTCCACACAGCATTCTAGTAAGAAACTAAAAAAAATTACTTATTGTAACTATGGCAATGCTCAGGTCAGCCCCACAATGGTGCATTGCTCTTATATCTGGGATGGTATTGCTGTTAGACTCTCAACCACATCAAAACAAGGGCCACCAAACTGATTGACATGCAGTCACTCACCAACATTCTATTCTCAGGTCCATTAATATGTTGCCCTGTCTCTCTGTCTTTTCCCATCATCATCCCGTCAGGTGATTTTCCCAAACCAATGCAACTCTTCCATACTAGATATCCTGATCTTCCACTCCTCAACCTAATATCAGGTATCTTCCACAAGATGATTGACATATGCTCTTCTTGATCTGCCAGTACCTGTAGGCCCATGTGTGGGTTTCCAGCAAAGGAGATTGCTGGATATTTCATCCTTGCTTCTCCAGCAGTGTCCTGTATAACATGTTCTTTTTCTGATTATCAAGATAATGGTAAGAATACTGCCATTCAGTCACTGCATTGTAGGGTGTTACTGCCAAGACAGAATAAGAACTGCACAAAGCATTCTCACAAACACACCTTCAAGCTTCTTTTCAAGTCTGTCTTTTCTACTGCTGCTACAATGAATGGCGTTTACTCCTCAGAGCTACCTGGTCTAGTACTACTTTCATTTATGCACTCCTGGCTCACTTCTCCACTCATTACCTATATTTGGGCCCCATCTTCCTCAGGCTCTACAATAATCACTATGTCCAGTTTTTTTCATTTCTAAATGTTTACTCTGTGGAATTTTCTCCCTACTCATGTGTTTTCTGCAGTTTTGCTACTTGCAGTTGCCAAGAGGAACATCTAGCTATGTTGAACTCATTAGTTTTTTCAGGCCTACAAAAAGCATGAGCATAGTCCCTGCTTCCAGAACAGATCAATAAAAAAAAATGAGTGAATGGTAAAAACGGACATTATCATCAGTAACAACATAGTTCCTAAGGTTCTTGCTGCCCATTATAGAAAGATAGTATTAACAAGCACCAATAACAACCTCTTCATTCAGAAGATAAGACTGAGAAGGTCTAGAAATGTTGATAGATTTTATAACTTTATAGTTCCAAGGCAAACCCGAAAGACTAATAAAGAAATACATAAAACTGTTTATAAAACAAACAAAAAACAAAGTTGAGGACAGGTGTGTTTCAATGTAACTGGTTAATATATATAGTTAATTCAAACATGAACAAAGAGAAAACACAACAGCGCGAGGAATTGGAACAAGTATAGTGTTATTGGACGCTCAGGAAAGGAAATAAAGAAGGAGAATTTAACGTTTCGAGCGGAGCTCTTCGTCAGAAACATAGAAAAAGGAAAGGTCCAAGGAAGGAAAGACAGAGAAAGAAAATCGCCAACAATACACATGCGGTCACATGTGTGTATGTATGTGCACATAATGCAACCCTTCAAGATGTTAAATTAAAAATCTAGAAATACTATTACCTACGTGCAGATACAAGAATACAAGTTTATTTTGCAACATATGATTCTGGGTTTCATCCCAGTGTCTGGCACCCTGGGAAAGTGTCTTCTACTGTAGCCTCAGGTTGAACAATGTCTATGAATGTATGCATGTGTATATGCATTTATGACTGTCTGTGTATCACCATTGCATATGGACAAAAGAGATACATGTCAGCAACAAAAACCAATAAACTACCATGTTCAAACAAAAATATCCTGTGCTTATTTATTCCACTTGATTTGCCCAGACACTTCCCTGTCACTCATGCCATTGGAAATGCGGTTAACAGTGATCAGCTATTGGAAATCTATAACCAACAATGTTGTTCACAAAATACATGTGATAAAAAAAAATACATAAACAAAGAAATAGATATTACTTCCAACTATTAGCAGGTTAAGTCCACAAACACCTGTACAGGCCATTAGTATTAACCAATCAAGAATATCTGCATACTTGTATGGACAGGTGTGGCCATGTGGTTAAGAAGTTTTGCTTCACAGCCATGTGATTTCAACTTCTGTCCTCTTACATGATGCATTAGGTAAGTGTCTTCTACAATGACCTCTTACAAAGTACATTGTAAGTGAAATTTTGTAGATATAAACTCTACAGACGTCTGTCGTGTGTATATTTTATATATATATATATATATATATATATATATATATACACAAAAAGTAAATATATGGAGTTGAACGCAGGTGTTATTCAAATTCTTTTATTTTCGACATATGTTTCGAAGACAACATTGGTTTTATTCCTAAGGAATAAACGGTGTAAAATTATGTAATTTTTTCATCAGGAAAGAAAGAGAACCTATCTCAACAACAAGACATTAGAGAGAGAGAGAGAGAGAGAGAGAGAGATGCAATTGTTTGTGTGTTTGTCCCCACGTGTCTCCACATTGACATTGCTTAGACCAGTAGTTCTCAGCCAAGGTCCATATGGCCCTTGGGGATCCATATAAGATTTTGGGGGGTCCATGTAACCAAATGGTAAATTGGAGATCCACAATAGTATTTTATGGGTCCCTGAAAAAGTTTTGCGTTAGATGTTTGTATTGGTATGTATTGCAAGAAACAGCGAGACCTCAGATCTCTGAAATTTTACATAGTTCAACCTACACAAGTTAATGCATATAAAACAAAATAGGAATTTTGAAAGAAATTTCAATATAACTCGTTTTTAAACATGGAATGACTATGGGGGTCCACCAGAAAAGAATAGTAATCAAAGGGTTCCATAGATAAAATATGGTTGAGAATTCCTGGCTTAGACAGTGGCAGTGGTGATTCTCCTTCACACAGAGTCCATCAGCTATTCCTGTATGAGGGACCAACAACATAACTATTTCTACAGGAAAAAGTACTCGATACGTACAGTTTGGTCATTTATTCAAATTGATGGCTTTACTCTGTTGCTAGGCAAATGTACCCATCACTATCACATTCTTTAAATCAACTTAAGTAATGTGGTGGAAACAGAAAACTTGGAGTAGCAAGAGATTGAGGTTTCAGCTTCAAATAAATTTGTGTGTGTGTGTGTGTGGTTTAAACCTCATGATTTTGAGTCCAGTCCATTGCACAACATTTTGGGTAAGTATCTTCTACTATAACCCTTTACTAACTAATATTTGTGAGTGAATTTAGTAGAAAGAAATTACATGGAAGCTTGTTGTGTGTGTATATGTGTGTCTTTGTGTTTATTTCCCATCATTCTTTGACAACCAGTGTTGGCTTGTTTATGTCCTTGTATCTTAGTGGTTTCAGCCAAAGAGATAATTAGCATAAGTATCAGACTTTAAAAAAAAAAATAATAATAAGTGCTGGCATCAATTTGTTCAGCTGAACCCTTCAAAGCAGCGTCTCAGTATGGCCACAGTCCAATGACTGAAACAAGTAAAAGTTTGAAAATAAAAGACTTACAGCATAGCTTTGATCACGATGGCTGAAACAGACTGGCGAACACACACATACATACACAGAGTTGCCAAAATCTACGTATAAACATTAGACATGCTTCGTCTCATGACATCTTTGCCAGCATTGTGCTTTGAATAATACTTCTTTTTTTTCATTTTTATCATAACCAAAAGATGTGTGAATGTGTGTGTGCATGCATGTGTGTGTGTGTGTGTGTGTGTGTGTGTGTGTGTGTGTGTGTGAATGGTGTAGGAGGCATGCATGCTCAGGCAGTCACACATGTTTATGTTTCTGCATTTATTTATATTGCCCAAACTTGTGAAACAAGTTCTCCGTTATGAACCTCATTAATACATTCAATATGAAACATGTTAAGCTTAACCCTGTAAACTCTCTCTCTTTCAGCCAAAATGCCTACACATAAAATTGGATTTATTATGCTTGACTGACTTTTTTCATATCTAATCTAATCTCATTTCTGTATGTATGACTAACTGCTTGCATCAAACTCCAAAGTCTCCTCTATCTTTATTACAACACTAGTGTCTCATTAGTCCCTCACTCCACCCAACGATTCTTTCATTTGCTTTATACATAATTCTGTTCACTGAACCTTCAATTGTATTGACCGGATTAGAATTGTCCCCTTCTTATCCTTTCATTCTTCACTGAACATAGCATTAAGTATGCATATCAATAGCTCTTAGTATAAACCAACCTAAGATAATACTATAAAACAATTGGCCAAGCCATTAGATGACCATTTACACTGGACACTATTCTGCTTAGACACTAAATGTATAACTCTTTCTTGGATGAATCCACCTTTGCCTTATGCCATTCTCATATCAGCTTTTGGCATTCATTGGTTTATTTAGCTGTTGAGACCATATCCCTTATTCTCTTTTAATCTTATTCCTTCACATGATTATATTCATTTTAGGGAGTAGAATTCTTTTGTATGCATGTCTATTCATGCATTTTTGATTTTCTAACAAAACATGCATTAGAGAAAGTAAACTATTATATTAAAAGTACATGAGAGTATGTGTGTATGTGTTGTGTGTATGCGTGCGTGTGCATGTGTATTTGTATCTGTATGTGCGCAACTCTTCTGCGATAAGTGTTTGTAGACAATATTTTCTTTAATACTTTATTCAGTTGAAAGATCAAATATTGCATTAATTTTTTTCATCTGTTCTTAAATGATTTCTCAAGCCAGATGACTAAAATCTCCTCTGTTTTTTCTTTATTCTCTTCCCCTATTAAATGTCATCAAAGCATTTTTTTTACTTACGTTATTTATTTTCTCTTTGAAATATTTCTATTAAAAAAATTACAATATTTAATGCATATTCTCAAAATATTACTATATTCTTTGAGAACTGAATAAATTTTTCAAGTCAGTCGTTTGAAAAATAGGACCTTATTTCTGAAAAGGAATTAGATTCTTAGACCATTCTTAGAATTTAAATATTGATAAAATATTTCCCTAATTAAATATGACTATCAAATTAAGCAAAAATTAATAGGATAATGTTAGAGGATTTATCACATGAATGAACCACAGCAAAATTATTCTGGTTTGTTGTCTTGATAGATTATTTGATAATATGCCAATATATTCACTTTTGATAAAAGAACTAACTCATAATCCAGACTTAATGAGAAAGTTTTACAAATTGCTATGTCAACTCTTCCAAACTGTTATGTTATTTCACTCTCTTTAAACAGTTTCTAAAACTATTTTTAATTGTATTTTCTTTTTTGCATTATTTTAGAATACTAAGTTATTTGCTTGTTGTTTTTATCTTTTACTTGTTTCAGTCATTGGACTGCGACCATGCTGGGGCATCACGTAAAAGGATTTAGTTAAATAGATTGCCCCCAATACTTATTTTATTTATTTTTTTTTGCTACTTTTCTTTTATTCTTTTGCCAAACCACTAATCTACAAGGACATAAACAAACATCAGTTATCAGTGACAATGGAGAACTAACACAACAAACCCATACACATGCACACACACACATACACATGTGCATGTACACACACATGTTGCACACGCACACACACACAATGAGCTTCTTTCAGTTTCCATCCATCAAATCCAATCACAAGGCGCTTTGATCAGCCTGGCTTTATAATAGATGTTGCTTAAGATGTTGTACAGTGGGATTGAACCCAAGACCACATAGTCAAGAAGCAAGCTCTTATACATTAGTTTGTTTGGTTCATATACTATTGTATAAACCCATTTCAGTGAATTTAACTTCCTTGATAGATATTACAAAATACAAGTACTACTAGAATATTGTCAATAAATTAAAAAATGATTCTTTAATGAACACTTTGCCTTTATTTCTGAATAAATTTCATCTTTAGGAAAGCATTCATCTATCTCTATCAAGTTTCCAATTTTTAACTTACGAAAGTGCTTCATTTTAAATTGGTTTCTCGACAGCAGTTTATTTAATCAATACCTTGTTAGTGGAATTTGGTTGTAGGAAACCATGTGAAAGCTTGTCATGTAGAGGTATGTGGATGGCTTTCACCAATATATTGGCAAAATATATAACCAGTTTTTAAAAAATTGGGAAAATCATGCTTTCAAATAAAAATTTCTTTATGTGGTATTTGCTCTGCCCCAGTGGCAGAGACAATCCCTTTTCATTCTCATCGTCAGAAATCTGTAATCAATGATGCTGTTGTTCACCAACTGAGATATAGAATAAAATATATTTCTTCCAATGATAAACAAACTGGGAGGATGGTACATTGAATATAATCATACTTATCAGTTTCATAGTTGAATCAATTAGACTATATCAATTTATTATTTTAAGTTCATGTTTCATATACGAAAAGTTCTTAGAAAGAAGAATCAATATAGTTAACTTAATGTTAATATATTTAATGCATGGAGTGAAACTCTAACTAGAAATAAATATGACTAATACAGAGAACTATTCCTGATACATTTTGATATTATTCTGACCTCATCAAAGAAGCATAGCCTTTACAGCACTTAGCAATGTGATGATGAAAGAATGAAAAAATCACTAAGTATTTTGATTTTTAATTTGTTTTGTAAGAATTTTTTATATGAATCCATGGGTTGAAACCAATAGAGTTATGTTTGGGAAGAGTTAATATTTATTATAACTCTTCCCAAATATAATAAAAGTAAGTGTACAGGATTACACAATTGTTAATGTAGGATAATAGAATGCTATAGAAATTAAATAATTCAAAATACCATCAGTATGAAAAACATCAAACTACAAATAAAACACATCTCTTGCTAACAACTTAATCTGTATTAGTTTAATTCTTATATAAATTCTCGAGTTAATCTTTTGCAAAGTACTGTAGGGAAAGAGGAGGAAAAAATATATAAATAAATGTTATATCAAATTATCGTTTTCATCAAATGATTTTAGTTTGTGTAGAATTTACTTATAAACAAATTTTACAAAATCCCCATTTCTTTCTCTCTAACATAAATAGTACATTTAATTCTTTGGGTTATGCACGATTGATTTATTTTAATATTAATACAAAAAAAAAAATAGATGTTATTTCATGTTCAATATTTTATATCTCTCTGCTACTCCTAAGAGATTAATATATTCATACACAATATGAAAATTAATAAATCTTTTGTTAACAGAAGGCTCTGCTGAAGGAAATAATATTCTATTCAAATATTGGGGAATTGTTCATGATATCTGGTAATGAATGACCTTCCAGTTGAGTCGAAGTCAATACTTTCTTACAACTTTTAAATATCATCCTTTAAGTATGTGCAGATTGTTTTCCTTCCCATTGTCTGCTGAGTATATTCTTTAACAAACAAAAAAAAAGTTCTTTTTTCGTTTAATTTGTCAAGTATTTGCCTTTTATCATATTTTCCAGATTGATTTGATACTGAATAAGAGGTTATGTTGATGTGCGCCATGATTCTTAGAGCCTCTTCCTCTAAATATATTTGCATCGTTCTTGTAATAAACATTAACATTTCCTGATTGAAATTGATAGAAGCCATTATGAGAATAATAGCAAAAATGTTGAAGATGTTATGGCTTGACATCTTCAAACTTCCTCCACATCCCTCAGAGTAAATAGATCTTGTGTGTGGTGTGGTGTGGTGTGGTGTGTGTTTGTGTGTGTGGTGTGTGTGTGTGTCGTATATATATACACACACACATATATGTATATATAGATAGTATACATAGATACATATACATATACACACACACATGCACATATATATATACATACAACATGCACACTCACATACATACGTGCATACAGGTTTATATACAGAGAGAAAGAATTCTGAAATTGAAATGGAGTTCACTACTTTTGTATAAATTTCCTTGTGTAAAAATTAACAAAATGATAAGAGATAATCTATAAATGATGATGTACATACCGTAATCTTTTTTTCTTTTCTTACATCCATTTTTCTATGCTATTATATTGTGAAGAAGCAACTTCAATATGACTATTTTTATTTAAATCATTCTGCTATGAAACAAACATGTGCTTTCTAAATGCTCATTATTCAATGAGATGTAAGAAAGGCAGATGTAAAAAAGTTTGTAGTTAGGCAGTTTAACTCGTTAGCATTCAGATTACCCTGAAATGTAGTACTTATTTATTCACATTGTTTTCAATTAATAATCATGCATTATCTTGTTGTTTCAATATTTTGATGTTGCTCTTGTTTATTATTAGAATGACATTGTAGGGTAGGTGTGAGAAGCTGGAGCTGACCAATTTGAACATAAAACAGGTAGAATATTTGGACCAGATATGGTTGGTTTAAATGCTGTGCCTTTAATACAACACAACCAAGACAATGCATGTAGCAAACTTTGAGCCTGTGACCTTATAATCAGTACTTTGCTATCATCTGTCATGATTTTCCAATATCAAGTGTATTCTAGTGTGTCTTCCAAATCTTCTCTTTCTAAAGGATGTTTCAAAAATATTGTGAAAAGCACAAGCTATTCTCCATTTCGTTTTATGGTTATTGCGTCTCAGCTGCTATGGTTATAGCTGTAAATGCTGCTGCAAAGTTATAATTTCCATAAACATAGATATTAAGACAAGACAGATACCAATGTAATGAAATATAAGAAAATCGAGATAATGGTTTCTCAAGAATGTATTTCTTCTAAGTATTGCTTGTTGACTTCCATGTGGTTGGATGTAAATTTTATATTCCCATCAACTCATGAATAATTGTTCATTCGTTTATTTTATTTTTATTTTTCTAAAATTTTTTTTTTAGTTTTTATTTTTTATCTAGGAAGTTTAAATCCATCCAGTTTTAAGCAGTTGTTTTGCAGTGAGGTATCTTCTTTCCTTGTGTCTGTTTCTTTAGTCATCTTCAATTATCCTTATTTGATCCTTCCGTTTATCTTTTTCCTTTTAAATATTCTTTCAGCTTCTATCGTATATCAGTTCTGTAACTCCTAATCTGATATTGATTATCTTGTCTTTAGTTAAATTACTATTTTCCTTAATAGAATGAATGCATCCAGTATAAGATATGAACTTTTCAATTTGGAAATATCTCAGAAATATATGTATTACTATGGTTGCATCAGAAATATTTGTTTTCTCCCACTATTTTTATTTTTTGCGAAGCTGATTTTATTTCTAAGAAATTCCATATCAGTCTTAGAGTGGTTATTTATACTGTAATCTGAAAATATGGCAGTCTGTGACAGCCACATAAGTATCACCTCTGAGGAAATATGTCCCATTAGCTTACTATACACCATGAGCTCTATAAATTGGGGCTTTGACTATGATTCAGGTCCCAGTTACAGCTGCTTCTTTTTATAAATCTAAGTAAGACCTTGTTATATTGTACCATGTAACTTTATGACATTGGGTAGAGTGGATAAATATTTTATTGTACCAAAAGTTGAAAATCTTCTCAGAGTTTCACCCTGGGTTGGGCTGTTTACAGCCTGAGGCAAAGTTATGAGTATAGTGTCAACTTTTGTCGTAAACCCACACACACACTTGACTTTTATAGATTTTTTGTGATTATGGATCTACATCTGGAAAGTTCTTCTTCATGGTTCAAGTCTGAGCAAAGTTTTTTTCTTTTTCTTTTTTTTTCTGTGTTAAAAACAAGCAATTGTCTATGCATTCAAGCCTCTCCTTTGCATGCCATTGATACTGTCCTTTGAAAGGATGAGAGACATAGCTGATCTCAGCAGGATCTGAACTCATATATACATAAAGACCAACAAGTGTATACAGTTGAAATTAACAAACTTTATTCTTACTTATTTCATTATTGCTTCATCAAAATGGGTATTGGCCCATTCTTTCTTACTGAAATGTAAACTGAAAACCATATGTAACTCATCCAAAATTCATATTTACTACAGTGTTGGCCTCAAACCAAACTGTTTTGTCTCTTTGTAAAGACTCAATGAGATATAGATAATGAGATTGCAAGAGTACATTTGATATTCTGCCAGAGAGTAAAACTTTGTGTCATCAATAAATTGTATTAATTTTCCTTCTTCTATACTTTGAAGAGTATTCCTGTTTTATATCCCAAACTATCCTGGCATTAAAGAAGTGTATAATTCTATTTCTGTTGTTACAACTTAACATTTTGCTTCATTTTTATTTCATTATTGTATTACCTAAAAGTAGATTGGTTAAACTTGCTTCTATTATAGTTTGTGTCTCATAGACATTTTACTTCCATAAATCTTGTCACACTTCGTTTTATAATTTCTCTTGGAGATGACCTTGGTTTCTGTAGTCTAAAGATAAAAATTTAAGATTATTTAGTCATAATAAAATGAACATTTGCGTATAATTAATCTTTAAATTTTCTCATTCTCTTGAAAGAGCTTAAAGATTTATGATGATCTATAAGTCTCTATAGATTTTTTTAACCATTTTAACTTCTACCATACTTCTATTAAAAATTGGAAACTAAATGATTTTATCAGTGTAAGTTTTAGATTCTCTGTTCATATAGTCTCTTACAGCTTTCAAGTGAGTGGAATGTGGTCATGCTGGGGCACTGCTTTTAAGAGTTTTCAGTTAATATCGATCCCAACTTGACCAATACTTATTTCATTGATCTTGTAAGATTCAAATATAAAGTGAACTCTAGAGCAAGAGGAGATCACTCAGCTGGGTATGAATACCATAGGGTATTTTTGTTTGATGGTACTAATTTTTGTTCATCTCATGTTGATATAAACATGGCACAGGCATGGTTGCAAGTTTAAGAAATTCATTTCCCAACCATGTGGTTTCAAATTCGGCTCCACTGCATGGTACCTTGGGCAAGTGTCTTCTATAGCCCCAAGATTACCTAAACTTGGGGAGTAGATTTGATAGAGAGAAACCAGAAGAAACCTGTTGTATATGTATGTGTGTGTGCACGTGTGTATGACTGTGTATTGTGATTCCTTATCTTGACATCAAAGGATAGTTATAAACGAGCATTGCCATCATATTTGTGGAGTCCCGTGTTTCTCGTTTTTCCATAAAAATATTACCTTGCTTGGAAACAGGTGAGGATTGGTGATAGGAAAAGCATCCAGCTGTAGAAAATTTGTCTTAATGAATTCCTGCTTGATACATGCAAGCATGGAAAAGTGGATGCTAAAATGATGATGACAGCATAGTAGTAGTAGTAGTAGTAGTAGTAGTAATAGTAATAGTAGCAGCAGCAGCAGCATATAAGGGGAATTCTGCACAGTCCCTATCTACCAAATTCTTTTACAATGGTAGAAGACACTTGCTCATATGCCATACAGTGGGACTGAACCCAAAAATAATGTGGAGATTTGTATATCAATCTCCTTAGCCATGCTACTGCTTTGTCTTTACTCATATGTTAAATTTTTTTTACTTAATTTTGTTTCTTTCTTCAGTTTATTACAGTGAACAAATATTGACATTATCAGTATATATATTGATTCCACTGTTTGCCTGTTTACATAAGAAATTACTCAAACCTATTTTTCATTGTTTAAGAGAGTATTTATAGATTAGGTTTGAAAATAATTAACTTAAATGTTTGCTTCCAACTGTTGAACACTTAATATTTTTATGTTAGCATGCACGTGTGCTTTATATGCTAGTACACATACACGTACTATATAAGAAGTAAATATTTACTGCTATGCTTGCTGGTTCATAAATAAACCCTTCTAGCCATATTGTGTTTTTCTCTCGTAATCAATGAATTTCCAACCTCAATCCACCACTGATAGTGAAAACTATGCATAACTGCCAATGAAGGAACCTCTACCCAGTTTCTCTACAAACTAGAAATAGCAGACAAAAAAATTTCTCTCAGACCACACGTTATTGTCTTAAAGAAAGGACAGCTTAGATAATGTAGTCTTAGATATGCCATAAAATAAATAATAAAACTGGATGGTTAGAGCTGGAACATGTTTGATCATAGAAGTCTGCTTGGCAAAAACTAATATGGAGCCAAACAACAGCAAAAAATAACATCTGTGTTTATAGAATCTCTTTACCCAAACTAGCTTGGTAAAACTAATATTAAACATGAAAGCAACTGTTTGTTTTATACTAAAAATCTAAAATGCTTGTATTGATATGTAAATACCCTGTGTCAATAAAATATCATTGGCAACAAAATAATTTTTGCTCTATTCATAAAAAAAATTATATGCGACAATATGTATGCAGTACATGAATTAGATGTGCAACATTCAATGACAAGAAGATAAAATATGTAAAAGCTTTGTGTATTACATTTGTCAGATATATTATACTTGAGATACTAAGAATATTGGATATATGATTTCTATATTATATACGCCAGAATTGTCATACACTGAAACTGTAAACTACATGGGATTATAGATACAGGAAGAATAGGATAAGTCCTGGGTTTCATAGATGAATATACCATTTATGAAAGCTATAGGATAAATTAACAATTAATGTAAATATATATATATATATATATATGGCTCTTTTCTGTATACTTAAAAGGACAGAATGGCTCAGAACAGAACCTTCATGAACAACTTACCACACAGCCACTCCTGTGCCTATACATGTGTATAATAAACAAGACTACATTTCTGTAAAATGTCATCAGTACTTTAGCTCTAATTATCTTCCACTAAATATAGAAAAGAAAATATTGTCTGTATCCAGCATACACAAATGAGGCTATTTAATTAAAAATAGCCATCTACTGTGTATACATTAAGTATGATACAGTATCATTCTTAAAGTATACACAATGTTGATAGGCCAGTTACTGCAGTATTCTTCCTGAGATAACATTTCTCGTGGCCTTGTTTAGTTATAAATTCAATGATTATCAGAGAAGCCAAAATGCATCTGGCACTCTTGCTAGCCACTGATGGAATGAATTTCATCTCTCTCTGATATTTTTTTTTAACACAACCAGTCCCTAAGAGACTATTAAATACTGCAGTAATTAGTCTACTGACTGTGTGTATACATTAAGTATAATACTTAGATGGCTCTTTTCTGTATAATTAAAAGGACATATATATATATATATATATAGTTGTTCATGAAGGTTCTGTTCTGAGCCATTCTGTCTTTTTAAGTATACAGAAAAGAGCCATCTATGTATTATATTTAATGTATACACACCGTCAGTAGGCCAGTTACTGCAGTATCTAATAGTCTCTTAGGGACTGGTTGTGTTAAAAAAAAAATATCAGAGAGAGATGAAATTCATTCCATCAGTGGCTAGCAAGAGTGCCAGATGCATTTTGGCTTCTCTGATAATCATTGAATTTATAACTAAACAAGGCCACGAGAAATGTTATCTCAGGAAAAATACTGCAGTAACTGGCCTATCAACATTGTGTATACTTTAAGAATGATACTGTATCATACTTAATGTATACACAGTCGATGGCTATTTTTAATTAAATAGCCTCATTTGTGTATGCTGGATACAGACAATATTTTCTTTTCTATATTTAGTGGAAGATAATTAGAGCTAAAGTACTGATGACATTTTACAGAAATGTAGTCTTGTTTATTATACACATGTATAGGCACAGGAGTGGCTGTGTGGTAAGTAGCTTGTTTACCAACCACATGGTTCTGGGTTCAGTCCCCTGCATGGCACTTTGGGCAAGTGTCTTCTACTATAGCCTCGGGCCGACCAAAGCCTTGTGAGTGGATTTGGTAGACGGAAACTGAAAGAAGCCCATTGTATATATGTATGTATGTATGTATGTATATATATATATATATATATATATATTATATATATATATATATATATGTGTGTGTGTGTGTATATATATATATATGTATGTGAGTGTATATGTTTGTGTGTCTGTGTTTGTCCCCCCAACATCGCTTGACAACTGATGCTGGTGTGTTTACATCCTCGTAACTTAGCGGTTCGGCAAAAGAGACCGATAGAATAAGTACTAAGCTTACAAGGAATGAGTCCTGGCGTCAATTTGCTTGACGAAAGGCAGTGCTCCAGCATGGCCATAGTCAAATGACTGAAACAAGTAAAAGAGTATGTACATAGTATAGATGTATTCCTACTTGACTGTTAGTAATATTATTGTACATTATAGGTTTCTAAAAGATACAACTATATTTCTAACTTTTCGAGTTGTTCAAGTCATTATGAAAAAAAATCTTTTGTTTACTGCCAAAGAATACCAATTACAGCAAATATCACTGCTGTTATTATAGTGGCTTAAGAAAGAAATAACTCATATAACAAATGGTCACAAAAAGAAAAAAAATTCACTTAAAGGTATCTCCCTACATGTAAAAGGCAGCAGACAAGAAACAATGCAGAACAGTATTAACTTCTGAAAAAGAAGGTAAACAAATGGAATATGCTTCATCAAATATACAGCCGGAACAAAGAGAATGGAATGAATTCAGTATTAACAAGAATTAAGAATTATTGAATAGCCGACTATTAAAAAAAAAAAGTAAGAAAGAAAGAAACTGCAGTGGTCTGAGCTTGTGGAGATTAATAGATAAAACAAACTGAGTCAGTGTGTAGGACTGATGATTGATGATAATAGTGACAGAGGGGAAGACAAATCAACTTAGAATAAGATAATTAGGGTTGAAGTTTCAAGGAGGAAATTACCCAGGAATGGATGGGGAGTAAGTAGGGCTCTTTGTATGATCTGTCGAAATCGTTTAATAATACTTTGTACAAATAAAAAGAAATACTAATATTTACTTGTTTGTACCTATGAACTACAACCAATTTTCTTGTTGTTTATGGCCAAAATGATTTTACCAAGTATTTTCTACTGTTCAGAGTGCCAACATTTTGGTTATTATTATTATTATCTCTCTCTATATATAAACGGCAAAATGGCTGTTTGTGTGTGTGCGCATGTCCTTTATACAAATCCACAATTTTTCAGTTAGAGGGCTCGCACTTTCTATGGTCATTCAAAACTGTCCAAGGGTGGTCGTGCACATCTTTACATTTCCCCAGTCACCTTGCAAAGCCATTAAAAAATCAATAGAAGTGACTTTTTTGTGAATTTTCTATCCCAAACCTAATCAAAATGCCCAAAACTTGATGAATGCCAGCTAGCTGTATGTGATTGGTCGGAGATTTGGACAGTACTCGCATGTATGTGCACACGCACGCAGCTGTATATGCATGCACCAGCACTATGACTTGGCATTGCCGGGTCATAGTGGTAGTTATTATTATTATTATTATTCCACCATTCAAGCATGATTGTTACTTGCATTGCCTTACTGGAACTTGTGCTGGTGGCATGTGAAAAAACATTCGAGCGAGGTCATTGCCAGTGCCACTGGACTGGCTCCTGTGCAGTTGGCATATAAAAAGCACCATTTTAGCATGGCCATTGCCAGTACCACCTGACTGGCCCTTGTGCCAGTGGCAGGTAAAAGCACCCACTACATTCTCAGAGTGGTTGGCGTTAGGAAGGGTATCCAGCTGTAGAAACTCTGCCAGATCAGATCAGATTGGAGCCTGGTGCAGCCATCTGGTTCGCCAGACCTCAGTCAAATCATCCAACCCATGCTAGCATGGAAAGTGGACGTTAAACAACGATGATGATGAGAAGGAGGAGGATTCTTTTATAAGCACAAGGCCTGAAATTTTAGGAGGAGAAGGTTAATCCATTACATCAACCCCAGTGCTTATCTGGTACTTATTTCATTGACCCCAAAAGATGAAAGGCAAATGTGATTTGGGAAGCATTTGAGCTAAAAATGTAAAAATGGATGAAATGCTGCCAAGTATTTTGTCTGGCATGCTAACAATTCAAATCTCTCTGTTACCATGCTCCCACAACTATGAATCAGTACCTTTCATCTTACCATATCCTTCCTCATCACCCAACCTAGAGTCATCGCAGCTTCTCCGTTCTCTTCTTCAGTTATGGGAACCACTTTTGGCCCTTAGTCTTGCAAGCCGCAAAGAAACCTCACTATTATCGGTGCCACAAAAACAAAAAAGTACCCAGTACACTCTGTAAACAAGATAGCATTAGGAAGGGCATCCAGCTTTAGAAACTATACCAAAGCAGACATTGGAGTAGAACTTAAGTCTTCCAACTTATTCGATTCTGTCAAACCATCTAACCCATGCCAGTATGGAAGACAGCTGATAAATGATAACACTGCTGCTGTTAATGATGATGATCTAAATAACCTTTCTACTCTATGCACAAGGCCTGGAATTTTGGGAGAGGGGGCCAGTTGATTAGATCGACCCCAGTACGCAACTGGTACTTAATTTATCGACCCCGAAAGGATGAAAGGCAAAGTTGACCATGGCGGAATTTGAACTCAGAACATAAAGACAGGCGAAATACCTATTTCTTTACTACCCACAAAGGGCTAAACACAGAGGGGACAAACAAGGACAGACAAACAGATTAAGTCAATTATATCGACCCCAGTGCGTAACTAGTACTTATTTATTCGACCCCAAAAGGATGAAAGGCAAAGTCGACCTCAGTGGAATTTGAACTCAGAACGTAGCGGCAGATGAAATACCGCTAAGCATTTCGCCTGGGGTGCTAACGTTCCCGTGTGCTAACATTTCTATCAACCAAATTCATTTGCACAATGAGGCTGAATCCAAAACCACATGGTTGTAAAGTGGGCTTCTTAACCATACAACCATGCCTGCACACACTCCCTCTCACGCACGCACACACACACACACACATATACACACACAAACAACAACACAAACATACACACAAACATAAAGACAGACGAAATACCTATTTCTTTACTACTCACAAGGGGACAAACAAGGACAGACAAACGGATTAAGTCGATTATATCGACCCCAGTGCGTAACTTGTACTTATTTACTCGACCCCCGAAAGGATGAAAGGCTAAGTCGACCTCGGCGGAATTCGAACTCAGAACATAGCAGCAGACGAAATACCGCTAAGCATTTCACTCAGCGTGCTAACATTTCTGATCTAAATAATAATAATAATAATGGTTTCACAAAAAAGCCTTGTTTGAGTCATCCTTTTCAAGTTATTTGCTGCTTTTTATATTTTACTTCCATTTGATTTGACTCATTTGACTTTGATTTTTAAAGGCATTGATTTCTTCTGACCAAACTCAAGACCAATTTTTGTAGGAAGTGGGGTAGCAGAGGATGGGGAGTTCATTATTGATTTAATTACTTCCAGTTTATTACTATTATTAATTTTTTCATTGACCCACGACTGCCTGCATTACCTCCATGTATTTTGTATATATTATTATATAAAAATGAATGTGAACACCTCATGCTTTATTTCATATGTCTCTGAGTAGATTGACTACACAATAAACATTTATGAATTGAATAAACAGCGGTAAGAACAGATTAGAAATAGATTAGTTATTTAGTATTTGAATGTCTGTTTGTGTGTATGAGTAAGAGTTGGGAGGGAAAGGGGAAGCGATATGACTCATGATTAAGTTGTAATATTTGATAATCCAATGAAAGTAACCTCTGGTCAAGATTTGACCTCATGACTAAGTTATTGCTGTCTTTATTATTATTACACATTTTGTTTTCTTTATTTGTAATTATTTTTCTTTTTCTTTTTTTTTTTGATATTTTGTTTTATTTCTACCTATAGTACGTATGAAGGATATCTAAAATGTTAATATAATGTTTGTTCTGGTGGCTGTTTATTTAATTTAGCTGTTTCCATTTAAAATTGATCTCTGGTTGATTGCTGTGCCACTTTAAAAAAAATATTATGGGAATGAGCCGGAGTAAACCAAAATTAAAATAGAATTCTTCATCTGGAAAAATAAAAAAAAAAGAAATAAAAGGAAATGGCTGGTTGGATGGTATAGAAGGAAGAGGAAGAGGGAGATAGTATAGTCAGGGTTAGGGAAATTCCATTACTGTAAACATGATGCTTACTGGCTAAATCAACTCCACAGACTAGTTACTGGTCTTCCACATCAGTGCTCATTCAACAAAAAATACCACCCATACAAACACACACCATCTCCCTCTCCGTCACTCTTTCATTCGTTTTTTTCCCTCTCTTTTTCTCCCTTCCTCTCTTATATCTATCTCTCTGCACTCTGTTTGTTTTTCCAGCAGTCACCCCCTACACTTCACTGATACCCTTGCTGCTAAGTATTGTCCTTTCAACCATGATATTATTTGGATTAAATCTTGATTGCAAGTAATTCAAAAGACAGCTAAGAACAGAGGCTGTGGAGTTGGGTGCGGTAGACTTGTTATTTTATCATTTGTTTTCTAGGTGTTTAAAGATAATTTCTTTTGAGGTTTATGTTTGAAATGATTTCTCTTTTATTACATTGCTCACTTTATTGTTTTATTAATGTTGTTACTGTTGTTGTTTTTCCCTTACATATATATCATGCTGTTATTTTGTCCTTATTATTTGTAGCAGAAACACAGTGTCAAACAAAAATGCTATTGCATTCAGTTCAAATCTCACAAAGGTTTTCTTTACCTTTCATCCCTCAAAGGTCAAAAAGATCGTACCAGTCAGATATTGGATCAGTTGATTCAACTATTTGAAATATCTGGATTTACACCAAAGTTTAAAAAATTTTTATCATTTCTGGCAGAATTTAATTTATTTTACTTCTCTCTATCTTAAGTTCTATATCCATGGTCCCCAAACTTTTTTTATGCTTCATAGCCCTAGGAAATGTTTGATTAATGTTTGCACTCACTGCAAAAGTAATATCACTTTTGAAGATCAATAAGTCAGTTTTCTAATAACTAATCTTTTATTTTCTTTGTTTTTCAATTGAATCACGTAAAATACTGTGAGTAAACAAACGCAACTCAAAAAATAAGTTTTGACTCAGTGTGTTGTAAGAGGCAAATTGGATAATTAGAAAAAATAATGCAAAAACTGAAATCAATCACAATTATGCATAATGTAAAATTCAATGTCTTCTTTGTTTCTGCTTCTCATTCTTCACTTTATCAAAACATAGAACTTCCTTACTGATTTTGATCCATAACTCTGCCTGTGGATTCAGGTAATTCCTATTGTTTGTCTTGATTGACAAAAGAGAACTGAATCCAGATTCACACAAGTCATTATAAATGGAATAAGGACACTGTTCTTGGTCATAATTTGTTCAACTAATCTTATTGTGAAAAGCAATTTTAATAAAATATATACTTCAGGGTACAAAATGGCATTTTGGGAAACCCTGTCCTATATTGTAAAGTTGAAATTCCACTGAGGTTGACTTCACCTAGATTATAAAAAATAAACTAATTATTTGGTGTACACAAAGCCAACTCAATACACTATATTCCTTCTATGCCACATAAATTTATAGCTTTGTATCCTCATAAGAATAATGTTGAGCGAATGTTCTAAGTCCCCAGTGATTAACTGAATATCAACATGATTGATATTTGTAGAAGAGTGTGAGTGATCAAATTAGCTCAAATATATTACTGATATTTATTCTATTACCTTTGAAACAAAGAAAGTAAAACCAACATTAACCCTTTCGTTACTGTATTTATTTTGAGATGCTCTGTGTTTCTTTCAATTAATTTTAAACATAACAAAGAATTTAGTAAAATAACTTAGTTATCATTCAGCTAGTGTTAGGAACATAAATTGTGACCAAGGTTTGGTGGAAGATTTTAATTCGAAACTTATGAAAACATGACATTTATACTCAGAGCCAGAGCTGGTTTCAGCCAGGTTGGTAATGAAAGGGTTAATGGAATTTGTATTTAGAGCTGAGAGATTATTTACAACAGTGGTTCCCAACTTTGACTGGCTTATACCCACCTGCTTTCTTAGAGTCTTGCATTTATCTGTGCTCCTTTTGACCAGTGTTTCTCACCAGGGTCCATATAACCTCTGAGGATCCATATAAAATTTTGGGGTGTGTCCACACAACAAAATAGTAAATGGGGATTCATCATCATCATCATCATTTAACATCTGCTTTCCATGCTAGCATGGGTTGACTGAAGACTGGCAAACCAGATGGCTGCACCAGGCTCCAATCTGATCTAGCAGAGTTTCTACAGCTGGATGCCCTTCCTAATGCCAACCACTCCAAGAGTGTAGTGGGTGCTTTTACATGTCACTGGCACGAGGGTACTGGCAATGGCCACACTCAAATGGTGTTTTTTACATGCCACCTGCACAGGATTTACAATAGTATTTTAAGGGTCCCTGAAAAACTTTTGCTTTAGCTGTATGTATTTGTATGTTTTGCAAGAGACAGCTAGGTTTCTTTTTCATGGTTCAACCTACACAAGTTAATGGGTGAAAAACAAAATAGGAATTTTGAAAGAAGTTTCTATAAAACTAGTTTTCAAACATCAAATGGCTATGGGAGTCCACCAGAATAAAATAGTAATCAAAGGGGTTCTGTAGATAAAATATGGTTGAGATATATGGCTTTAGATATTATTAGGATTTCTTCTCCAAGCAACTTATTATTCAGAAACATCACTACTCTCCCAAAGTTCAACAAAGTGATGCAAGCAATTATCCTTGGAGATTGTCACTAAATGTATGAACTTTAGATGAATGAACTTCAAAGCAGTAACATATATTTAATTCATACAAGATTTTCCAATGCCAACATAACACTTTATTCATCAATGGTAAATTATGATCAAGGTGTCAAATGAAACTTTTTTTTTGGTCATGAAGGAATTTAAGATATAGAAAATATATTGGATATATGTGTGCCTATGTAGGTTTTTGTATGTAAATCTTAAAGAAAGTTGTGTCCTTGCTCCTTATTCTCAAATTTTTCTGTGACCCCACTGAACTTGCTATGGTCCCAGGTTGAGAAACACTGATTTACAGTATCAAATTCTGTGCTAAGATTATCAGCTTGGCTTTTTATCCTTAGAGAGTCTATAAAATAATTAGTGATTGAGTACTGAAATTATTTTAATAATATATTTCTCCCTATTGAAAGTTGACTTTGTATTTAAGTAATAAATTATCATCATCATCAACATGAGATGGTAAAAATCCTTGTTCGTTAGTCTACCTTGTTTTATATTATTTTTCTATATCCTTAATTAAAAATCTACTAGTGACAATTTAATTTTTCATTTCTCTGGAAATATTGAAATAAGTATCAGTAATACAGTTGAATTAATTTCATTTCTTACATCATGATTAACCCTACTCCCAGTGATAATGAATCCTTATTACTAGCTCCCTGCAGAAATCTATTGACATTTTAGTATTGTTAAAAAAGAAAACAGTATGAACATTAACTATTTCCCCTCCACTTACATACAATTCATATAACTTGAACTTGAGATGAAGCTTAAATGATTTGATCACATAATCTTTAATTTTAACCCATAGCAGCAGTCTTCACATTGAGATTAAGAATGTTTACATATAGGTAATATATTATGTAATAAACTGTATGGTGTAGTGTTTTATTAAGCTCAGGGAATGCAGCAGTAAATTGTTGATAAATAGAATTTATGGATTAATTTTGATTTGAAGCTATATTGATTTCACTGTATTGATTTAATTGATAGAAACACACATGCTACACTTTCCAATTCCTCTTCCTTACTGTTATTCAAATATTTATAACAAATTAGGAAATTGTTATTTAAATTTTAGAAAAACAATTAGAATGTATTGTTTTGAAGAATCTTTGAACT
The DNA here is from genome assembly GCF_006345805.1 of Octopus sinensis. Classification (NCBI taxonomy): domain Eukaryota; kingdom Metazoa; phylum Mollusca; class Cephalopoda; order Octopoda; family Octopodidae; genus Octopus; species Octopus sinensis. The sequence continues at coordinate 26,015,852 of NC_043001.1, read as the reverse complement.
TGCTTCACTGAGAAACCAGAATGCTGACATTTCCTTAAAGGGAATCTTGTATAAAAGATATATGAATATTAATTGAATGCACATTATATCACTTAAATTCTGCATCATGAGCTGATGTGAGAACTTCTATCTGTTACTCAACTTGGTAAAAATAGTAGTCAAATTTTACTCTGTTGTTTTAAAAAAATATGACTCATTGGATATGTACTTGGATTCCTTGCACATTAGGATATGGGGTGGTCATGGCTCAAACATCTTTAACCAAAGGTTTGCTCAATCAGAGTTGAGCAAGGCTTAAAGAACAAATTCCTCATACATTTTTTTCAGAACAAACTCATTGAATAAAATTTAAAAAAACAAAAAAAAAAACATTGTTGCCAACCACGTAAGCAATATACCAGTTTTGCCAATCAAAACCTTGTGTTGAGATTGCAATTTGAAGCTTTAGGAGCTAGTTACATGTCTATAGACTGGATAAGTTGTATTTCATTCTACTTTGAGACTACAACACATTCTGCAATACTGTGGTTTATAAAAACAGAATTAGTAGACAAAATGAATAAGCAGGAATGAAACATTAACAAGAACATGTTTTATTTATAAAGTAATCTCCTTTGTTTCTTTTTGGAATGTCAGCCACAAAACTATTTAAGTTCAATGATTACAAAAATAATATCATTGTAGATCATATAATAATGGTGGTTTTGAAGAAAGAAGAAACAGAAAACAAAATTTATTGATATTCACATCATTTATATTATTTTGTAGAGTCAGGATATCCATTCCTAATTCTTTTACTATTCTATTGATTTCTCACTTTAACACACAATCCAAGCTCATTTACTGTCCCCAATACCACAAAACAGTGTAAATGATAGCTTTCTTTCAGAAGCTCACATCCCTCAAGTTACATTCCATCTTTTACTTTCCAGCAAATGTTCTTCGGATTCACCTATAATTATGAATGATGTAGCATTCAGCTAATTCCCCTAAATAAATAAATAAATCCAAAATGGATTTAATGGGATCTGAATAGGAATTTCCTGCGAATTTCCCCCAAGAGAGAAAATGTATTCTTTAATAAGGCTTGACCTTTACTGTACAAGACAGCAGTTCAGAAATACATCAAGAGCATTTTTTCCTCTCCCTCTGTGTGTGTGTATGTGTGTGTTATTTTGCTTTTTTATTCTAATTAAATAGCCAGACGACGAAGAATTGCCATTCCATATCTTTATTATGTTAAAATAAATGATGTCTGCTATGAAAGAATTTTCATCCTGTATCTCAGCATATACATTTTACTGAATTTTCAAGAGCAGAACAATATGAAATTTTTGGTTAATTATGCCAAGAAATAATAGATATGTCTATTTATTTTGCATTCTCAGAATAATTACAAAATTAATGATTAGTTACATTGTAATCTTCAAATTGTGTGTGTGCGAGTGAGTTTGTATGCGTTTGTGTGTGTGTTTTGCATGTGTTTGTGTGTATGTATTTGTGTGTGTTTCTTGCATCTGTATGTGAATCTATTTAAATACTTATAAAAATTCTTAATAGCAACATTTTCCAAATTTTCTATAATTTGATATTTCTTTTCACTCATTATGGCATTTTATGAAACTATCTTTATGCATTGACTGCATTTTCTTTGTATTTATGTAAAAGGCTGCCTATATGAAAGATATTTAAACTCTATTATGTCACATACTTTCTAAGTGATGGGCATTAAATGAATAAAATCTACAAAAAAAAAATGAAGAGAAATATGGTGAGCATAATTTGTCAAATGTATATCATTAACTTGAATGAAAGCCAAGTGTTGTAGATGGATGGAAAAGGATTGCTGTTTGAAAAAGTGTGGAGGTACACAGTCTAGTAGTTGGAGTGTTGGTGTCAATATTCTAACGCTATGAGTTCAATTCCTGGATCAGATGGTACATTGTGTCCTGAGCAAGGTAGTTCATTTGCTATCGAGTCATATTTGCTTGCAAGGGACAGTTACACTTTACCTGCCTGCTCAATATGGAAAATACAAGTGGCAGAAGAAGACCAAGGAAGGCATGAAAAAGGAATGGCACGGTTATATTTCCTGACATTGGGCTCATAGAGAAGATGGGAAACAATTGAGATAAGTGCAGACTTGTCCAACTTACACTAGCCCCTGCCCTCTCTCTTTCACACACACACTTATTCTGTTGTGTGGAGGCACATGGCCTAATGGTTAGAGCAGCGGGCTCACGGTCGGGGGATCGCGGTTTCGAATCTCAGACTGGGTGATGTGTGTGTTTATGAGCGAAACACCTAAGCACCACGCGGCTCCGGCAGAAGGTAATGGCAAACTTCTGCTGACTCCTTCGCCACAACTTTCTCTCACTCTTTCCTCCTGCATCTTGCAGCTCACCTGCGACGGACTGGCGTCCCATCCAGGTGGGGAAGCTATACGCCACGGAAACCGGGAAACCGGCCCTTATGAGCCAGGCATCGCTCGAGAAGGAACAACACATTCTGTTGTGATATCTATTTTCCTATATATGATGTAGTAAGTGCCATATCAGGCTCCACTGAACCTGATTCTTCTGTCTGTATGACTCATTCTTTAGTTTCTTTTAAATATCTCTTCCTAAATTTCCATTATTCCAAGATTACCATGGACATCTTTTCATCAGCATGAGCATCTCTTCAAATTAAGTATACATACCAATAGGATCATTTCTTCTTTAAACATCCCCTGTGCAATATGTTTAATTACTTTCTCAACTAATTTGAACTGGTATTTTCTTAAATTAGCATTTGTCACTTGGTTTAACACCACCATCTGGGTCTTGAGTATTTTAGTAAGAGTTTCCTCTGTTGCCAGCTTTCAGGCTGGATCTCCAATTTGAAGGTGGCTCTTGCAGATTTGGTAGCCCTGAATAGAGAACCATGGGTTCACCCTTTTCACTTTAGAGTAAGCTATGAAGCAAAAAATATACATGCAATGATTCATATTTGATTTATTTCTCTATAGTCTCTAAACAACTCTTATTTACTGGCCATTTTCCCCTGACATACAGTACTTTGTTACATATGCCTTGCACAATCTCTACACAGTTACATTTTTAAGCTACTTTCTTTAACTTCAGTCACTGAATTTGCACACATTATCTAGATATCAGAATGTATCCACTAATTCCAGTGTACCTCATGAATAGTTTATGGCTTTTAGTTTAATCCTTTCATTACTGTATTTATTTTGAGATGCTCTGTGTTTCTTTCAATTATTTTAAGTATAACAAAAAATTTAGTAAAATAACTTAGTTATCATTCAGCTAGTGTTAGGAACATAAATTGTGACTAAGGTTTGGTGGAAGATTTTAATTCCAAACTTATGAAAACAAGACATTTGTACTCAGAGTCAGAGCCGGTTTCAGCTGGGTTGGTAATGAAAGGGTTAAGGCTGCTCATTTCAGCAGCTTTAACTGATGCATTTGCTGAACTTAAAGGTGTAGTTACTTTATAAGCATGCATAGTTTTCTCTATTTAGACTCTATATCCGCAAAATGTATTTTCCTGACCTTTGCACATGTCTGATATCTTTGACCCTTAGATTTCTTGATAAGCTGTTTCTGCAGTTCTTTGACATAGTCCATAATTCCATAACGAAAATCAAATTGGAAGCCTAAAATATCGTAAGCATACAATCTTTAACTTATTTGAGATGGTCTAGACTCTAGAATGAAGTAATGATACCTAAAGACAGAACTTTGGCGTCACAAACTCTTTCATCTATCAATATACAAATAAAATATGTTTGGTTTATTTTTTTCAACTATTAAATGGCTGACATTTTAATCCTTTAGTGTTCAGATTATTCAATCAAACATAATGCCTATTGATTCCCATTTATTTGAATTAATCATGCATTATCTCATGTCTTCAAGATCTTGATGGTGTAATTACTTAAAATAGAATAACATTGTAGGATAGGTGTGAGAGCCTGGATCTGATCAGTTTGAACATAAAACATTAACTATTTTGGCCGGATATGGCCGGTTTAAATACTAAAGAGTTAAAGCTTTATGACTATAGAAATAATGTGCTTAGATTTCGTCTGCTTGATTGTAAGTTCAAACCCTGCTTTAGGAATTCCATTATATGAATTGTATTGAAGCCTGTTGTTTTCTTCTTCATGACACTGGAGATTTTTCTCTTACTTGAGCAACTGGTAAAAACTAATTTAGGAATTCTGTATGAAGGTGCTCTATTGTTATATAGTCAACTTAAACAAAATATGACTTCTTTTTAAAGTAAACTGTTTTGTTTTTGAACATATAAAACAAGGGTTACTTTGTTTTTCTTAGAAAACAACAAAGCAGTTCAGCTTCTAAGAAAATATTGCAAAATTTGAATGTTTTCCTTTGAACGGTTTGTATGTAGTTTGTATCAATGAAGGCAACATAGAATAGGACTGTTGTTTTTGTTGTTTAGTCAGGTCCTTTCTGATTGTGTTGATATTTGATTTGAGGCTCTATAGTCATCTTTTGCTTAAACATAGTGTATCTAGGACTACTTTAACCAATGTCTCTTTCTTTTTTTAATATGGTAAGGTGCGATTTGAAAAAAAATCAGGTTGCCTTTCTACCAGGGCAAATGACGGCATAGAGGTTCCCTCATTAGTTGGTATAGAGTAAGATTAAAGAGAATGGTTGTGAAACACAAGAAGAAATATTTTATTAATGAGCTTCTCTCCAAACATTAACAAGAACTTGAGTCAGTTCTAGATGATTGATTGTCTTTTTTTTTTCGCTGTTTTTTTTTTGGCTTTTTGTGTTTTTTTTTACAATATAGTGTTTTCAACCTTTAAAGTTGTTGGTTGCTGGAGCAGAAAAAAACATCATTAGGATATTGGAAAACTGGCTTTTATGAATATACAAGTGAAGAGAGATGAGGAAAAGTATAAGCCATGAAGAGTGGAAAGGAGAGGTGTAAATAAATGATCGAGGGTTGGTGAAAATAAGGAGTATTTAAACTTGCTGCTGAAAAGGCAAAGGAAAAAGTCTTAGAGTAGAGGGAAAGAAAAACAGAAAATCTTATTTCTTGACAACTTGCGAACAACCCATCATGTATGTAGACAGACAATCCAAATATTCATAAAAATCTGAACATATTTGCACCAAAGAAAGACAGATGGCAGTCCTCTTCTCTCTCTCTCTCTCTCTCTCTCTCTCTCTCTCTCTCTCTCTCTCTCTCTCTCTCTCTTCTACTCTTTCAGTTCCCTTATGTGTATATTTGTGCACCTTGCATGCTCCCTCCCCCCTCTCTCACCCCCCCTCTCTATCTCTTTCTCTCTCTCTCTCTCTCTCTGATTTGTTGTGATTTCTCTGGTATATGGATAAATAGGTCAGCAAATTTCAAAACTGTTTATAACTACAGAAAAATGTTCATAACATTGTTTATAATAAAACCCAAATTGGGACAAATTTATTTATATTAATTTTTCTCTAATTCTCTTACTTTTCAAATTCTCCTTTTTTTTCCCCCACTAGCATTTGCATACTTTATGAGATATATTTTTGTGTGATGGTTTCTAAAAAATGCCTTCCCTCCCTGCCCACCCTTCTCTCTCACTTCCTCCTAGCTTTCTCCCTCTATCTCACCTCTCTCTTTCTCTTTCATTTTCCTCTCCACCCATCTCTCATATTACTTCTATATTCCATAATGTTTATATGAAAGTGTTTAAATCCTCCGGCTGTGTAATAATTGAAATAGATAAAGTTAAGATTGACCAATTAGATAAAATAGCAACTAGACACATTACTGGCTTTTGAAGCCCCTTTTTTTTTTGTTTGTGTCACACAACTATAGGAGTCTTTCTTTGAATCCATCCCTAAGTAGCATACTCTCATTTCCATTTAATTAATCCTAGGCATTATGAATACATATGTATATATGTGTGTGTGTTTATCTGACTACATGTGTGTATGTGTCCCTATGTCTGTCTACTTCCAAATTTAATGGGCAGTAATTAGATCCCTTCAACTTGTCCTTTATTTATTAACAACAGCTGTCCTCCAAAAGAATTATATAATGCCTTTTATATTATGTATGTTTGAAGAGCTCGAGGCAAGGGAGTCAAATAAATTGATCCCTTAGCTAATACTTGCTACTTGCTTTGTTGTTTTCCTTTAATCTAGAAGCTATCTTTTTGTGTCCCCTTTTCTTTATGTGGCTTCATTTGGTCTTTTGCACAATATTTCATTATGTGTGTGTGTCTTGTCTTTTACATAATACATAAAATAATGTAATTTCATATACCTTTCTTTGTCTCAATTACTCTCTCTCTCTCTCTCTCTCTCTCTTCCCCTCTATCTCTCTCTTTCTTCATACACATATATACTGGAACATTATATATTGTATGTGTATGTACATGTATGTATATGTGTGCATACGTATGTATATATTTATGTCTGTGTGTATGTCTATATGTTTATTTTCATGTGTGTGTATAAAGATATTGTTATATTTATTTCTTACTTGAAGGTCTCATCCTATGATTCTGTAGTCTTTCTTTATTTTCTTCTTCCTCTTCTAAACATATCTTTGTTGTGTTTCCTTTATTCTTCACTCTTATAATTATTTCCTTTGTACTTTATTAAAGCCCTCAAGATATCATTTGATATAGTTGACACTCAGATAATCTGATAAATTATAACTTTCTAGTTTAATTATTTCTTTTGTTTCTTCTCTATTATCAAATAAATCATTTTTTTTCAGTTGGTCAATCTAAATTAAAAATATAAATATAAATATAATTATGAAAGTTTAATCACAGATATTTTACTGTTATTTGCATTCCTTTTCTTTCTTTATATATATTTATATATATATATATATATAATATATATATATATATATATATATATATATTAAAGTCTTTAATTTTCACATAAGTAGCATTTTACTTTTGTTTTAGTTGAATTTAAATTAGCTTTTTCATTTATTTAAATATTTCATGAATAAACATTTGTAATCAAATATATTCAACTTATCATAGTCTTGCTAAGGAATTTTCACTAACCCATCTTGTGGTATAGCACTGATAAGTTTTAGCACCATTTTAGCCTTAACAAAATTCATGGATAACAGTAAATTTTCTGAAGATTATTAAAAGAAAACAAGCAAACTGTTCGACTGACATTAAGCATGGATTTGGTATCATTAAATATTTATTAAAAGCTATTTTAAAAAAATTTTTCTCACCATTTCTAAAATGAATTTTTGAAGTCTATGTTTTAGTTAAGGCACATAGCCTAGTGGTTAGAGTGTTGCATTCACAAGCATAAGATCATGATTTCAATTCCTGCACAAGACAGTACATCGTGTTCTTGAGCAAAACACTTCATTTCATGCTACACCAGTCCACTCAGCTGTATATGAGTTCTAGTGTTAACCTTGTGATGGACTGACATCCCATTCAGAGAGGAATGTTGTTATCTCAAGTGCTTATACACTATGAAAACCTCATTAAGCTCCACTCTGATGAGTCCTGGTGATATGACAGACCTAATGTTTTACACATAGGTGCAGGAGTGGCTCTATGGTAAGTAGCTTGCTTACCAACCACATTTTTCTGGGTTCAGTCCGACTTCATGGCACCTAGGGCAAGTGTCTTCTACTATAGCCTTGGGCCGACCAAAGCCTTGTGAGTGGATTTGGTAGACGGAAACTGAAAGAAGCTTGTTGTAATGTATGTGTGTGCCGATGGCATGTAAAAAGCACCATTCAAGCGTGATTGTTACCAGCATCGCCTTACTGGCATTTGTGCCGGTGGCACATAAAAGCACCCACTACACTCTCAGAGTAGTTGGCATTAGGAAGGGCATCCAGCTGTAGAAACTCTGCCAGATCAGATTGGAGCCTGGTGCATCCATCTGGTTTGCCAGCCCTCAGTCAAATCGTCCAACCTATGCTAGCATGGAAAGCGGACATTAAACGATGATGATGATGATGATGAGCTAGTAGAATTGGGATCAAGATCAGTTCAAATGCACTAAGAAATCCTCTAAATTGTAAGTTAACCTACAGAGATATCTAAATTTCTCTCTGAAGGCAGCTGCTGCTGTTGTCAACATCAACAGTGATGACTCACATATTTTACTACCATTATAAAAGGAGGAACACATTAGATAATGTAAGCATAGATAATTTTCTACTTAACAAGAGGATCAGGCGATTATTATTACTGGATCATCTTTGATTATAGGTCTGCCTGATTAGAGTTAATCAGAAACTGAACAGCTACTTAACAGAAATATTTTATAAGGTGACTGGCTGGCAGAATCATTAGCATACCAGACAAAATGCTTAGTAGCATCTCTTCTGCATTATGATCTGAGTTTAAATTCCACCACGATTGATTTTGCTTTTTAGCCTTTCAAGATTGATAAAACAAATACCAGTTGAGCTCTGGGGTTGACATAATTGACTAGACTCTCTTCCAGAATTCCAGGCCTTGTGCCTATAATAGAGAAAGAAAGGAACTAAAAAAAAGTAAGGAAATTGTACACATATAGGTGCAGGAGTGGGATGTGTGGTATGTAGCTTACTTACCAACCACATGGTTCCAGGCTCAGTCCCACCGCGTGGCACCTTGGGCAAGTGTCTTCTACTATAGCCTCAGGTCCACCAAAGCCTTGTGAGTGGATTTGGTAGACAGAAACTCAAAGAAGCTCATCGTATGTGTGTGTGTGTGTATATATATATATATATATATATATATGTGTGTGTGTGTGTGTGTGTGTTTGTGTGTCTGCATTTGTCCCCCCAACATCGCTTGACAATCAATGCTGGCGTGTTTACGGTCCTGTAACTTAGCGGTTCGGCAAAAGAGACCAATAGAATAAGTACTAGGCATACAAAGAATAAGTCCTGGAGTCGATTTGCTCGACTAAAGGTGGTGCTGCAGCATGGCCGCAGTCAAATGACTGAAACAAGTAAAAAAGTAAAAGAGAGAGTATGAAAATGCAATGAAAATCTAAAGGATAATCATCTTCATCATCATCATTTGATATCTGTTTTCCATTGTGACATGCATTGGACAGTTTGACAGAAGCTGGAAGGCCAGGAGCCACACGAGGTTCAGTAGTGTGTTTTGATTTGGTTCCATAGCTGAATACCCTTCCTAATGCTAACCACTTTGCAGAGTTTACTGGGTACTTTTTACATAGCACCAGTACTTTTCATGTGGCACCAGTGCTTTTCATGTGGCACCAGTGCTTTTCATGTGGCACCAGTGCTTTTCATGTGGCACCAGCACCAGTGCTTTATGGCAGGGGGAAGAAGATTGATGCTACTGAGCCCCTCGTAAATGTTAAAAGATGAACAAGCAGAAGCATCAAAAACTGCTTGTAAAAATGATTCATGGGGGAACCACCACATAGTAACTTGATCTGCTAGGAATAGCAGCCTAATCTTCCTTGAATCACATTCTGTTGTCTTCAAAAAGGAAGTTCCTTTTGAATAATATGGTCCTAGAAAAGCAATGATTGACAGAATAACTCTGAGCACCTTTTCAAACTCCACCTGTCTAACACCCGTGGACATGTTTACAAAGTCAGAAAACAGCACAGCTCCCATGACTTTCAGAAACATTTTTTCACACGAAGAGTTGCTGAAGCATGGAACAAACTGTCGGCATCAGTTGTTAGTTGTCGGAGCACTGCATCCTTCAAAACTTCCATGCTTCCTGAGATTTGCCAACACTACACCTGATTTTCTCCCCTCCATACACACGCAAGCATGTATCTGACTCATACATTGTTCACTTCCCAGACATTTGTACATTACTGCATATGCTTTATACGCACTTTTGACAAGTTGTGGTGCACCTGAGTACTGTATACAATAATTTCATTATTATTATATTATTATTTAGAATAAGGGTGAAATGCTTTTGATCATAAATCTGCTCAATGACAGCCGACTGGAGGTTAAACAACGACTGTTTGTTAGCAGGTAAGAAGTAAGATATCAGAGGGCAATCAAAACAGGCGAGTTTTTTTTTTAAAGATAAATTTAGTAATCGAGAAACAATTCTGAATACATGTCCAAATATAAAAGAAGAATATATAAAAAATAATGATGCTTTTATAGTTGATGTTTAGTATCGAATATTTTTACCATATATCAGAAATATTGTTTGCAGATATTTCTGGCTATTCAAAACATTCTATAAACATTCTACTGTTTTGTTATGTAAATGTTTTCTATTTGTATTTTTAACCTTCACTAAACATTCAGTTACATATTTTGTTAATATTTTCATATTTTGTTTGTACATATCATCATCATCATCTTTGTCATCATCATCATCTTTGTCATCATCATCATCATTGATATATATATATATATAACTCGCTCTGAGATTTATCATTATATATATATATATATATCATCAATAAAATGCATTATATTACCAATATATAAATTCAGCTGTTACAAGAATATAATATTGTATTTCCTTAATAATAGTATACCCAATATGAGTGCCTAGCTATCTGTCTGTTTGTTCATAGATACATGATGGAAGATGACTTGTGACTGAATAGGATCAATTCCTAGACCCATTTCACTCTAAGAAACATCTCAAGCTTGGTCTCCCCATGCATACAACATACACACACATACATGATATATATATATATATATATATATATATATATGTGTGTGTGTGTGTGGTGTGTGTGTGTGTGTGTGTGTGTGTGTGACCGCATGTGTACCGTTGGCAATATTTTTCCTCCGTCTTCTCTTCCTTGGATCTTCTTTCCTTTTCCTATGTTTCTGACGAAGAGCTCCACTCAAAACATTAAATCCTCCTCCTTTCTTTCCTTTCCTGAGCGTCCAATAACACTATACTTGTTCCACGTCCTTGCGTTGTTATGTTTTCTCTTTGTGTTTTCATGTTTGGATTAACTATATATATATATATATTCTCTTTTTATTGTTTCTTCCAGAAAATTTGTCAAACAGTGTTTCAAGCCATTCTCCGCAGATATATGTGATGATGGAGTCTACAAGAAATTGTGTTCAGAAACAACTCAATACAAAACTGATTTAACGAATAAAGTAGAGCTGTAAGTATCAACTTATTATTGTCCTACCTGTTTCCTAGCGGGAGTGTACTGGGTAAGAGGGTGGGACATTAAACACTGAATTAAACACTTATCTAATGATAATTTGGAAAGTAGGTAAAAGGTAGATATTATGCCTCTAACTTCTCTTTACTCAGTTTTGAATATTTTGATTTGTACTTCATTACTCAAACTGGAAAACTAAATAGTTTCTTACATAGGTTAATCATCATCATCATCATTATCATCATCATCATCATCATCATCACCACCATCGTCATCACCACCACCACCACCACCATTATCATCATCATCATCATCATTTTAACATTCACTTCTCCATGCTTGCATGGATCAGATGCAATTTGTTGAAGCAGGTTTTCTGTGGCTGGATGCCCTTCCTGTTGCCAACCTTTACCTGTTTCCAAGCAAGGCAATATTTTTCCCATGGCCAGGCAAATTCTTCATGGAAAGCTCCAAATGAACAACTTTGCTTGCATGATGATGATGATGCTAATTCACAGTCGTCATGTGATGTCTAGACAATGGCACACACATATATAACAGGCTTCAACTTAAATGCTGCTTTCTGTGAGCAGTTATTTTTAGAAATGACTTCTTATAAAATTAGTAACTAATGTATTATACTACAACATGCTATGGTATGTTGTATTATGTGAAGGCACATGGCTCAGTGGTGAGGTTGTGAGTTCAATTCCCGGACTGAGCTGCTTGTTGTGTTCTTGAGCAAGACACTTTATTTCACGTTGCTCCTATTAACACAGCTGTAGAAATGAGTTGCGACATCACTGGTGCCAAGCTGTATCGACCTTTGCTTTTCCCTTGGATAACATCTGTGGTGTGGAGAAGGGAGGCTGGTATGCATGGGCAACTGCTGGCCTTCCACAAACAACCTTGCCCAGACTTGTGCCTCGGAGGGTAACTTTCTAGATACAATCCCATGGTCATTCATGACCAAAGGGGGTCTCCTCTTCAATGTTGTATTATGCCATAAATCTAAACACAGTGTGATTACTGGAATTTCAATTTCATTTCGTCATCTTCATTACTATTATCATGATTATTTAATGTTTGTGTTCCATGCTGGCAAGTGTTGCACAGTTTGACAGAATCCAATGTATCTAAGGACGGTATTGTGCTCCAGTGCATGGTTTTTACAGCTGGATGTCCTTACCAATTCCAACCACATCTATATATTTGTTAGTCATTTCTTAGATTGGAGACATCCTGTCATATGTGTGCTGATAGAACAATCTCCAACCTATACAATAAAGACTCTGTTAGACTCTGAGATTCAGTTATGTTTCTTGGAGTCTTTCCTCTCTTTGTTGACAACTTCTTTGTTAGCACTGCTAATAACTTCTTTGTTAGCACTACTAACAACACACTTGGAAAGACCACCCTTCCTCTCAAAGGCATCATCTACATGCCATCTAAATACCTCATACTCTTTAGTTTATTGAAGTTGTGCTTAACTTCAATAAACAGAGACCTTGGAAAACATTCAATGGAGAGATGACAATTGATAAAAAAACTGGAAAACTGGAAGCTAAAAGATATTTTAATTTTTTATTAATAATTTCAGTAAATGATTATTGAAATATTAAAAATGAAGTTTAAATAATTCATATTTCTTTTGACATGATAACTTGCATAAGCAATATGCAAGACTTTGCTAAATTAATTTAATTGATCGTATAATAATTAAGCATTTAGCACAGTTTTAGCTATCATGAATCCAAGATGCAATCAGAAGAATCAATTAAAATTATTCTTACTAATTATGCTTTTCATTAACTTCAAATCACTCAGGTCAATTTACCCCACCCACTTCATCCCTTCTTCATCATTCTACACTGCTACTAACAATATTTAGGCGGTTATTTATCCATTATTCATCCTTCACACATTATCATGTCCTCATAACAACTCAAATTGATGTTTTTAATTCCCAACTTCATTTTTTTTTAATTCTTAAATTCAATTTATAAATGCTGAGAATCATATTATTCTTTCTCAGAGTCTCTCAGCTTTAATATCCATGTCTCCTTTAATTACTTTGTCATCAATATACATGGAATTTCTTCATATTTCTAATTTCATTAGAGTCTAAATATTCCATCTTCACTCCACCATCCATCACCCAATGAGGAAGCCTCTTCATGGTCATCTAATCTGCTAAAACAGCAACCAAATATCCATCAAATTATATCCCTGCTATCTTAAACAAAGAAAATCATTTTGCATAATGAGTCTTAGACACTCATCCCTACTCTCTTAAACAAGTAAGATCCCTTTAGATAATGTAGTCTTAGACACTCCTAAAATGTTGAGATGATCATGGCTACAATGTTTTTCATCATAGATTTGCTCAATCAAGCTTGGCCTGCATCAAAACAAGAACAACTGATTAAATTACATAAATAAGGAATCCTTCACATCCTACACTCACTTTGCTCAATCCTTTTCCCTTTTCCCTTTGTAATATTATCCACCCCTCTTCCTGTCCTTCTTCTGCCTGCAGACATCAACCTACAGATGTTTTAAACTGAACACCAACGGCATCATTAACTGAACATTAACCTATTAAGAGAAATAACTTGTCTACGAAGATCATAATCACTGCTCTTTCTCTACTTAACTTTATTCGTTTTTAAGGCTCACTTTTAGTTTCTTTCATTTCTTAATTTATTAAATTAAGGGAGCATCCTGCTCAATCCGACTGTTAGCTTAAAATTATTATTTAAAGTTGAGATTAATGGAATTTCTAAGAGGTTATTAGTTTAACTGTAATAAAAATAAACTATATAAAAATAGTGGTTCTGCACTCTCATAAGATTCAGTTAAAGCCATTATAATATGGGGGAAACAAAATCTAAAATATTGAAGCAAGATGCAATGGAAGGAAGCCACATATTAAAATTTATGGATAATGTTATCATTCAGATACTGTTATCTAAATTAATTAATCCCATATTCTTTACACGAAAACGAATTTTAAATTATTCCTTTATTAGAATCAAAGCTTTGAAGGTTATCAAAATTTTCGAGTAAACTGCTACATGGCAACTGCTGCTAATCTATTGCTTATAATTACTATGGTGATCTAAACAAAAGCATGCCAGATACAGAGATGTAGCAAAAGTATGTGGATGATGGTTGCTAGTAGCTATGGTGGTGATGGTGATGGTTATGGCAGAATCATTTGTTGGCGTTGGGAATGGAGAGTATGGTGTGCTGAATTGGTCAGTATGACCAGCAGTGTTAGTGCATAGGTGTATGTAGATATATGTGTGTGAGTGTGTATATGCATTCACAGACAATTCCATTTATTACAATCTTGGATAATGTTATCAGTTTTTGTTATTAAATTTAGTGGGCTCCACACCCTTTTATCTAAAATGAATGAAAAATTATCCACTTATTAGAATCAAATGACCAATTAATATTATATTCCTGGCTTAATATTACCAAATAGTTATTGTCACCAGCAGGTTATTGTTATGGAAAAGGTTTCATTCCAAAACGATCATGATAGGCAGGCTTCTACTGCACATGTGTGCATATATATATATGTATATATATAAATATATATATGGCATACTGGTCAGGTTAATCTTTCATGAACTACAAGGGTTAAACATTTTTCAATTGTCAATCAAAATCATTTTCCATTATAAATAAAAGATATTGTATTGCAGTTCTGACAATAATTCAATTTAAATTTCGATTTTCTTCTTTACAAACCAAGTAATATTATTTATAATGAATTAATTAATGCATAATAGCCATTCCTAAATGCAGTTCTAGATTGGAATGGTTAATTCCCAGATTATATTGATTGCTGAATAAATTAGAAGCTTTCTGTCAAACTAAGACTGCAGCTCATTTTCAGAACTAGATTGTTGAAATTACATTTCAGTTACATCACAAAAGACATGAACATCACACATTCTCTTTTCTTTCTTTATTATAAATCTGAAAATTTGTAACTTATGCAAAAAAAAAAATTTACAAAAAAGGTAAAAAGAAAAAATTGTAATATTTCTATTTTAAGATTTTTATTCCAGTTGGTTATGAGTTAAAATTTTAGGAACATTATAATTATCTTTGGCCTAACTGAGGTTCGTTGATGTTCCACTAGATACCCAATACCTACTTAGAGAAAAGGCAATTAGCAGTTTACTTTCAAGATTCATATGCAGATACCAAGCTTAGAAAAATGCATAGCATCGATGAAAGCCTAGAAAAATGACTGGAAAAACATATTTTATCTTATTAATAATTTCAGTATTAATATTTTTCAGCAAATGATTATTGAAATACTAAAAGTATATTTAAAATAATCTAAATTTCTTTTGACATTACAGCTTGTATAAGCAGTTTTAGCAGACTTGACTAAATTAATTTAATTGATCGTATAATAATTAAGCATTTAGCACAGTTTTAACTCTCATGAATCCAAGATGCAATCAGAAGAACCAATTAAAAGTAATCTTACTAATTATGCTTTCCATTAACTTCAACTCAATCAGGTCAATTTACCACCATCCGCCTTATCCCATCTTCTTCATCTTACACTGCTACTAATAATATTTAGGCAATTATTCATCCAGTTATTCATCTTTCATTCATATCATATCCTCATAACAACACAAATTCCTCCTTTTAATTTCCATTTTTTTTCTTCTTTTTTTCTTAATTTTTTTTTTTTAGTCTTTAAATATAATTTATGAACACTAGGTATTATATTATTCTTTCTCAGGGTCCCTCAGCTTTAATATCCACGTCTGATTTAATTACTTTATCATTAATGTGGTTGGAATTTCTTTACACTTCTAATTTCATTATGATCTAAACATTCTGTGTTTTTACTCCGCCATCCATCACCCAACGAGTGAACCTCAAAGTGTTTGCTTGACCTGTTAGAAATAGCAGCTAAAAATTAATCAAATCACACCACATCTTGCTAAAACAACAAAGTAGGACACAGTGAATAATGTAGCCTTAGATACTCCTAAAATAATATCATCCCTCACCTAGCAATTGAGCTTATACATAGTTGTTTGACCTACTGGAAATAGCAACCAAATCTCCCACAAATCACACCCAATCATCTTAAAAATGGAAGAACAAGGTGAATAATGTAGTCATAGATACTCCTAAAATGATAACATCCCTCACCTAGCAATTGAGCTTATACATAGTTGCTTGACCTACTGGAAATAGCAACCAAATCTCCCACAAATCACACACAATCATCTTAAAAATGGAAGAACAAGGTGAATAATGTAGCCTTAGATACTCCTAAAATGATATCATCCCTCACCTAGCAATTGAGCTTATACGTAGTTGCTTGATCTACTGGAAATAGCAACCAAATCTCCCACAAATCACACCCAATCATCTTAAAAATGGAAGAACAAGGTGAATAATGTAGTCATAGATACTCCTAAAATGATAACATCCCTCACCTAGCAATTGAGCTTATACGTAGTTGCTTGACCTACTGGAAATAGCAACCAAATCTCCCACAAATCACACCTAATCATCTTAAAAATGGAAGAACAAGGTAAATAATGTAGTCATAGATACTCCTAAAATGATATAATCCCTCACCTAGCAATTGAGCTTATACGTAGTTGCTTGACCTACTGGAAATAGCAACCAAATCTCCCACAAATCACACCTAATCATCTTAAAAATGGAAGAACAAGGTGAATAATGTAGCCTTAGATACTCCTAAAATGATATCATCCCTCACCTAGCAATTGAGCTTATACGTAGTTGCTTGACTTACTGGAAATAGCAACCAAATCTTCCACAAATCACACCTAATCATCTTAAAAATGGAAGAACAAGGTGAATAATGTAGTCATAGATACTCCTGTATGGTCATGGTTGGAATGTGTTTGATTATCTTATTCAAGATTACCTTAGTGCTAAACAATAACTGATTAAGTTGCTTGAATAACTGATCATTCTCTATGACATCTTCATGTGTTTACGTGTTACCTGAATGAGTCAGTGATGTTATTTCTGTTTTTTTATCAGTCTACCTTGTCTATAATGTAATTTATACCAACTAGAAAATAGTTGAGTTGTTAGCCAAAATCAGTCTCTTGTAACTGCTGAACTATGTCACACTTAACAATTAACAAGCAGAATCTTAACAATAGTTATTTCAAGATACTAGAAAATCAAGATTATTCTCTTTATTGGTGTCAAATGTTCTGGAAGATTGTTCTGAATTCAATTCTTAGAACTGTAAATGCTGAAACAAAAATGAAGTAAAGTAAATCCAGAGTCAATAAGCAAATCTTTCTTCCTTCTTTTCTCTTTTGTCTTCTTTCTCCTTCTATACTCTATTAGAGAATAACAATATAGATTTTTAGCTCACAGTATACATATAGGCATGTAAACACCCTGTATTTATATACACCTAGCAGTATCGCCCGGCGTTGCTCGGGTTTGTAAGGGAAATAACTATATAAGCATTTTTAGAGAGTTATAGCCAAAAAATAGCAAAAAAATGCATTAAAAATGGAAAACAAATGATGGTAAATTTTTTTTTAAATCGTTGACTCATCGTAGACATTTTTAGAGAGTTACTTCCTTTATATAATAGCGAAAAAATGCATTAAAATGGAAAAAAATGATGGTAAATTTTTTTTTAAATCGTAGACTCATCGTAGACGCACGCTAATACCCAGAAGGGCTCGATATGAATCACGACTATAAGATACCCGGTTTTGGTTAAACTGCACCGCAAAATGTGGGAGTAGTTAGGAATCTAAATCGTAGGAGACAGACACACAACTTCTCTTTTATATATAAAGATGTCTGTGGACTGAAAAAAGTGGGATCAGCTAGACTAATTTCAATCTTTTGTACACTTTCTAACTGTCCATGGAGACACTATCTTATATAGCATTATAATGCTACTAAGACACCAAGTGGATTCGATTGAGCAGTCTGCATATATAATGCATTCTTAACAGCTAGTTCAATTATTAAACTAGTGGTGTGTTAACATGCATCTACATACAGTATTGGCTAAAAATTTATAGGTATATTCATGGCATTGGAACAAGACACTGTTAATACAGCAGTAAAGTGTTAATATGCTTCTTATTTGTCTTCTATCTTCTCTTTCTTCTTCTTCTTCTTCTTATTATTATTATTATTATTATTATTATTATTATTATTATTATTATTTATTATTATTTTTAGGACAGTGAATGGTAGAATTGATAGGGCAAAGGACAAAATGCCTTGTAGTATTTAGATACGAATCTTACTGTGATCAACTTTGCCTTTCATCTTTCTAGAGTCGATAAAATAAGCATCTATGGTTGTTCTAATCGATTATATCTTCCACTAAAATTTATATTCTTGTACCTATGTTAGAAATCATTCTTCTTCTTATGATTAGAGTGATAGATAACAGAATCAATAGATCTTCAGACAAAATGCCTTGACCCCCATTCCTTTACATTCTAAATTCAAATACTTCCAAGGTCAAACATTGTCTTTCATTTTTCCCCAGTTAGTAAAATAAGTACCAATCCAGTAGCTGGCTGGCGTTAATCAATTATTCCCTCCTCAGAATTTTGTAGCCTTGTGTAAGAAATGATAAAATATCGTTACTACTATGATATCTTTGTTCATCTGTACGTATTCAAATCCAGCAGTAGACTTCTTTCCTGGATTTGCTGGTATTATTTTTCAGCACCACCCTACACCATCATCAACATTGTCATCACTGTTGTCATCGTTTTCTTCTTCTTCATCATCATCATCATCATCATCTATTTCTTTACTACCCACAAGGGGCTAAACACAGAGGGGACAAACAAGGACAGACAAACGGATTAAGTCGATTACATCGATCCCCAGTGCATAACTGGTACTTAATTTATCGACCCCGAAAGGATGAAAGGCAAAGTCGACCTCGGCAGAATTTGAACCCAGAATGTAACGGCAGACGAAATACGGCTACGCATTTCGCCCAGCATGCTAACGTTTCTGCCAGCTCACCACCTTAAATCATCATCACCGTTTAATATCCATTTTCCATGCTAGCATAAATTGGATCATTCAACAGGAGCTGGTGAACCAGAGGACTGCACAAAGTTCTAATGTCTGCTTTGACAGGGTTTCTGTAGCTTGATACTCTCCCTAATACCAACCACATTACAGAACTGGGTGCTTTTTATGTGGCACCAGCACTAGTGAGATCACTAAGTAACTCATAATACAAGACCCCTCAACTGAAAAAGGTCTAGTATTGAGGGACATGGCATCATGCCAGGTGATAAGAAGTTTTTTTAGTATGACAGAGGGACAGGAACAGGTATTTTGCTGTAGGAGATATACATGGTTACCCCCGTTGGACAAGAGAGAAAATGATGATGATTGTAGTGAAAATGTCTAGCTGGAAGGGCTAGATAGAGAGAATTAGTAAAGTAATCTGCTGTCAATATTTGAAAAGTACAAGATAACATTGTATCTAGTTTTAAGTCTAGTATATTGCTTTTAGCTTTTAAATCCAGCAGAAAACATTGTGTCCAAGTGCAACTTCTCAACAAGTTCTTGCCAATGATTTCATCTGTGACATCATCATTATAATATTCACTTTTTCACGCTTGTGTTGGTTGAGACAATTTTTTATGGCTGGATACCCTTCCTGTTGCCAACGTTCACCTGTCTCCATCTAACCTAATATTTGTCCATTGCCGGACATGTTTACATGGATGTTTTGAAACAAAGAACACCATTTGTATACGTGGCTGTGTGGTAAGTAGCTTGCTTACCAACCACATGGTTCCGGGTTCAGTCCCACTGTGTGGCACCTTCGGCAAGTGTCTTCTACTATAGCCTCGAGCCAACCAAAGCCTTGTGAGTGGATTTGGTAGGCAGAAACTGAAAGAAGCCCATTGTATGTATGTGTATATATATGTGTGTGTGTGTATGTTTGTGTGTCTGTGTTTGTCCCCCCAACATCGCTTGACAACCGATACTAGTGTATTTAGGTCCCCGTAACTTAGCGGTTCGGCAAAATAGACCAATAGAATAAGTACTAGGCTTACAAAGAATAAGTTCTGGGGTCGATTTGCTCGACTAAAGGCGGTGCTCCAGCATGGCCACAGTCAAATGACTAAAACAAGTAAAAGCATAAAGACATATACAACAATCACACTATATTAAGACAAGATGATGCCATCTCTCTCATACACACACACACACATGATGGGGGTGGGTATAATAGAAGACACTTGCCCAAGATGCCATGTAGTGGGGCTGAACCTAGAACCAATTCTTAACCACTCAGCTGCTCTGTACCCTATATAACGGATAACTCGCATGGCAACTGAAAAAATAAACATCCTTTTATTAATTACAAAAAAATTCTGAATTTTAAAAAAATATCTAATTATAATGAAATGTCAATCAGATTCTCTTTTTTTCTTTCTGTTGTTTTTCTTATAATTGTAAAATTTGAAATCAATTTCTTTATTTGCTCATGTTTTAGTTTAAAGGGAAGGAAGCCTCGAGATGCATAATTTCCTTACAAGTAAACTAAATGCTAATGTGTGGCATGTACAAGCTGTTGGCATTTCTTTATTTGAAAAATTCAGAAATTGTGATTTCTTTAATTGAATGCCAGTGCATTATGCGATGCATTGTCGGTTTCATTCATAAAATAAATTATCTTTCGCTGATATTTGTACTCCCAATTTTCTGTTTATTTGAAACAACAAGGTAAAAAAAGAAGCACATGCTAATTATTCGTACCAAAACAATAATTAATTTCTGTTTACTTATTCTAGGATACTATTTTTCTCTAGATCACACTGGCTTGGTTTTTTCCAATTATTTCACAGTTCTTGAAGCGATTTACTGTTATGCATGACTTGACTCCAGTTTCTTTTGTTTTTCTTTGATGCACTCAGTTTCTTGGCAAATTAAGATGAATTAACATGTTTGTTTATATAGCAACTTCTGCAACAGAATTGTCATTTCTTTGTGAGAGATTTTCTAAATAAACTTACGCTCACAATTTGATACTTTGAGTGCATTTTACCTTAATTACAATACATTCAGTATACTTCTCTTTCACCTGCTCTCAGCATTCAAGTGTAAACTATTATTTCGCTTAGAAGGCTCTGAGCATTATCTCAGATTTCCATTCTTCTCTTCTTTTTTTCATTTTCTTTTAATTATTTTTCTCTTTCTTGGTGTTATGTAAGAAATCAATATTATTACTACTATAAATGTTACTGTTGTTGTTGTTGTGTGTTTGAATGTGCATACAAATGGATGAGGGTGAAACTTTGTGGTTTGTTTGTTACTTTTTTTTTAAAAATTCAATTGTAATAATTTTTTATATTCATCTCAGTCAAAAGTTGTATGTTTGATGATTGATAAATGTCTTTTAAAAGAGAAAATGTATTTTAGATCTTTCAAAAAATACACCAGAAAATGTTACTATTCTCTATGCTTCAAGAACTTAGAAACTACTTTTCTTTACTTACCTTTTTATCAAGAATTTACAGTCATTCTACTTCAGTTTTATCTTAAATTTTTCACAGTTTGCATGTTAAAAGCCTGATCCTTCCAATTATTTCTTGATCTAGATGTAAATTTATGTAAAGAATAAGAATTTCCATGTAGATAATTCATATATAAGTAACATATTTATATCTTATATATGTGTATGTATAGAACATGTTTATATCTAATGTGGGTGGGTGGGAGGGAAAGCAGTGAGCTGGCAGAAATGTTAGCACACCGGGCGAAATGCTTAGTGGTATTTTGTCTGCCGTTACGTTCTGAGTTCAAATTCTGCCGAGGTCGACTTTGCCTTTCATCCTTTCGGGGTCGATAAATTAAGTACCAGTTACGCACTGGGGTCAATGTAATCGACTTAATCCCTTTGTCTGTCCTTGTTTGTCCCCTCTGTGTTTAGCCCCTTGTGGGCAATAAAGAAATAAGAAACGTTTGCATGCCGGGCGAAATGCTTAGCGGTATTTCCTCTATCTTTATGTTCTGAGTTCAAATTCCGCTGAGGTCAACTTTGCCTTTCATCCTTTCTGGGTTGATAAATTAAGTACCGGTTGCAGACTGGGGTTCATCTAATTGACTGGCCCCCTCCCCCAAAATTTCAGGCCTTGTACCTAGAGTAGAAAAGAATGTGGAGGGGGATAGATGTGTGTATGTTTGTGTGTGTATATGTGTATGTGTGTGTGTGTGCATGAGAGGGAGTGTGTGCAGGCATGGCTGTATGGTTAAGAAGCCCACTTTACAACCATGTGGTTTTGGATTCAGCCTCATTGTGCAAATGAATTTGGTTGATAGAAATGTTAGCACGCCAGGCGAAATGCTTAGCAGTATTTCATCTGCCACTATGTTCTGAATTCAAATTCCACCAAGGTTGACTTTGTTTTTCATCCTTTCGGGGTTGATTAAATAAGTACCAGTTACGCACTGGGGTCAATATAATCGACTTGATCCGTTTGTCTGTCCTTATTTGTCCCCTCTGTGTGTAGCCCCTTGTGGGCAGTAAAGAAGTAAGAAACTGTGTGGAAGTTTGTATATATATTCATGTATGTGTGTCTTTATGTTTATGTTTGTCCCCCTTCACCACTACCACCACCACCACTACTACCATTGCTTGACAATCAGTGGCTGTTTCTTTATTTCCTCATAACTTAGCAGGTCAGCAAAAGAGACCAAGAGAATAACTACCAGACTTTAAAAAAAAAAGAAAGAGAAAACTTATTTGTTTGATTGAATCCGTCAAGGAAGTGCTCCAGCTTGGCTGCAGTCCAATACCAGAAACAAGTAAAAGATAAAAGAATGATAAAGATGTGTGTGTGTGTGTGTGTGTGCATGTGTGTGTGCGCGTGTGTGTGTGTGTTTGGAGAGATATATCGTCTGGGCGGATACCGTGATGGCTCTCAGTTATGTTCCAGGTTACAGCTAACCACATTGGTTAGTATCTAACGTCTGTGACTACTATTAGTTGTCATTCATGCTGTAAATTCCTCTGATGAGTAATTCCGTGTTCCCTTCACTGGATGGTAATATTGTCTGGTTCCTGTGGTTGTTAGTCTTTCTATTGCTAACCACTTTCTGAATGCACTTAGATACATTCAGTTCTTGAGAGGCTGTCTTGTACCCAGCAAGACTAAAGAGTCCTGTGTTGTTTCTATGGGGTGTTTTTTTGTTTTGTTTTGGGGTGTATGGGTTTTTTTTTTTGTCAGTACCACTAGAAAGACAAAAGAGAGTCATCTCTTCTATGCATTGTCTCTGTTCTTTACAATACAACTAGACTAGAAGAGAGCCAGAGTCCGAGGGTGATAAAGAACAAGAGTGATAGAAGCAAGTGGGTGATGGAAGTGAGGGTGAGGGAGTGGAAGACAGATGTGTGATGGTTGTTGGTAAGGAGATTGGATTTAAGCAACACAGACGAGAAGGTGATAGAAAACAGATTGATGAAAAAGAATCAAGAGTGATAGGAGCTAGAGGGTGATAGAAGAGAAAATAAGGTTAGTAAGTGTGTGTGTGTGTGTGAAAGAGAGAGGGTGAAGAAAGAAAGAAGGAAAGAAAGAAAGAGAGAGAGATATGACTGCAATAGGATTATAGGAGAGAGAGAGAGATAGATGACAGAGGACGGTTGTTGGTAAGGAGACTGACTAGAATGACCAGAAACAGCATGAGTTGCATGTTGGAGGAAGAGAGAGTGATAGGAAAGAGAGAGGTTGATAGAAGAAAGAGAGTGTTACCAAAGAGCGGTAGAGGGAGGAGTATTGTGAAAGACAGAGAAAGAGAGAAGAATAGCAATGAAAATGGAAAGTAAAATAAGAATGATAGATGTTTGATGTGAGTGATAGGAATTGATGAGAGAGAGAGAGAGAGAGAGAGTGATGGTTAGCAACAAAGAAAGCTGATGGTAAGAGGAACTGAAAATGGGTAGAGCCAATGTGATGTCGTCTTTCATTACATAACCAGTTTGTTGAGAGAGAACACATTGATAGAGAAAAGGTGAATGGTGAATGGAGAGTAAAAAAAGAGAGATGGAGAGTGGTATAAGGAGACTTGATGTATAGATGTAATAGTTGGAAGAGACTCAGCTGTAGATATTATACAACCTAATCTCCATCTCTACCACCATATTCATTTTTGTATCCCCTTTTCTATGCCTGCATGTGTAATGAAGGTGAAGGTGGGGAGATCTCCAACACAACACGTTGGTACAAGTTACATTCCTTTGTCATCTCCCTCATGGGATTCAACATCCTCAGATGAGTCATAAGCACTTTATCCCGTGTCTTTCTTAGTTTCCCCTCTTCCAGGTTCCATCCAATTCGAGTGCTTAGTACTTTGTTGTACTCAGTACTTGTTGTGCAACTAACAACCTGTCTGAGTTCAAATCCCACCAAGGTCAACTTTGACTTCCATCTTTTTTGCAATTAATAAAGAACCAGTCCAGTACTTCTAAGGTCATTTCTCTCTCTCTCTCTCTCTCTCTCTCTCTTTCTCTCTCTCTCTCTCTCTGTCTTTCTCTCTCTCTCTCTCTCTCTCTCTCTCTCTCTCTCTCTCTCTCTCTCTCTCTCTCTCTCTCTCTCTCTCTCTCTCTCTCTCTCTCTCTCTCTCTTTCATTCATTCATTCATTCATTTATTCGAAGTTGTAACTTTGTCACATTGTGTCATACCTGATTCAGTCAGAGACTTGCATTGAACATGGTGTGTCTATGGAATACTCAGCCACTCAAGTCACATTTAGGAATTCAGCTGGTCAAATAGGTTGAATGCTCATCATTGAAACTCACTGACAATCTACCACTACTACTTAATTCCTCTTCTATTTAGTTTTTCTCTCTCCATATTTGTGCTCCACACTTCATGCACACTAACATTACACATCCAATGGAGCATGTTTCTTACATCACTTTCCAGTCTTCATAAATTCTCTATGAGATATGGGCCTTCATAAATTCAAGGCCCCTCTCTCACTACCATGTAACATTACACTTCATACAGAAAAAAAGGTACAATGTTTCCATGGTACTGAGAGAGAAACCCTTTTGAAACCTACATAGGTTATAGCTTCCTGAACTTCCCCCATCCTATTCTTATTCTAATAACAATGCTTTTGAAATACTCACCTCCACTGCTAATTAGACTACCTAGGGAACAAAATCTATCAACTACTTCTAGGGAATCTTCTGAACATTTGAAGGGATTTAGTTCACTTTTACCCTTATTACTAACTACTCTTGTACATCTACCACATATGATGTCTACCTGCCTTGTCAGCCCACCTGTGACCCCACTTGTTTACATTTGTGTGTCCATGTTTGTCCCCCCCTCCCCCACCATTGCTTGACAACCGATGGTGGTGTGTTTGCATCCTCGTAACTTAGTGGTTCAGCAAAGAGACCGATGGAATAAGTACTAGGCTTACACAGAATAAGCTCTGGGGTCGATTTGCTCAACTAAAGGCGGTGCTCCAGCATGGCCACAGTCACATGACTGAAACAAGTAAAAAAAGAAAAGAATAGGTAAACCATATAGAATTCCTGCCTATTCATTTTTTGCATACTAACATAGCCACTTTTACGATAGCAGTAAATTTCTGATGTCTTTCCTGTCAGGTATGTGAACATGATCACAAAGCTGAATTAGGATACATAGGGACACCTACAAACAACTGGTTTAAACGCTTCTATTAGATTATAATAAACAGAAGTGCTGAGATCTGAACTCTGGTGTATACTAGCCTACATACCAAGTTATTGCTGGAATTATTAACTTTCACTTTGTTGGCAGTGTCTCTGCACATAGCTTGGCCGTTCAAGAATTTGAACCTGGAGATCTCCATTTCCAGCGACTTCGAGGGCCACCTCCCAATGGTGTCGGGCGTCCACAAAGAGCCCTCGACTACAACAAGACGACCAAAGTTTTTTGGGTTTTTTTCCAAGGTCTGGGGTCTTCCTCCCTTAAGCCCTAGACCATCACCTAATCACCCTTATTCATCTTGTTGCTTAACAACAACAACAGCACATAGCTTGTCTGATTCTCATAAGCCATTCTTAGATTTCTAGGGATTAAACTATAGAGCATGGAACCCTGTCAAAGTCCTTCTCTGAGTTGACAAAAGCTAAATAGGAGGTTTGCGTCTAGCTAAGTATTTCTCTTGTTGTCTTACTAGAAAGATGACAGTGATGGTATCTTATCCTGGCATTAACTCAAACTGCATTTCATTTTGGCTAATTCTCTTCCTAGTCAGTTGTGCATTAACTCTTTCAGTAACTTTCATAACTTAGTCCATCAATTTAATATTTCTAAAGTTACAAAAGCATCTTCTTTGTTCTTGTAATAGTTAATGATGATATTGTTATGTCAGTTATTGGCTAGTATACCTTTCTTATTGACTAAGCAAGTGACTAGTGCATAATCTACTTTACCATATAGGTGCAGGAGTGGCTGTGCAGTAAGTAGCTTGCTTACCAACCACATGATTCTGGGTTCAGTCCTACTGCATGGCACCTTGGGCAAGTGTCTTCTAATATAGCCTCAGGCCAACCGAAGCCTTGTGAGTGGATTTGGTAGATGGAAACTGAAAGAAGCCCATTGTATATATGTATATATATATATATATTATATATATATATATTTATGTGTGTGTGTGTATATGTTTGTATGTCTGTATTTGTCCTCCCAACATCGCTTGACAACCGATGCTGGTGTGTTTAGGTCCCCGTAACTTAGTGGTTCGGCAAAAGATACCGATAGAATAAGTACTAGGCTTACAAAAGAAAAAGTCCAGGGGTCGATTTGCTCAACTAAAGGCGGTGCTCCAGCATGGCTGCAGTCAAATGCCTGAAACAAGTAAAAGAGTATAGCTTAAGTGTCCGAGTAACTAGCATTCATAATCCAGCCGTCTTTCTACTTTTGATTATACTTGCAACCATCCAGATCATATTTATATCTAGATGAAAAATAATATTCCTATGCATGAGTGTTTGTCTGGGTGACATGTTTACTAGTTTCAGCAGCTTGTTATTTTAAATTTAAAAAATATATCCTTTCTTAGGTAGTTTCTGTATGTTATGTAAGTCTTTCTTGTAATCAAATCTTTATTAAGTTCATAATGTTCTTTAAAATTTATCAAAGAGTAGAAGAGAAACAGAAATATGTTGGTTCCTAGAATGGAAGTTTTAGAATTAGATTTTATGGATACAATTTGAAAGATAAATCACTTCATTCTTCAAGGAAGTAATTCTTTTGTCATTTCAGAAAAATTAAGAAGAAACATATGGCATATGTGCTTCAAATATAGTCTTCACTTGCTTAAAAGCTGCATGTATTTTGATTTTAGTTATATAAGCTCTTGCTTAGAATACAGAAATAAAACTAGATATTTTTTTCTAGATTAACAATGTTTCTTACTCTGCTTTCCATAATATGATTTTGTTTTGTTTTGGGTTCTTTCTTTTCTTTAATGTTGTAATGTCATGTTTACATAACACAGAGTGAAATTCTTGGAGGACCATTTCTGGTAAGTCTTAGATAATAATACTACCAATGGTACCCATCTTCTTGTCATTATTCCACGGTAACAGAAAATACATAAATTACACCACTGTTAACAGCATGGTGCTGTTCTCCATATTGTACATGTTTACGGCTAAATTGCGATGTTATTCACATGATCCATATGGTAGTTGTTTACAAGTAAATTGTTCTGTTCTCCACATGGTGGCTGTTTACAGTTAAATTGTGGTATTATCCACATGATCCACATGATACTTGTTTACAGCAAGGCTACTTTGTCACAGACAAAATACTGCACCAGACAATTCAGCTGTGGTTTTCTTTGAAGAATGGATCAGTCTAATCAATGAAATGACTAATACATTTTCCAAGTTGTTTATTTTAGAACTCAGTTATTAATAATTTCAGCATTTAAAGAATGCTTCAAGAATGTTATTCATTCTATTATTTTTTTAATTATTGTTATAGATCATATTTTTTTTTAATCACTTTTTTATTATTTTTCATCTTCTAGGAGGAAGAGACGGTTGAGTACTGGGCTGTATCCCGATCTGCAGAGACGCATCAAGCTTCCAGAAGCTTCTCTAAAAGTAAGTTATATTATAAAATTTTACCACTGATACTACTTACTTACAATAACAGAGCCACTTCAGGAAGAAAAAGCAGCTAAATCTCCCTCAAATAGCACCTTATTTGTCTTTGAAAAAAGGATACATTAGATAATTAGTTTTCAGTATACAAAAAAAAAAAAATGGATGGTTTTGCTTAAAACATTTTTTTTTATCAAAGTGATACTTGATCAGGGTTTTGACTTTGGACTAAATAACAACAGCGACAACAACCAAAATGTTAATATTACAAGCAATCATAATTTTATAATCCTTCATTTCACATTGTACCAGAGCCACTCAGCTGTAACTGGATAACCTTGTGACAGCCTGGCATACAAGAGTGAGATGGTGACTCAGGAAAATCACCTGAATGGAGGTCTTGCGAGCCAGGTTTTGTATTCAGCAATTGCAAAGATGAATATTGCAACCCGTACTGTGAACACCAACTGGTTGGGATTGGTTATTCAGCCACATTGAATGATGATGAATAATTCTTATTAATTAAAACTACAAAATTATGATTGTTTTTTTTTTCTTTTTTTTTTTCTTTTCTTCTTTTCCTGTTCCATTTCAATAAAACAGCTCCCTTTACTTTGTTACGTATCAGAAATTAAACCACAGATGGGAAATTAAATATGGCTGGAGATAATGTTCTCTCAGTGGGTACAATCTGAAGTGATTCAAAACTTTCCCTGTCACAAAGTGTATAATTAATGTATAAGTATAATGCACTTAATGTATGATAGATATAAGTATTAATTAATACTTCATTTTAGGCAACTAACCTCTTGTGCACACATTCATTTCATTAATTTGCAAGCACATGGCTTAAAGGGTAAGTGGATGGAAATTATTCAATCAGTTAAAATGCCAAACTGAGTACTTCATTGTATTTAATTTAGGAGATCGCTATTTAAAGTGTTAACTACTTTGTTAGTTAAATTTGCCTTTCTGCAACCACTCCGTCCTACATTTATAACATGTACTTGTAATTTACTGCAAGCAGTTCATCAACTATAACTAAATGCCTTTAATTAGTATTGTGTGTAAATAATATTGATTTCCAATATAGGTGCAAGGTCACAAAAATTGAAGGAGAGATATAGTCATTTAAATTTACTTAACCAGTACTTGTTTTATCAACACCAAAAGATAAAAAATAAAGTTGAAATCAGAAGCTGAAGTGACACAATTAAATAGCATAAAGTATTTTGTCCATCATCATCGTCATCATTGTTTAATATCCCATGGGTGGGACGGTACTATGAGAGCTGGCCAAGCCAAATCCTGCACTAGACTATTGTGACTGTTTTGGCAGGATTTTTACAGCTGGATGCCCTTCCTAACACCAACCACTCAGCAGAATGGACTTAGTGCTTTTTACGTGGCACAAACACAGGCGAGGTCAGTTTTGGGAAGATTTTTACAGCTGGATACCCTTCTGAACACCAACCGCTTTACAGTGTGGACTGGGTGCTTTTAAGTGGCACTTGCACTGACAGGATCACCAAGTACTTGCCCAAACTAGCTATAGCTAGTGGTCCAATGCTGTAATTTTTCTATCAGGCACAAAGCCAAACATTTTTAGAGGAAGTGCATAATTTATGGCAGGATTTGGACTCAAAATGTAAAGAAACATAATTAACGGCTACAAGACATGTGGCCAACATTCAGCTGCTTCTGCCACCAGCACCTTTAGGAAAGTGGAAAACCTCATGAGATCCCAAGACTTTCATGAAAATTGAAGAAAGATCTTCAATGTGTACATCCTGTCAGTAATGACATACTGCTGTGAAACATGGGCTCTCAACACTACCATCAGGAACGCCCTCATTGTAACCCACTGGAAAATGGAACAAATCATGCTTGGAGGACAGAAAACCAATACCTGGATTCAAGAGTCAATGACATCATAAGAACATCAAGGAGAACAAATATAGATGGGCTAACCACATCATGCGACTGAAGGACAGCAAATAGACAACCAGGGTGATGGAGTGGACACCAAAGCAATGGACAAGACCAAAAGGCCAACCAAAGACTAGATGGTGAAATGATCTCACCTCCTACTAGCTGGGTCCTACATGGCCACAACTGGCAAGAGATAGACGGCAGTGGAAGGAGTCCAAGGTGGGATTCCTCCTTCAGTAGTGATGAAACCCTAGATAAGGTGGATAAGATAGTTAAGGATAAGAATCTATAGGTTGTCCCTTGTGTTGGATATTATTTTATTTATTCTTCGGGGCATAATCTTTAGGGAAATGTAGAAGTGTCCTACTCAAAGTCATATAGCAAATTTGAACTGCTTGCCATTTCAATATCTTATCTACTTTCACATTTACATTATAAAGCTACATTCTACTGCATTACATAATACTATATTGATAGAATTATTGCAAACACATAAAAGGATTTTAGTATTATTTTTAACTACAAATATCAATAAATTGATAAATACTTTTCAAATAAAGAATTTGAATAAATTCATGTTGCAATAAATATTTTATTTTATTGCATCTAAAATTGCTTGGTTTCCTCATCTCATAACTAGAGTAGCACATTTATAACTGCCTGTATATTGAAATAGCTCTGTGGTGTCATGAAAGACTGGATGTTTGGATTTGTTTGAACTATATTCCTAACACTGACATACTTGACTTATATGTCTGATTTCTTCCTCTCTTTCGAGATTTTCTGACAAGTTGTAATGCTTCTGAACACTGTATACAATAAGCTCATTATTATATTATGTTATTAGCACACCAGGCAAAATGCTTAGCAGCATTTTGTCTGTCATTACATTCTGAGTTCAAATTCCGCCGAGGTCAACTTTGCCTTTCATCCTTTCGGGGCCGATAAAATAAATACCAGTTGAACACTGGGATCAATGTAACTGACTTACTCCCTCCCACGAAATTGCTGGTCTTGTGCCAGAATTTGAAACTATTATTATAGTACGTTATATCATTATATATTAATTATCTCTAGACTGTTTTATTTCAGTTCAGCTTGAGCCTCTGCAATGTTAAAATACAATTTTCTTTTACCCGTTGAAATATGGTGAGAATTTAAGGGTACATTGTCCACCATCCAACCGTCTCAACCAGCCAATTTGAGAAATACAAAACCATTATTGTATCTCTTAATAAAACAAATGTTTTATAAGAAACATATATCTAACAAAATTTGTTTTTAGAAACTCTATCTTACTAATACTCAGTGGAGGCACATGATGTAGTGGTTAGGGTGTTGGGATCATGATTGTAAGATTGTGGATTCAATTCCTGGACCTGGTAATGCAGTATGTCCTTGAGCAAAATACTTCATTTAATGTTGCTCCAGTCCACTCAGCTGGTAGAAATGAGTAATCCTGCAACAGACCGGCATCCCATCCAGGGAGCAATATATATATCAGAGAAACCAGGAAACTGACCCTATGCTCCTTATGGAGCAATGTGGACTAACCATAACCACTAATAATTATAAATAATTATAGGCACAGGAGTGTGTGGTAAGTAGCTTGCTTACCAACCACATGATTCTGGGTTCATTCCCACTGCATGGCACTTTGGGCAAGTGTCTTCTACTATAGCCTTGGGCCGACCAAAGCCTTATGAGTGGATTCGGTAGACGGAAACTGAAAGAAGCCCGTCGTATATATGTATGTGTATGTCTGTGTTTGTCCCCCAACATTGTTTGACAACCAATGGTGGTGTGTTTATGTTCCCATAACTTAGCGGTTCGGCAAAACAGACCGATAGAATAAGTACTAGGCTTACAAAGAATAAGTTCTGGAGTCGTTTTGCTCGACTAAAGGCGGTGCTCCAGCATGGCTGCAGTCAAATGACTGAAACAAATAAAAGAGTAAAAAAGTAAATTGTTCATTGTATCTGTTTTGTATTACTCCCTTTCAAATATAATAGAATGTGCTCATTTCAAACTTATTCTATACATGTATCTCTTGTCCTCTCTTCAAATTCATTCTATCTTATTTTACAGGCCCTATATTAAATATTTTATCCTTATTAAATATTTTATCCTTTTGTCCTACTTCTTCCTACACTAGAATATTTTTTGGCTGAATATTTTTGAAATTGTAGCAGGACTTGCAACATATCTCTTCACACTTGTTAATTAGCAAGAAAAAAATGTATGTGATAAAAATACAAATGTCCTTCACCTCTTTGGCTAGTCAATAATAGTAAATCTTCATAAACACATTGTCACAAAACTTGCAGGACTAAATAAATCAATTATGATAATACGAGTTAGAAGAAAACGCATCCAATTTTCTTTCCAATGCAAGGTTGGCTCTGGTACAAGTTTCACTAAATAGCCTGTGTATATATTAGCATCACCATAATTTTAACATTCAGCTTTCCATGCTAACATGGATCAGATAAAATTCATTGAGGTAGGTTTTGTATAGCCTGATGCCCTTCCTGTCACTAAGCATCACTTGTTTTCAGCTGCAGTAATTATTCTCTTGGTTGTTTGAACACAAACAGTACAATGGCTAGTCATGGTTTCACAGGAAATTGCAAACAACACTTACTTGTATGGTTGTAGCAACCTATGTGTAATCTCAATCAGTAGCATATTAGTGTTGGTGAGCATGTTAATCTGAGCAAGATTAAGATGATTAGCAACTACTTGAAAAGTCTTCTAGTAATCTTTATTTGTTTATTCTAAAGTTGAGTTCTTCCCAGACTAATAAGATTGAGGCAGATGGTGTTCAGCTTGAATTTGTGCTGAGTGGCAACTGTGAGGAAAATTTGTTGAGATTGAGCAGGGGAGTTGGATAAGGAAATATCAGACAAAATGTTTAGTTTATGAATGAAAGACGATGACGACATCATCATCATCATCATCATCATCATCATCATCATCATTTAATGTCCATTTTCTATGCTGCTATGGGTTGGATGGTTTGATAAGAGCTGACAAGTCAAAAGATTGCCTCAAGCTCTATCTGCTTTGTCTTGGTTTCTATGGCCAGATGCCCTTCCTAACACCTACAACTTTACAAAGTGTAATGGTAATGGGTGCTTTTTGTGTAGCCCCAGTACCAGTGAGATCACTTAATAACTGAGGGGAGTAGTATTAGGGGAGGCTGCTATGTTTCAGGTGATGTCAGGTGATAAGGCAGCGAGCTGGCAGAATCGTTAGCACGCTGGGCGAAAAGCGTAGCCATATTTCATCTGCTGTTACGTTCTGAGTTCAAATTCCGCTGAGGTTGACTTTGCTTTTCATCCTTTCAGGGTCAATAAATTAAATACCAGTTACGCACTGGGGTCGATGTAATCAACTTAATACCTATGTCTGTCCTTGTTTGTCTCCTCTATGTTTGGCCCCTTGTGGGTAATAAAGAAATAGATGATGAGAGGTTAGAGTATGTATAGAGAGATTGGAATAGGTACCTTGCAGTAGAGAAGATATGTAGGTATCTCAGATGGAGGGAGAGAGAGAGAGAGATGATGACGATTTATAGGAAGGTTTCTTCAAGTTCCAAACGACATCAAACCTAGGAATGGATAAGGTGAGTGGGTGGGTAAATTCGCAAGACTCTGAAAGGACAGTTGGAGCAGGAAGGGTGAGGACTGTAGTGAGTGGACACAAGCAGAAGGAAAGACTGTGGCTAACAAAAGGAAGAGAAACAAGTCCACCAGGTGGTCTTGGGCTAAAACAGTATAAACTTGCTAATTCAGGGAAGTGGGAATAGAAGAAATAGTACACCTGTAGGCCAGTGGTTGTAACATTTGTTAAATAAACCTTGTTAATCAACTGGAAGATCTCATTTTGATGTGGTCAAGAATGTATATTTATGAACTGCACCATCCTTGAAATATGATCATTCTACCTAGGTGAATCAGACCTGGACTTTCTAAGAGGATTGGTAACTGTTCAGAATAAAGAGTTTAAGTGATATTCAACCATAAAGAAGATATTTTTGTTGCATCTTAAATAATAGTGTAAGATTTGTTGATTATTCTGAAAAGGAAAAAAGAAATCAAAAGTCTCTGTAATTGATGTGAAGAAAGGTGCAAAAGAAAAAATCCCAATGAAAATATGATTAAGTGAGCAAGAGAACCATCTAACACACGCATATAAAAACACACATATACACACACACAGATGATATATTTAGTAACTACCAGTAAATTTATGCTGAATCCATATATCAGAGTTTTCACATATCCCTGCATCACTACAAGTGTCTGTTGAGCCTTTTCATGTTTTCTCACACATACACATATATATATATGAATATATATATATATAAGGATCAATATACATATATATATATATATATATATATATATATATATATAGATACACACACACACACACACATATATATATATATTTATATATATGTATATAAATAAAGATATATATATATACACACACTCATACATATATACACACATACTCTGTTTCAGAAAGCCATTATCCAAGCTGCAACAATGTTAAAAGAATTCTATCCATACCATGTACTTCGACGTTTGCCAATATCTGAGCAAGAATTCTGGGAAAAACAACAGCTGGAGGTAAATGATTGGAAAGGTGAGTACCAGTTACTATGTTACCCTAAAGGGATACACTTGAGATTGATTTCTTGGTTTCATGTAACAGAGGAAACTTTAATCAATCAGGAGAAATATAACATAATGTTGTCGTCATTTTCTTTGTTGTCTTCCATGTTCTTTTCCTTCTTTTACTGCTGTTTTTTGTTATTCAGCTCCCTAGTTGTTTTTTCTTCTCTCCCTCCATGCCCCCTCTTCCTCCACCCCCCTTCACTATTCCTCCTCCGCTTTTCTTGCTTCTTCAAAGAAGGAGAGAAATACATTCATTCTTTATCAATTTTAAACAGCAGATGCTATTCTTTACTTTTTGATTTCAAATCTCACCAAATCAACATTGCTATTTTCCTCTCCAAGTTCAGCAACAGTGAAGATTTTCTGTCTATGTTTGAAGTCCAAAGCACATTGTGAATAAAAGACAGA
The DNA here is from genome assembly GCF_006345805.1 of Octopus sinensis. Classification (NCBI taxonomy): domain Eukaryota; kingdom Metazoa; phylum Mollusca; class Cephalopoda; order Octopoda; family Octopodidae; genus Octopus; species Octopus sinensis. The sequence goes on along the minus strand of NC_043001.1, from coordinate 25,980,536 downwards.
AAATTGACGCAAAATGTGGACAAAACAATATATATATATATAATATATATATATATATATACATATATATATATATATAATATATATATATATATATATATATACATATATATATATATATATATATATTAGAAATTAGAAATATGTTACGAAAAGAAAATATAAAATACACGTGGAAATGTAAGGGTAAAATATGAAAAATCAACGAAAATGCATATTGCAAATAGAAAAAGGCTATTTATGACAGGTAACGACAAATATCTACATTTAGATTGACTGAATTAGTAATACGAGTCATAAAAGTCATTATTATGAGATGATTATAAGATGATAATAAAGTAAGAGAACAAAACGAACCAATGGTTTACGCAAAGCTATTCATCGTTTGAACAACACCAGTTAATACCTTATATATATATTGCAAATAATATATATATATATATATATATATCATATATATATATATATATTGCAAATAAGAAAATGGAGGAGAACAATAGTTGGTTCATCAACTTTAGGACATTAAAAATGTTAACTTATTTATTTATTAAACTGATAATTATAATAACATACATACATATAGCATATTTTTCTATGCATATAAGATAATTATATACCAGTAATTATTAAAAAACATGAATATAAATATAAATATATTTACTTTGATATGTATATATATGTATATATATATATATTTATTTTATAGAAGGAACTTCTACAGGACTAGAACTGTTTCATTCAAATGAAATCATCAGGAAGCTTCCTGATGATTTCATTTGAATGAAACAGTTCTAGTCCTGTAGAAGCTCCTTCTATAAAATAAATTAATTTACTCTGCTATGTATTGAGTACCTTATTTACTGTGGTAGCAATCCAATAAGTTATTTATATTATAATATAAAATAATATACTATGAATATAATATGATATTGTGTTATATTATTTTGTTTTTGGATTTGATTTGTAAGATTCTTTTTGTGAGTTCGTGTGTTGAAGCATATTTTGTTGTATTTGGGGAGAGTGATTCTCTTTTAGTGCCTTATTATTTAACACACTGTGTTAAATAATAAGGCACTAAAAAAGAATGACTCCCTCCAGACACAACAAAATATGTTATATTATAATATTATTAAATTATTGGGTTGTCATTTGTATCTCTATTTAATTCATTGTTTGCGATTTGCATTACACCCATTATTTATGTGGTATTCAACCAACGTACCAGTGAATTGTATGTTTTACACACCCCTTTGAAGGAATTTTTTCCTTTGTTTGTCACCTTATATATTTATATGTATTATTTAATGAACATAATATATATTTTTATGAACTATAATAGTTTCATGTGAGGAAAACAAACACAGACAGCATTTTATAAAACATCTGGTGCCTTTATGCAATCTTCAGTACTTTTTTTGTTGATCTTACCTTCACAGAATACTATACTATATATAGGTGTTATTTGAATATCTTTAGCTTACCTCTCACTCCTACAAAATTCAGGTTTAAAATCTCATCGAAAGTCCATGAGCTCTATTTATAATATTCACTGTTGTTGTTGAGACCAGCTATCCACATGAAAGTGTCAACCACTGATTCCATGCAACCATTCTAAAGAACTTCATAATGTGTCTGTTACGCACACACACACACATATAGATATAAATTGAATTAAATTCAGGTTTTAAAAAGTTATAATAAAGATAAGTATAAAGGTTACCATCAATAACCAACAACCATTTAATCAAGTGGAAAAGAGTTCATTGAGCAAATCTTTTTGATTCAATCATTCATGTACAATAGTTTTCATCAAAGAGGAGCAACTATTAAGCTGTCAGGTTTAATTTTATCATCATTAAAACCAGTTGACTTATGTTCTAACTTCCTTCATCCTTTCATAATCTACTACTCTGGCTGTTGCGAACTGATGGAGATAATGGTTTAAAATCAGACTATGTTGTTGATGGTTCATTGAAAAGTCAAAAGAAATGCAAGGAAATCAGTGTTCTTCAATGTCAGCTATAATTCTGGAAACAATATTAAAACTAAAGTGTAGGATTTATGGAAAATTAATCCTAAATTATGTGCTAAGTTCACTCTCTATATGATTGCAGCACTTTGAAAATGATTGAATAGTAGTTAGCTAAACTCTTACTGAATTGATATTAAATGTATTCGAAAGAAAATTTAGGACACAATTGTTTATATTGTAATATTGTATATTATATATAATAATATTATAATATTATATACAGTTCAAGACAACAAGCTAGCAGAATTGTTAGCATGCCAGGCAAAATGCTTAACAGCATTTCACCCTGTCCTTACATTCTGGGTTCAAATTCTGTTGAGATTGACTTTGCCTTCATCCTTTCAGATCGATAAGTACCAGTTGAACACTGGAGTCAATGGTCTTGACTTATATCCCCCCACCAAAAAAAATTGCTGGCCTTGTGCCAAAATTTGAAACCAATATTATAATAGTACTTATGGTTCAAGGTGGCAAACTGGTAGAATTGTTAGCATGCTAGACAAAATGCTTAGCAGTATTTCGTCTGTCTTTACATTCTGAGTTCAAATTCCACTGGAGTTGATAAAATAAGTACCAGTTGAACACTGAGGTTGATGTAATTGACTTATCTCCTTCCCTGAAATTATTGGTCTTGTGCCAAAATTTGAAATCAATATTATATATTATATGACATTATATTGGGTTGTCCGGAAAGTTTGTGCCGATTTTTAAAGGAAAGAAAAAGGTCAATAAATACTTGCCATTACATTTTTAATCAACCAAATATGAACCATTTTGTTGCACAATGCGTCTCCATCTTTCCTTTAACTTGAAAATACCCTCTTCCCAGAATTGAGGTGGTTTCATGGCAAAGAATTCATCAAGGTATCTTTTTACGTCATCCAAGGAATTGAAATTTTCACCATTAAGACCTGAATTAAGACAACATTAAGACCTGAATAAGTGGAAATCCGAAGGAGCAATATCTGGTGAATATGGAGGGTGGGGTAGCACATCCCAGCCAAGCTGCAGCAATTTTTGTCTGGTTCCCAAAGCATCAAGTGCCGAAAATGAACTTTCTTATCTTCCATTTTAAAGGGTTACAGAATTAACACAGGTTATAGGAACATAAACCTTCTTCTATGAAAAGATAGTTTAAACTGTGCTCTAAATGGAGGTGTAGTCAAATCCTATTTTATGGACTCAACCATGTTCTAAAATAAGTTGAAAGGCAAGCTACTATAAATCGGCACGAACTTTCCGGACAGCCCAATAATAAAGCATACTATATAGTCCTAATATTGATATTAAGCTCAACTTTTTTTTTAGAGATATTAACCAATGTCCACTGCTTCATATGCTTAACATACTAACAATGTTTCTCAGATCTTTATACCCACCATACTAACAAAGCTTTAATTAGTAAGACATTTTTCTTATATGAAATCAATCTGAAGCCAGGAAGCTAACTTTTATCATACATTTGTCATATAGATAAAAAGAATTACTAGTTTTTTTGAGTTTTTTTTATCTTTGTGTAAACACTTTTTTTTTATTTGATCTTATTTATCAGGTTTAGCTTGCAAGAAACTCACAGAAATTTTTTCAAAAAATTTCCTGGTTCCATTAGAAGAAACTGATAACCATTTTGAACTAAAGGTAAGACTATAGAAGAATAACTTATCTGATTAATCATCATCATTATCATCATCGTCATAATCATTTAATGTCTATTTTCCATGCTGGCATGAGTTGGGTAGTTTGACAGGGGCTAATAAGTCTGGAGGCTGCACTAGGCACCATTGTCTGTTCTGACATAGTTTCTACATCCTGATGCCCTTCTTAATGTCAACCACTTTACAGATTATACAGAGAAACACCAGTGCCAAAGCAGAAAAATATCAAATTACAATCCAGAACAGTGTTTTATAGCATTTTACTTCCTGTAGGTGCAGGCATGGCTGTGTGGTAAAAAGTTTGTTTCCCAACCATATGGTTTCAAGTTCAAAGCTTTTTGAGTGGATTTGGTAGACAGACACTGAAAGAAGCCCATTGTTTATTTGTGTGTGTGTGTATATGTATATATATATATATCACATGATCACGTGACCGACCAGACCATCAGATGTTGTTACACATCGCTGATCACAATGCGTTCGCATTGTTTTAGCCTTCGAATGACGCCACCCCGCTGGCTAAGCGAGCAGGCCAACAGAAGAAAGAGTGGGAGAAAGAGTGGTGAAAGAGTACAGCAGGGATCGCCACCACCCCCTGCCGGAGCCTCGTGGAGCTTTTTAGGTGTTCTCGCTCAATCAACACTCATAACGCCTGGTTTGGAATCAAAACTGTGATCCTATGACCACAAGTCCGTTGCCCTAACCACTGGGCCATTGCGCCTCCACCATATATATATATGTCTGTGTTTGTATGTATGTACTTTTGTATTTGTGTTTGTCCCCTCACCTCTTAACAACCAGCGTTGCTTTGTTTATGTCTCTGTAACTTAGCAGTTCAGTAAAAGTGATTCATACGATAAATACCGGACTTTAAAAAAAAATAATAAGTACAGGGTGTCGATTTGTTCAATCAAAACCCTTTAAGGCAGTGCCCCAGCATGACCACTGTTCACTGACTGAAGTTAGTAAGAGATAAATAAAAAAACACCTCCACTGCATTCAATGAGAAATACTCAGGTATTGAATTGAGCTGATTAATTCATCTTACCTGTTCAAATATTGAGTAAGGCTTACGCTTCTCCTGGTCCACTTTAAACCCGAGACTTAGAAATAAATTCAAGACAACCTAGTTTGCTACTGGAGCTCGAATAACACATATGCAAAGTATATGAGAGAAAGAGAAACAGGCAAGAGAGAGGAAGGTGCATGTGTGTGTGAGAGATAGTAATTTATCAAACTATTCTATTCTGTTGTCACAGAACAAAGTATTATTTTGATAAATGTCTTTGTTTCACATAAAAAACTATAAACATCACACTCTTCCAAATAGGCAGTGATTATGCCCATAGATAAAACACTTTGCCTTACATACTTTTCTCTAATGAGGTATTATTATTACTATTATTATTATTATTATTATTATTATATTATTATTATTATTATTATTATTATTATTATTTCTATTACATTATCATAATTCTCTCCAGTTTTGATGTTCTACTTGGTTATCTATGTCTCAGCTCCAGCTTCTTTCCTTAGAGAGGCAACACTTTCGTCATCACATGCATTGTTCCAAGTATTATAATAATAATAATAAGTATTATTATTGTTGTTGTTGTTGTTATCGTGCTTCCTGACAGTTGATACTATAAAGAACAATGACTGCTCAACATCATGCCCCTAAGTATGAAAATATACACTGTTAGATTTGTTGCAATATGTATGTATGTATATCATCATCATCATTATCATCATCATTTTAACATCCATTGTCCATGCTGGTATGGGTTAGACGGTTTGACCAGGGCTGGTAAACTGAGGGGCTACACACACACACACACACACACACACACACATATATATATATTCATGTGTGTGTGTGTGTATACATACATAGACGTCAAATGATGATGATGATATATATATATATATATATATATCATCATCATCATTGTTTAATGTCCAGTTTCCATGCTAGCATGGGCTGGACGATTTGACTGAGGACTGGCGAACCAGAGGCTGCACCAGGTTCCAATCTGATCTGGTAATTTTGGAGGGAAAATATGAATTCATTCGTCTATATGGATTTGGTTTGTGCTGACTATCTCCTGCTATCTCCGATGGCACGGGATCGGGATGCAAGAGGTAGGTAAATAGCATTTTCAAATCTAAAACTTAACGGAATGTTGTGCTGAAGACGGGAATGAGTTCTTCATAATTCTAACCCAGAAACGCGTCCACAGCTGACCGAAGACAGTTTGTTTTAATTTTCCTTCTTTTTGCATATGTGAGTTACAAGTAAATGTTATATGTGGAGCTATATTTGTAGAAAATAGGAATAAGCGGTTTTTGACTGCTATTTCTAAATTTTCGGTATGTGACTAAGCAACCTGTTGCTTAACCCTATTTATATATATATATATATAAATATATATATATATATATATATATATATATATATATATATATATATATATATTATATATATATATATGAAGGAGTATTAGAATTTGCTTGGAACATTGCAATGTCTGCAAAAGAGATGTTTGAAAAAAAGCCTTTGAGCAATGCATGTGAGGATTTAGATGAAATATGTTAGATGAAAGATGATGGCAATAAATGGAAACAAAGGGAAAAGATATTTGTATTACCTTACATAGGTTGTTTAATGATCCGATAACATTTTCAGAAAAATTCCCCATTACGAATAAAAGAAGGAATATATATCAAAGGATTTGGAGAAATGTATTGTTACTGGCAGGCCATTTTGCGTGTTGTGCCCAATGTGTGTGTATGTGTGTGTGTGTGTTTCTTTTGTTAACTAGTTGATATCTTACAACTTTACATTTGCTTCAATATATCCTTGTATTTCTTAAAAGCTATATATATGATAGAACTATGTGTATGGATATATATATATTATAATTTAGGGTATCTACAAGATACTGCCATGCTGAAAATAGCAGCCAAAATCTGACTCTAAAACCACATTAAATGTTCATGCAGCTATTTTCAGCATGGCGGTATCTCGTAGATACCCTAAAATATAATTTTAATAATAGTTATTACCTTTGAAGGTTTTTATTTCCATGCTGACTTGATAAGATCGCTATTTAATTTAAATTAACGATCTTATCCTTATTTATATATATATATAATTTTTAGCTACTATATATATATATATATATATATATATACACACATATATACACACACACATACACATATAGTAGATAAAAATTGTGGTAAGTATGTGTGTTTGAGTAAAAACAATGTGTTGAGTCACTTATACCCAAAAAGGATGGCTTAGGCATTCAAACAATGTACAGGGTGTGTGCAGGGGTGAAGGCAATATACTATACTAGCATTCTTGAAGCTGGCTTCTTAGTCTGGCTGTTGTCTAAAGGCTGAAACTAGAAAAAAAGACCCATCATCATTGTTTAACATTAGTTTTCCATGCTGCCATGGATTGGACAGTTTGACTGAAGGGACTAGCAAGCCAGTAGGCTGCACCAGGCTCCAATCTGATCTGGCAAGGTTTCTACAGCTGGATGCCCTTCCTAAAGCCAACCACTCCAAGAGTGTAGTGGGTGCTTTTTACGTGCCACTGGCATGGGAGCCAGTCAAGCGACTCTGGCATCAACCACATTTGGAGGGTGCTTTTTATGTGCCACCGGCACAAGAGCCAGTCGGAGGTAGAATATTATATGCAGGAAAACAGATTGATTAAAAATCTTAAGAGCCGCAGATCATCCTAACTTATTTTTGATATCTATACTGTTTGACCTATTTTAATTTACCACATCAACAAGATTTGTCAGAAGTGCATGACTGCACTGACTACTGCAAGATTTACAAGTGACTGGTTACAGTATTTCCAAAGTTACAATTATAGAATTTCACTATTGGATTGTTAAGATGTATAATATTGGTGTGATAGAATTGATCATAAATTTGTAGTTGCTCAGCTGAATGAAGATAAATATAAATTATTGCATATACGGATGTAGGCTTGGCTGTGTGTGTAAGAAGTTCAATTTGCAACCATCTGGTTTCTGCAGTGATCCCATTGCATGGCATGTCAAGCAAGTGCCTCCTACCAGAGCTTGGGTCAACCAAAAATTTATGTACAAAATTTGGTCAACAGAAACTATGAAAGTCTGCCATGTGTGTGTGTGTATGTGTATGTGTGTGTGAGAGAGAGAGAGAGAGCAAGAACTGGTGCATCAAATAAAAGTACTATGTTATATTTAATTACTCACCTTTACATATTGTGCAGACATGTAGCCTAGTGTTTGGGGTTCATGATTATAAGCCTGCAAATTTGATCCCTGGGTTGAGTTATGCCTTGTGTCCTTAAGCAAGGCATATCATTTCACGTTACTGCAGTCTACTCAACTGTAAATAAATTAGTACTAGCCTAGAGATGGTGCAGCTCTTTTCCACCAGCTTTCACATCTTCAATATTTGTGACTGAAAAGGCTGAAAGGATGTCCATCTCTGCTCATGAGTGCAAAAACACTTAAAATAATTCATAAAAACATGGTACATATTACCAAATCATACTTGCTTATGAGTTATGATCTTACCTTTAACCAAAATTGACTTTGCCTTTCATCCCTTATAACATCTATAAAATAAGTACTAAAGTGCAAGAATTGATATGAAGAATATGAAGTTATCCACTCAAGAAATTCCTCCCTGTCATTTTAGCAGCCCTGTATTTTCCTTTTAACTATACAAACTCAAAAGGTAATACAAATGGGTTTTCAAATATTTGGATAATTTTTACATATCCTATGTGTCTACCATTTCTAATATTTCCTGAATGTGTCTACCATTACTAATATTTCCTGAATCACAAAACTTAAATCCGGTCTTTTCACAGGTGGAACACCTCAACTTTGAACGATATACAGACATGCTTAAATACGCTGAGTTTCATGATGACTTGGATGAAATCACCCAAATGCACATTCCTGCTGGTCTGAAATGATTTTGATTTTAAAAAATCTTTTTATTGCTACATTTTATTGAATTAGAATTAAAATATTTTTTGTACGGTATATTAAATTTGAGAAAGATATTTCCTATTTTGAGTTTATTCAAAGAAGCAATATTAAATATCAAAAACAAAACTTATCATCTCCTATATTTTTAACCTTAAAAAATACTGCAGTCATACATTATGTAATTTAAAATGAGATATTCATTATTCATATATTTTTTTAGATCAATGGTTACCGAAATCATTTTCATTTATATATTAGCAATTTTCTATAAAATAAACATTTATTTTTAGCTGATGTGAGTATACGGCCTCCCTTTTTGGATTGCGGAATCTTTAACCCCAATCAACATTTAATTCCAACAGCCCGGTGGGATACTCCCAGGTAATAATATTGATTGATTTTTTACATCTTACATTTTATCTTTTTTTTTCTCATTGAGGAATTTTGTAACTTTTTTTTATTATCATTATGAAAAAGTTAGAAAAGGAGAGTAAATGGTGTACATGAAGTCATATAGTAATGCTGATGGTATAATTGTACTCTTTGCTTACTCATTCCGTTTACCCATTACTGTTCATCAGATAGTTAACCTGCAATAGATCAACATCTTATCCAAAGAACAACTGTCCTGATTAATTTTAGATTCAGATAAATATCAACTTTATAAATCATTATAATTTGTAGAAGACATAATTTTGGCTATTAATTTTTTTTAATAGAAATTTTTTATACCGTATTCATTTGTGTATATTATGCATTTTTTTCCCCAAAATTTTAAACTTAAATTTTAGGAGGTTTCTTTATACATGAGAAGTAAATGTTACCCATCTTTTCCCCTCTTTATGTGGACTATGTGTGGCTATGTTACACGACCAGAAATAAGTTATATCTATTGTCAAAGCTAACTGGTGTGTAGTGAAGAGAAAAGATCACTACATTAGTGTTTTATTTTTCTATGATGATGATAATATACTCTTTACTCTTTTACTTGCTTCAGTCATTTGACTATTGCCATGCTGGAGCACTGCCATTAGTCAAGCAAATCAACCCTAGGACTTATTCTTTGTAAGCCTAGTACTTATTCTATCGGTCTAACTGCTAAGTTACGGGGACATAAACACACCAGCATCGGTTGTCAATCGATGTTGGGGGGACAAACATATACACATGCACATACACACACACACACACATATATACATATATATGACGGGCTTCTTTCGGTTTCCATCTACCAAATCCACTCACAAAGCTTTGGTCGGCCTGAGACTATAGTAGAAGACACTTGCCCAAGGTGCCACACAGTGGGACTAAGCTCGGAACCATGTGGCTGGTAAGCAAGCTACTTACCACACAGCCACTACTACATATTAATGTTCTTAATATTCCATAAGTACAAGGTGGCAAACTGATGGAATTATTAGCATGCTGGGCAAATGCGTAGTGGCATTTCATCCATCTTCATGTTCTGAGTTCAAATGCCATCAACATCAAATTTGCCTGTCATCCTTTTGGGTTCAATAAAATAAGTACCAGTTGAACATTGGGGGGGGGGGGATCTAATTAACTTAACCCCTCCCTGAAAGCACTGACCTTGTACCAAAATTTGAAATCAATATTTCATAAGTATGCCCTCATCAGAAATCATACTGTTAAATGTCCAACTAAATGCAGCAAAATTTTGCTCATAATTATTAGTATGAAGTGATCAGAAAATAAAATTGACATTGAGAGCATTGAAGCACTTTATCTTTAATCTAGATAGAAATTCATACTATAAAGTTCCATAAAATTACATATGAAACACCGAATGGAGCATTTAAAATGTTTTTCACTTCCTGAAAATTTAAAATTCTCTTTTATGAAATATTTTTAAGATGACCTTTGAGGATCACAAAGGAAAGGTTAGGCAAAATATGTGAGGTGATGCCAATGAAAATATAAAAAAGAAGATGTATTACCCTACATAGGTTGTTTAATGCTTCTATTATATTTCAGAGAAATCATCTCTTTATCAAATATAAGACTGAAAAAAAAAATAATCCAAGTGTTCAGAGATAAAGTGTTTTCATCTGCCAAAAATATTTTTGTCAGATCTTGAATGTTAGCTGTTTGAAACAAAAGCTTGGAAACTGTATTACAAGAAAATAAGTAAATAAAATAAATAAATAGTAATAATAATAATAATAATAATAATAATATAGAGGTGTCATCATGTACATTGTTTTGTCTTGGTATAAAAGATGGGCTACAGCAAATATTCTGCTCAATACCACAGATTTGCTTGTCAGTTGCTTGACCTTAACCAGTTGAGCATGTCCCTTGGTGGCTGATGGTATACGCAACTCTGATCACAAGCAGAAGTAGTGAGGGAACATCATAGCCATGTGTTGAGAGGAATTCTTTGGGGTTTGGATAATTCACCCTTGGAAACATAGGTATTTCATTTATCAAACAAACCTTATTCAAGGACCTTTTGAACGGGATGGGTTACTTGACCTGAAGAAAATTCAAACTGAGCCCCACCTGCAAGGTCATGCGTTGTTTATCTTGATATGAGATCACTATGTCATGCACATGTGGTTGTGAATCATGTGCCTGGTGTGCCCTTATCAGACGGGTAGTCATGGTAGGTATACTGGCTTCGTATATTTTACCCCAGTGTCACTTTGATGGCATGCACTGCTCTCTCACTCAATAATAATAATAATAATAATAATAATAGTATGAGATCACCATATCATGCACATATATTTGTGATTCATGTGCCTCGTGTACCCTTATCAGATGGGTATTCATGATGAGTATACTGGACTTCAATATATTTGTACCCCAGTGTCACTTTGATGGCATGCATTGTTCTCTCATTCAATAATGATAATTCTTTCTACTAAAGGCACAAGGCCTGAAATTTAGGGGAAGGAGACTAGTTGATTATATCAGCCCTAGTGTTTCACTGGTACTTAATTTATCAACCCCAAAAGGATGAAAGGTAAAGTCAACCTTGAGAGAATTTGATGTCAGAACATAGAGATGGATGCTTAGTAATAAAAATAAAATTGGGAGCATTTTAGGAAACCCACAGTTAATAAATACTTTGTTCTCCTGTGACAACACAACCGTGTGTGCCTCACTGTAATAACTGAACAGTAAAATTCAGCAAAACTTTAAGTACTGTTGTTATCAAAATCAAGTTGATTTTCTAGAAAAAAAACATGATCCTTTGATATTCAGAATGATGACTTTACAACAGAGGCACTTTCACAGCCTACACTAGTAAAGTTCAAAGGGCACTTACAATTTGTTTTTTAATGATGTTTGAACTTTCTAAACATTATAATACTAGAGAAAAGTCAGTTGAGAAAGATGTTTTTTTCTGGAATTTCATTACCCATAATTAGTGGTGTACAGTATATTCAAGTGTGTCATATACACGGATAAATATAGTATTTAACCCTTTAACATTCAGATTACTGTCAAATGTTATGCTTATTTATTCACACTGTTTTGAAGTAAATCATGCATTATCTCATAGCTTTCAGATTCCAATGATGTGATTGTTTATTTTTAGAATGATATTATAGGCTGGGTGTATGTAGGAGGCTGAATGTGGCCAGAAAGCAAGGTTCACTATTTAGGACAGATATGGTTGCTTCAAATACTAAAGGGTTAAAATAAATTATTCCAAAGTCTTCTATTTTCTAAAATACAGCCACTTTTCTAACTACTACTTATGATACCAACCTGCCTGAGATTGACCCTAGCTCTGTGATATAAATTGCTTGTCTTAAAGTGATCTGAATTAAAATCTTCCTTTAATTTTTAATTTGTCATTCACCAATTTTATCATCATCATCATTTAACGTCCACTTTCCATGCTGGCATGGGTTGGACAGTTTGATAGGAGTTGGCCAGCTGCAGAGCTGTCCAGACTTTTCTGTTGTGGCCGGTTTCTACAGCTGGATGCTCTTCCAAACACCAGCCACTTTACAGAGTGTGCTGGGTGCCTTTACATGCCACCGGCATGGGTGCATTTACGCAGCACCAGCCTGAGTGCTTTAACATGGCACCAACACCTATTTCTTTACTACCCACAAGGGGCTAAACACAGAGGAGACAAACAAGGACAGATTACATCGACCCCAGTGCATAACTGGTACTTAATTTATCAACCCCAAAAGGAGGAAAGGCAAAATCGACCTCGGCGGAATTTGAACTCAGAATGTAACGGCGGACGAAATACCGCTAAGCATTTCGCCTGGCGTGCTAACAATTCTGCCAGCTCGCCACCATCCTGTTAAGGATAAGCCTGATGATGATGTATGAATGGCAGCAATCTTATTTGGTTTGATGCATCTTCTCAAGTACAGCAAATCACCACAACTCCCGGCCCCTTGACATTTCCTCAGTGAGGCCCAGCATCTGAAGATCCTTTCTCACCACTTCATCCCACACCTTCCTGGGTCTACCCCTTCCACAGGTTACCTCTACAGCTTAATAACGACAAAGCTATTTTACTAAATTCTTCATTACTTTCAGCATTTAATGTAACAAACATAATGCATTTCAGCAGAAATATGGTACCAAAAGGGTTAATTATTGTTTCTGAAGAAACAGTTAGTAACAAGACTCTTTATTTTAGACTGATGTATACAGACACATAAACTAGGTAAAAAATTGATATTCTAATTATGTTGTAATTACAATCTTAATTAAGTTATAAATATGACAGCAATGTTAAAACATAAAATGAAAGAAACTAACAGTTTCAGACATCATTTAAATCAGTGGTTGTTATTAGTGTCTGCATCTATTTTCTCTTTTACTCTTTTACTTGTTTCAGTCATTTGACTGCAGCCATGCTGGAGCACCACCTTTAGTCGAGCGAATCAACCCCGGGACTTATTCTTTGTAAGCCTGGTACTTATTCTACCAGTCTGTTTTGCCGAACTGCTAAGTTATGGGGACGTGAACACACCAGCATCAGTTGTCAAGCGATGTTGGCGGGAACAAACACAGACACACAAACACATACACGCATATATATATATATACATATATACGATAGGCTTCTTTCAGTTTCCGTCTACCAAATCCACTCACAAGGCTTTGGTCAGCCTGAGGCTAGAGTAGAAGACACTTGCCCAAGGTGCCACACAGCAGGACTGAACCCGGAACCATGTGGCTGGTAAGCAAGCTGCTTACCACACAGCCACTTCTGTGCCTATTGTTGGAAAATTTTCATAAATTTCATATTAATTTATGTGCCAAACACCAGCTTAATAATGACAGTTATTTTTACTTAAGGTATAGCTATGGTGATTAAGGGGCTCACTTTGTGTCCACATGATTTAGGGTTCTGTCTCGCTGTGCAGTACCTTGGGCAAGTGTCTTCTACTATGCTCTGATCTGACTAATACATTGCGAATAAACTTGATAGATAGAAATTATGTGGAAGCCTAACATATATGTGTGAGTATGTATATGTGTTTCTCACACACACACACACACACACACTGCTTGACAACAAGTGTTAGTTTGTTTACATCTTCCCAACTTATTGGTTTGGTAAAAAGAAAGACCAATAGAATAAGTACTAAATTTAAGAAAATAAGTACCTATGTTTTTTTTTGTTTTTTTTTTACTAAAATTCTTTGTGGTAATGCCCCAGCTTGGTTACAGTCCAACAACTGAAACAAGTAAAGCATAAAAGATACAAGGTTATTTTAAAAATTAATTAAAATGAACGCAGTGTATTTCAACAGAATTATAGTAACAAAAGGGTTTAGCTGAAAATTATTTTTCAACAGAAAGTTTTAATACTTATATGTGTGCGCATACATACATACACACACACACACACACACACACATATATAATTCTTTGAAGAAAATCACAGGAATATTTCTTCTTGCTTCTCCTTTGTAGAGCTAAGCAAGACATATCAAAGTTCAATAAAACTTCCAAGAATAATAGTGATCAATAACTTACATGATCAACATCAATAGCACCGACTAATACTTTGAAGTTTGAATAAAGATCAGTAATATCTTGCAGGTGTAGAACTATTTAATGTCAACTTGACATCCAAAGAATAAGAAAAGATTTGAAAATATATTGTTACCTTCAACAGTAGTTACATATTCATTTTTTAAATTTGTTTGTTTATTTATCACATGAACTATGATTGCAAAGGATCTGTAACGTTTGGTGTAAAGAATGAATTTCGTAAAGATAGCTGGATGTATGGTTTTAAGCTGATGTGGAATGTTGAGTAGAAAGAAGTTTTAAAAAATGGTAGGATGTTAAATGTATTGGCACAGGTGAATGTAGAAGAAGGAGAGAAAAAAGGAGAGAAAGAGGGAGAGATCAGAGCAGTATGGACAGGTAATGCATGCATATGATACACTCTGAGTGTGTATTTGTGGTGTATATGCAGCATTGGTACTGTGAAAGACTTGGGGAAGAAGTCAGATAAGAAAACAAACAGTAAACCTCAGAGATGACACAGGATGAAAATACTTGAGAAAATGATGTATGGCAAAGCTGTCTGACTGATTCCTTGGAAAATCATTTGTTAAAAATGGTGGTGGTAGTGGTGCTCATGTTGGTGATGATGAAAATCATGATGGTAGCAGTGATTATAAAAACAGAAAGTTTCTTTTTGGTGGGGGGTAGCAACATATGTTAAAGGAAATTAATTTCTGTAGTGCAAATATTTATCAATGGAACTACAATATTCACAACAGTGAAGTGTTTTTTAACCAATAATCAAATAAGAATTTGTATACATATGTGAATGACTGTATGTTTGTAAAAACAGACAGTGATAAAATTTAAAAAAAGAAAAAGCTTATTCAAAGCACTGTTTATTTAACAGATATCTTTCTAATATCCTTTATAAAAGGACAGGTTGTTATACATCTTATATTTATTCCCAAACTTTTCGTTATTAGATGGAGGATAGGAAATTTGACTCTTTTATAAGATTTGAACATATCTTCTTTCTTGGAATAAAAGTTTGCTACATCAGTAATGACATATAAATCAGTACTTTGAATATTTATTTTTGTCCATGTTGACAAGAGTTGAACAATTTTGATGTACAGAATATCACCAATCATCTTGGCTTTTCGTTATTTCATGTGAATAAATGAAAATTCTATACATATCAGCAAATTGAAAGAGATTTTACTTATATATATCATCATCATCATCATCATCATTTAATATATATATATATATGACAAGTTCGAGAAATGAATGAAAGCGCTAATAATATTGAAGAAATAAAAAGATTATTTTTTCCAAAATTCCAGCAACTTTTTTCTCAATATATATATATGTACATGTATGTATGTATATGTATATATATATATAGGTGAGAAAGTTGGTATATACATATATATATATACATATATATATATATACATATATATGGGTGTGTGGAAAGACGTTTGTTTCCCACCCACATGATTCCAGGTTCAGTATCACTGCATGGCACCTTGGGCAAGTATCTTCTACTATAGCCTCAAGCCAACCAAAGCCTTGTGAATGGATTTGGTAGACAGAAACTGAAAAAAGCCCATTGTATGTGTGTGTTTATCCCCCACCACCACTTGACAGCTGGTGTTGGTGTGTTTACATACCTGTAACTTAGTAGTTCAGCAAAACTGGGAAGCATGGTAGTAGTCCCATAGCCATAAACATTAGGTTTACTAATCGGTGTTAAATCAGCAATGTGTCTTGTCATCTGGATTAACAATCAGCAACTTAGATGTTTACTTTTTGGTGTTCTCTCAGCAACTGATTTTTGCCTTTCAAAACTCGCACTTCACTGCTGGGTCACATGTATCCTTCTACAGCCAGCAGTGATTGGATGTTTTGTGCTAGCATGTCTTGCTACAATCATCATCATTGTTCGACCGTGGTCGAGACAATGGAATTTACCATGCTACGCCAGACTTCACGGTCCATCATAGCATTACGGAGGTCCTGTTGCTGGATACCTGTATCCCTGGAGATTACATCAGGGTAGGAGAGTGTGCACTCTCTGGTATCGTGAGTAGATGGCTTCCAGAGGAGAAGAGTAGAAATTGCCTCATTTTCAGCTCTACAACAATGTCCAGCAAACTGGACTCTCCTACCTTTCACAAGAGATGACACAGGTGGTAGTTTCCCATATATTTGCATTTTGGTTGGATGACGCTTCCACAAGAGATTTTGAGCTCTCATAAGGAGGCAAGTGTAGGTTCCATCCAACCGCTTCTCAAGCTTCTTTGATAACGTCTAGGTTTCTGAGCCATGTAGTAGAATTGGTTCAACTGTGGCTTTGAAGATTTTAAGTTTGAAATCTCTACTTAGATTTGATGACCAGATCTTATGCATGTCATTACAGGCTGACCAGGCCATACCCTTTCTAGTTATAAAATCTTTTCCAGATGATACAATACTAATATGCTAGTCAAAGGATATTACACCTTCCTATACAATATGATTATCTAAATGAACTATTAGAATAGTATCTACATAAACTCGGTGCTTTCAACATCTCAACAACTCTTTTCATGAACTGTCACTTTCATTGTCTTCCTCTCTTAAAAGTTATACTAACCATACTAAGGCTAACTTCAGTAACTGGTTCTTCTGTTGGTTCCATGTGGAGTTCCCCATCACTATCTCGCTATTGTTCTTTATTTAGCAATTTCTAATAGCAGTATTATCATGGTTCTTTCTTTTCACTGTTACTAGAATAAAATCTCACTTTGAATACTCTACTGGCAAATGATAATAATAATAATAATAATGAAATTATTGTATACAGTGCTCAGGTGTACCACAACTTGTCAAAAGTGCGTATAAAGCACATGCAGTAATGTACAAGTGTCTGGGAAGTGAACAGTGTATGAGTCAGATACATGCTTGCGTGTGTACGGAGGGGAGAAAATCAGTTGTAGTGTTGGCGAATCTTAGGAAGCATGATGTCTTGATTCAATCAGACACACTGCCTTGCAATTCAGAACTCTACATCTTTCATCACTGTACAGAACATTTGTCTACATAGCTTCATATTTGGCAAGATACACTTAGTTTTATGCTTACTGCCCAGCTTTTTGATGCCGTTACTGCTCTTCATATTTTTGCTATTCTTTCTAGCCTGCCAAATACTCTATGTAGCCCTATCCACTGTACTGTTCATCCAGCACTTACCACAGTAACTAATAGTTATCATGAGGAAGAACAGTCAATTATTAAAAGTAGTTGAAGAATTGTGATTACATATGTTTTGTTAAATTGCAATATTGAGTTCAAAGTTTTCCCATAATTATAACCTGATTTTATTTAGACATACTGTGAAAAGACAAAGACATCAAATCAAGTTAAAAGCCTTTAACTGACTGAATTATAGTGCTTCATATTTTAAAAGTAGTTATTCTCAATTCTTTGTCCTGCCAATCTCATGCTAAGAAAATTGATAATTAAAAATAATAAATAAAATAAAACTTTTGCTTCTAAAATATTGAGTTAAGTGTGTGTTGTAAACTAAATGAAGAAGGCTGATCTCATAGTAATTGACTAATATGTGAAGGCACATAGCTCAGTGGTTAGAGTGTTGAGCTTACGATCGTGAGGTTGTGAGTTCGAATCCCAGACTGGGCTGTGTGTTGTGTTCTTGAGCAAGACACTTTATTTCACGTTGCTCCAGTTAACTCAGCTGTAGAAATGAGTTGCACCGTCACAGGTGCCAAGCTGTATCGGCCTTTGTCTTTCCCTTGGATAACACTGTTGGCATGGAGAGGGGAGGCCGGTATGCATGGGCGACTGCTGGTCTCCCATAAACAACCTTGCCCGGACTTGTGCCTCAGAGGGTAACTTTCTAGGTGCAATCCCACGGTCAGTCATGACCGAAGGGGGTCTCAGCTCAGGAGTTTTCAAACTTTAAAAATATATCCATATTTAAGGCGGTGCCCCAGCATGGCCGCAGTCAAATGACTGAAACAAGTAAATGAGTATATTAAACAATTATGGCTGTTATTATACTTATATTAAACATTTATCATGAGTTATTTGTGAACATTCTCTGTATAACAACTAAAAATATTACTAATTTCTATAATCTTTCTTATGTTTCCTGAGGTCTTATTACTTAAATAGCTTCTTTCTATGGTGATTTCAGTTTATATATAGAATATTTTATAATTAATTTTCATAATTCAGTGTGTCATTCTGTCCTCATTGAAGTTATTTTCTTCATGTAATATTTCAAAGAAAACACACTGCAGTAGTGATTTTTCTATTATTTTCTCTAAATTTATGAGAGACTTTCAGCTTGGTGCAACAAAGTAACAAAATTACTCAGAGCTTCTACTACTTACAAACAGACACACTGTACTTCCTTATGGTACCAATTTACAGCCAACTGTCACTGATAAGGAAATTTCACAATACCGGGGATAAGATACTAATTTGTTTACCTTTTGCCTAGGAGGTTGGAACCTTATCAACTATCAACTCAGTCAGCTGCAACTATCTCTCCACAATGTACATTATTGATTTTCTAATGTTGCTTCTCTTGTTGCATGATTTCTTTGAAGGTAGACAGGTTTCACTGTTGTCCACCCAGTTGTAATAAATTTCTTATTTCCAATGAATGATTTCTTTCCATTTATGACTATTTTTAACAATCTTAACAGTTAAACATAGAAATTACACCCTCACTGTTCAATAAATTCTGCTGAATAGAAACCAAGAGCTTTTCCTGCTTGTAGTTTTTTTTTATTACATAATATTAGTTTCTTAATTATATAATTTTTAGAAGTACTATTAATTAAATCAACCTTAGTATATTACTGGTATGTGACTTATTGACCCAGAAAGAGAGAGAGGAGTAGTAAATTTGACTTTTACAAGATTTAAACTAAAATATGGTGGTGCTGCTGCTATCACTGCTAATGATGTTGCAAGTAATATTTTGGTAAAATTTATTTCCAATTCCTACATTAAACAGTTGCAATCAGTTTTCTAATCTAATGCTGTTGAAACTATGATTCCGTCTCCCCTCCCCCATCCTCCTTATCATCATCATCATCATTGTCATTTTAATGATATTTTCCTATCCTAACATGGATTGGTTGAAAGAATTGTTTTATGCATCTTGGTCCAGAACAATACAATCTGTTGATTATTTTTAACACTAATTTCCAAATGTCAAATTCGTTCCTTTTTCTTTTTCCCTCTTTTTGATACAAATTCAAAAATTTAGTATTAAAAATGACAATGAAATTATGTTATTCTTTCAGAGAAAAGATGTGCCCTTGGAAAAAAGACCATATGCCTCATGTGTTTGATAAACTACAAATACCTCTTCCAATTCCACATCCGGCAAGCATTGCTTTAGCTATCTATAACAGGTAGGTACAACTGTGTATGGTTCTATATTGCACATGGAAATTTCTCAACAAATTGCTTTAAGATTTTCCCTTCATTATGTTCTTTTAACATTTTTACATCATTTAAAATTTATTTCTTGGTATTATTTGTGTGATATAAATATCACACGAAGATTTAAGATTTCAGTCTATAACTGCTAAATATTCTATATTTTTGTCATGCTATTACCTCAATTAGTACCTGATATTAGTCATTACAAATTTTAGCATTTACCAGAAGACAAAGTAAATTTAATCAGCAGTCTATACATATTATGATACCCAGACTTTTCATTAATAATTTATTTTAATTACTCTATTTGGATTTATAAGTAAAAATTAGTCTCCAATCAATATTAATTAATTCATTCAATTTCTTGTATTTATACTTAAACAATTAATGATTAATTTTCAAGAGAGTGAAACAATTTCAACAACTTCATTTATTCACCAACTAAATTACAACAAAGAAAAATTTTTTAAAACTTATGGTTTTTTTTTTTACATTCTGATTAACAAGAATATTATAATGATAAGAACTGTGTTAATGATTCTAAGTTTATTGTACCCATTAATTACTAATTTTTACTCAAGGTAAAACTTTCTGGGCACCTAGTTATTTACCAATAGTAACTGAAGTGCACAGGTAATTTGATTGCAATTTAACTTTGAAATAGACTGTTTTACATATGGTAGTTCAAATCAAAAGGCTCTAAATATAAGTATATAAACTATCTTGTGAAAAACAATTACAAAACGAATTACTAAGAACCATTATCCAAGTTTATTGTCTGGAGTGCCAACTTTGATTTCCTGTAGCCAAGTTTGTTAATGTTTACTAGATTAGATAACATCTATGACTGGCTCACTATGATTTCAACATTTATATTTTATTTATTGTTTATTCTGTTGTATAACAATCACATTGTTTGGGTTAAAATAGTCATATGTGTTGTTTATTCCATTATTGAAGTTTTCATCACGTTCTTATCTGTCTCATCTCCTATTTCTTTACTCTCTCTTTCCATTTGTCTCTCTTTCTCATCTCTCTCTCTCCCTCTCTCTCACTGTATGCATATATGTGTGTGTGTGTGTGTGTGTGTGTGTATATATATATATAAATAAATATATATTATATATCGATTTTATTTATTTTGTACTACAAAAGCATAAAAACACACTATACACTCTCATATTAGAAGTGTACACTTCTAGTATATTTTTGTTAACATCTAGATCAAGATTTCTTGCAGTCATCCTTTTAGTTAAATGTACACACGAAGGGGTCGAGATGAAAAGTGTGTGTGTGTGTGTGTGTGTTAAATTTCTTTTTTTGATATATAAAATATATAGACTTACAAGTTGTCATATCTCAATTTATCTGGCAGTTTTTTTTGTTTGTTTATTTTTTGTGTTTTAAACTAGTAGTTGCTCACATTCTCCTCAAAAAAATCCATTTTGAGTCCTAAATTGTTGGACAATCACTGTATACAATAAACTGATCGACTGACTGCAGTTAGAGAGCTGATCTAACTTAATGTAATTCAGATGGTGGATCCATATTGTATCGATATTTATTATTTGTTATAATTTGATAGCATGTAAAAATTGGTGAATCGTCAGGGAAACATTTGCAATATGTCTTGGATGATGATAGTATTGATGACATCTATCTCTTTTCCAATAGACCACACAGTTATAAAAGTATCCTATCTACATTTAAATAACCCTGTCCACTTAGCAAAAAATGCTCAGCAGAAAGCAATGCAATTCACTACTCTATGACTGTGTTTTGATAACCTTAGAGAGTTGAGATCGAATATTTCCCTGTGCATTGCTAAAACAAAAAGAAGTCAGCTTAATGTTCACATCCTTAAATAAAACATGGATATTCGAGGAGATGAATAACTGAAAGATCATCATCATCATCATTTAATGTCCGCTTTCCATGGGTTGGACGATTTTGACTGAGGGCTGGCGAACCAGATGGCTGCACCAGGCCCCAAACTTGATCTAACAGAGTTTCTACAGCTGGATGTCCTTCCCAACGCCAACCACTCCGAGAGTGTAGTGGGTGCTTTTTACGTGCCACAAGCATGGGGGCTAGTCAGGCAGTACTGGCAATGACCTCGCTCGAATCTTTTTACACATGCCACCAGCACAGGTGCCAGTAAGGTGACATTGGTAACGATCATGCTCGAATGGTGCCCTTTTACGTGCCACCGGCATGATGAAATAAGTGTATTAGCAATACCAAAAAGAATGCACTAAATAGATAACTCAAAGTAGACACTGAATACTAAATAAATAGGTTGGTATCTGCTGGTGTGATCAGTGTTCTAACTGAAAAGAAAGAAGCAGAAAAAATATTCTTGAAGTTTATTCGTGACCATTTTGATACCAACCTCACTGAGACCACATCTGATTTTATAATACAAAGTTTCTGTCTTAAAGTGATCTAAATTAAAACCTTTCATCAAAATATTTTGTTAATTTATGTTCCAAACACCAGCTTAATAATGATAAAGTTATTTCATTAAATTTTCCGTTACTTTAAAACTTAATGATTGAAACAAAAGCAGTGTATTTGAACAGTATCAATATAGTTTCAAAAGGGTTAATTACTTTTTTCTGAAGAATCAGTAGATAACTTGACTTTTATTCTAGACAAATATATATAGACAGATAAAGTATGTAAAAAAAATATTGAGATTCTAATTATGTTATAATTATAATCTCAATTAAGTTGTAATTATGACAGCAGTGTTCAAAAGTAAAATGAAATACACTAACAGTTTCAGATATTATTTAAATCAGTGGTTGTTAGCCTTCATCCTGGTCAATAGTTAATATCTTCATCCTGGTCAATATTTTCATAATTTTTTTCTAATTTATCATTTTGACCAGAATAGGTGGTAATCTATAAAAAAACACAAATTAAAATAAAAAATGATTTTTTTCAACAATATTTATGTTATGTTCAAAATTATTCAGATTTTATTTTTTTTTAATATTCTTACACTAATTAATTCTTTCAATTTTTTTTTTCTCAGGGAAAATGATCAATATCCAATTAACTTTGAGGATCTCTATTGTCAGAGAATTATCAAAGCTACTAAAGAAGTCCCCTATGTTGATGTTGGGCACCTATCGTCTCCAGAACTTTTTGAGCTTGAACCCAGCACACCAGATATCGGCACGTTTGGGGAGCCAATCAACTTACTATCCCACCTAGCCCAACAAGAAGCTTCTTACTTTTCCGATGATAATGTAGGGGGTGTTACTGGAACCAGCAGTCCTGCTCTAGATAGTAATATGACCAATTCAGTACAAAACAGTTCTGTTGATGAACCAGACAAAGATGATGCTGTTGAAGGTCACATTGTCTATGAAGAGAATGAGAGAGACAGTAGCTGTATTATTGAATTAAGGGAAATTGCAAATGGATGAAATTTCATCATTTTAGTGCTTCTTTATATATTTACGTAACATTATGGTCAACTGATTGTTTTATTGCGCGTGTGTGTGTAATTATGTATACAAAAATCTATTAAAAAATGGTATTCACCAGGATGGATGAACTAAAATCATTCGCTGTCTCAAATTGTCAGATATATGAAGTCTACTGGTTTCTTAAAAATATCACCAGCATTTCTTTATCTTATTTTCAACATTGTCTGTATATTTGCTCAGGTCTCTCTTATGTGTTTGACTCTGGTTCAGCTGTATGTCTTACATAAATGTTATGATATATTTTACCCATTTAACGAACAACATTGTTCTTGTATAGTACTTATGTAAGAAAAAGAAAAGGAAAAAGAATGCAGGAATCTCATGCCCGTTCATCATTATATGAGATACTTTTTTTTTTTTTAAATGTCTATTTGAAACCTGTATCATATCAGGTTATCTTTTAAACTACAAAACTTGCTTACCTGAACTGGTAAAATTAGTATCATTTGAGGACTACTGTGGTTTTTGTTTGTTTTTGTTTTTTTGTTGTTTTTGGGTTTTTTTTTCTGTTTCAAAATGTTTCACGTTTCCCAAAATGTTAGAAAAGTTACATTAGTATTTCACACCTAGTTCTGTTGTTTGTCTCTGTGTTGGTTTCCCTGACCCATTATAATTGAGATGATATCAAATTTTAAAAAAAACAAAAACACACCTACTTCAAACACTTTCAAAGTAATCTGAGGTTTAGTTATGTGTGGTCCTCCCATTGTAAAAATAGTTTGAAGGGTAAAGAAAAAGAAAAAGAAAACTTACAAGAAACAAATGAAAGGAAATGGGTGTTATGCACCAGTGTTACGAACCTTTGAAACTTAAGTTACAGTTGTTTGAAGCTCTTATAGACTGTGCAATATGTTTTTAAAATTTAGTAACTTTCTAGTTAAATGTGTGGCATGAAATTTATTGTCATCAATAAACTAGTTTAAGTACCAGTAGTATAGACATGGACTTTTAAATATTGTCATTTGATAGTATAAAAATGTTTTTCATGATTTGCTACATCTTGTGAAGCTTTGATAAATATTATGAATAATAATAATAATAATAACTTTTTGAATAACTCCAAATCAAATAGAATGTTTTTGTTTTTTTTGTCTCTCTTGCTTATGAACCAAAAGTGCTCTCACAGTCCACTGACTAAAAGACATAGAATTCATATTATCACTTGAGTTTATTTAGTTTTAACAAGAATAATTATTTATATTCTGTAAATTCAATCTAGGAAGAATTCTTGTTTTTAATCTATATATATATATATCTATATATATAAAGTTTTAGCTTTTTTTTTAGCAAATAAAATGTATGATATTTGGGGGAGGGGGGATTATATGTGTATTACTGTTTCATTTAATTCTAATGATTTACACAGTTAACAAATAATTCAAAATAATCTAGCAAACATCCTTTAATTCTTGATTTTGTTTTCTTTAATCATATCTTGAAATTTTGTATTGTTAATTGCTTAGTTAACAATTGCCATAAAAATTATGTCCACCATATTCCTTGTAAATGTTGTAAAATGATATGTATTTATACATATATGCATATATATGTGTGTGTGTCACAGGAATTTTATTGTTAAATGGTGTCTTGCCATAACACCTGTGAATGTTGCAAATATATATATGTATATGTGTGTGTGTCCCTCTACACCTCTTGTAAATGTAAAAAAAAAGGTATCTTACATGATTGATTGCTATAACAGATTCTATAAAACTATCTTTTGTCGTGTAATTGTTACAGCAAATTAGTGTTTATGGTATCTCTTCTCAGATTCAAGTAAGTTTAGATATGGAATTGTATTATGGCTCACTTTTTAACCATTACAGCCGGAAGGTGTTAAAGCCATGTCAATTATTTTGCTACTATCTACTAAATCGATTAATAAGGATTGACACAATTCCAGTCAGTCAAGCTTTTAGAAGATACATTTACATAATTCTTACGTAGGTTATATCTTAAAGTTTAGAATGACAATTTTCAGTACTTTCCTCTTTCAGTTTAAAGAAATAAGCCTGTTGGCTGTGATAATCAATATAGAATTATGTGAATACAATGTGAAGCTCAATAGTTAAGATAGAATTATTTTGAGGTGTTAGAGACAAGAGGTACATACACATTAACTCTAGAATCTGGGATCATAAACATTTCTAGTAATAACTTTCATAAATGTCATAAGCTTCAAATGTATTATTTCAGGTGAAACACATTTTTGACATTTATGTGGCTTTATATTTCCAAGTAATTTGCTCAATATTTAATGGTACCATATTTTCAGCAAATTATCTTCTAATTCTGTAAATATTTAACCCAAGCTTCTTCATATATATATATATATATATATATACATATACATATATACATACATATATATATATATATATATATATAATATATATATATATATATATATATATATAATCATTATTTTATGTAAAAGTGTGGTGCTTGTGTGATCAGTTCATTATGGTTAATCAATAAAGTTTGGATTTACATTGATGCTCCAAACTAGAGTTTGATCACTTGCTTTGACATATATCTCAAAACAACTGATCAAGGTTTCTTCTTGCCTATTAACACTGCACTGTTAGATGCAGTGATTTACACTGCTAGCCACTGCATCTAACATGTATTTGGTTGTGAAAGTAAGTTATAACAAA
The DNA here is from genome assembly GCF_006345805.1 of Octopus sinensis. Lineage (NCBI taxonomy): Eukaryota > Metazoa > Mollusca > Cephalopoda > Octopoda > Octopodidae > Octopus > Octopus sinensis. The sequence goes on along the minus strand of NC_043001.1, from coordinate 25,954,239 downwards.
TACATTTAAATGATTTGCAATTGTGTTAAGTTCCTTTAAGTGTTAACGAATTATTCACTGAATCCTTTGTATACTCAGCAAATTTTTAAAGTGGAAGCTTCTTGCATCAGAACGTGGAATATTTTTTGATTAATGACAAGGTACAATCGATTTCATACTGGAATAAAGTAATCATTTTGTGAATATGTCTACTGAAAATGTCATTTAATTACTTTTTTGACGATGAATGATTAAAACTAAAGGTCACTTCTGACAGCATAATATAATTATTACTGCTCTTACACGTAGGATGTTTTAAAAATGAAAATATTCAGAAGAGAAAATATTTTAATGAAATTAACTCTATTTATATTTCTTAATGTTCCTATCTTAAAATTTTGTTAATTATAATAGTATATTCTAAGAATAACAATAGAACACTTATAATTTAATTGGCATTAGGTAATATATTATGCCATCTTAATATGATTGTAAACAATCATGTTGGTTGACTATACAAAACTTATAAATTCATCAGAAATTCACAATAAAAATTAATCTGAATATGAATATTAAAACCTTTAAAAACAGAAGAATAAAAGTTCATAATTATTTTTCAACTCATTTCATGATGTGATATTTATATTGACTAGGAATTGAATAAGGTAAAATAAAAATGATACTGTAATTCACTCTATAAAGCCAAGACCAACTTTGGAATATTTCTAAGTTAGAATTATTATTGAAAAATAAATTGAAAATTAAATAACTATCAGACAGACACTTCATGTTTTTTCCTCCAGTGACAAAATATATTCAAATCTGTTTCTCTCTGAAATTGCAGATTTTGTCTTGTTTCAGTGGTAGTTTGGAATCATTCCAGTAAATGCTTATAACAGAAATAACAACAATTTCAAATTTACTAGAGCAAAGAAAAGTTATCAAAATTTGAAACAATATTATTCAGTGTTTCACAATTTGCCATCGTTATTTTCACATGTCGTTTTTAACCCCATTCTGCAAACGTTAAGTTCCTGCATGTTATGCAGCCATGTTATAGAAATGATATTCCACCCACATCTCAATATGCTCTGTAGTTTTGTGAACATCTTTTCTTAAAGCCTCTCTGTATAGCCAACTATGTTTATAAAGTTATCATTGTCCAATAGTTAGCTACCTAAAAGTTTTTATGCCCTATATATTAACCATCTTGTCTGAATACATTGAAATCATTGGAGGGTATTCAAATGAAACCTTTATATCATTGTGATGTCTTTTACAAAAAACAAAAAACTAAAATAAAAAAAAAATTCATTTATATAAATTTTAAGAAGTCTATCTTTGATTGCGAAAACCTGTGTTTTTTTACTAAAATGATCCTACTGATTATTCTTTCTTTGTAAATTTTTCTTTCTTTTTTAAAACATGTAACCAATTTTTACATTCATTTTTCTTTTATATTTTCTTTTTCCTTTCCTCTCTTACCATGTTGTTTGTGATGTACAAAGTTTTTGCAAAATGTCATATTTATATGCAAAAGTGTAACATCATGCAGTGTTGTATATTTTTGTGTCTTTGGAACATTACTAAGAACAAAGTCTAGTAAATTCATCCCTCAGCAACAGAGCTGAACCATTGACACATCCTTGCTTCAATGGTTGGTAGATATATCTGCACTTTCAGAGAAACATTCAAATAGTTATAAGGTATTTTAAAAAAGAAAAAAAGATAAAATAAAAAGAACTAAAAGTCAAAATATATATAAAAAAAATTATAAAAAAGAGCTAAACAAAAGAAAGAAACCCCCTATAATTTCTCTCAAGGTATCAAGATTAAATGTCCGCTACTGTGGCCTATTCACTGTGTCTGTAGTCTATTTTTTTATCTGATTGAACTGTGATGAAATTATGCAACAGCAGATTGGTGGTGAAAGACTTGCACAATAAAAAAACAGTAACTGTTCTGAAATTCAGCTGTTCCTGAATTATGAATTGATTTTCTACTCCCCCCCTCCTCTCCTTTTCCTGCCCATTTATCTATATTCTTTCCTCACTCACCATTTACAGTTTTATTCCCTCCCTCACTTTTTGACTTTTGCAGAGTTTTGTATTTTTTATTTCTCAACATCAGTAAACACAAACACACACACACACACACACACACACACACACACACACACACATACAGATGCATACATAACCTAACATAACACACATATCATTATATCCTTTGTATCCTTTATTAAAGAAAAATGTTTTGGTTTTTTGTTTGTTTGTTTGTTTTTTGTTTTTTTTTTATTAATAAACTCATAACTATGTTTGTATTAATATGCTGGAAAATTGTTTTTATTTTGGTTTTTTAAAAAAAAGTTTTTACTGAAAGTGTATGTGTGCATGCATGTGCATATCACATAATAAGTTCTGAAGTTTTTATTCTCCAGGAGGAGTTCTAGTTAAGAGATGTCACCACTTATCATCAAAACATTTTTTTTTTTTGCATCTGCTTCTTCCTCTCTTTCATTCATTCCAACTTTTATTTTTGTTGTTCCAATTTTTTTTTAAAAACTTTATTTCCACTGTAAATGAAAAATCTCATGAAATTCTCCTGTGGTCTCTTCACTAGACCTCCAGAAAATTCATTTCCCTCTTCCCAACCATTTCACCACAATAAAGCTTCTATCAACAAAGGAAAGAGTAAGAGAGTAAAAGCAATTTATTTTGCTTTGTTTATGTATTGGACAAATGACTGAGCTCATATGTAGAGAGAGAGAGCTAAGTTTAGCTTATTTCAGTGGTGTTCAGAAGTCAAAATATTCCCAACATTTAAAAAAAAAAAATAAACCAATAAAGAAATATAACAACTAACAATATTTTCTTTGTTTTCAATTCATACCCACTTCAAAAATGATTGTTATAATAGCCAACTTTGAATTATTTCAGAAAATGCATAACTTTACTAATTCATTTATAGAATAATTAATGTGTGGTAGAAATTTATCTCTAGGAAATTTAAAAGAATTTGTATTCATAAATATAACAATTAAAATTGATTGTATTATTTCCTTTCATTTTCTATTTGTCAATAACAACAAAATCCAGATCTCAATGAATCTTGCTGCTAAAATAGTAAGTTTAAGAACTTTATGCTGTCACCACTTCTATGAAAATGTTTGAAATCAGGAAGAGCATTTCTGGTTTAAAAGTTCAAAAATCTTTTGCATGGTATATCAAAAAGTTCATTGTCTAAATTCCATCATCATCATTATCATCATCGTTTAACATCCGTCTTCCATGCTAACATGGGTTGGACGGTTTGACCGAGGTCTGGAAAGCCAAGAGGCTGCATCAGGCTCCAGTCTGATCTGGCAGTGTTTCTACAGCTGAATGCCCTTCCTAATGCCAACCATTCTGTGAGTGTAGTGGGTGCTTTTTATGTGCACCAGCAAAGGGGCCAGAGGACTCTGGCAACGGCCACAATCAGTTGGTGCTTTTTACATGCCACCAGCATGGACACCAGTCAAGGCAGTGCTGGCATCGACCACGTTCAGATGGTGGTTTTACATGCCACCAGCATGGGTATCACAACTATAATTTCCATTTGATTTTCATTTTGATGTCGATGTACTTGACTCAATAGGTCTCCTCAAGCACAGCAGGTTGCCCTACGATCCAAGGTAAGCACAGCAGGCCGTCCTGTGAGCTATGAACTCACTTCATTTGTCGGGTCTTCACAGTCACAGCTTTTCGTCATTGCCTCTGTGAGGCCCAACATTTGTAGGTCATGTTTCACCACCTCATCCCATGTCTTCCTGAGTCTACCTCTACCCTGGATTCCTTCAACTGTTTGGGAGTGACACTTCTTCACACATTTCTCCTCGTCCATCCATAGTACATGACCATACCAATGCAAACGTCTCTCCTGCATGCCACATCCGATGCTTCTTATGTCCAACATTTCTCTCAGGGCACTTACACTGTTGTGCGTGCACACTGACATTACGTATCCATCGGATCATGCTAGCTTCATTTCTTTCGAGCCTACACATGTCCTCTGCAGTCACAGCCCGTGTTTCACTGCCGTGAAGCATGGCAGTTTGCACACATGCGTCGTGCAATCTACCTTCCTCTCTGAGTAAGAGGCCCTTTATCACCAGTAGGGGTTGAAGCTTTCTAAACTTTGCCAAGGCTATTCTTATTCTAGTGGTAACACTCTCTGAGCATCCATCTCCACTACTAACTTGGTCACCTAGGTAGCAGAAACTATCAACTACTTCTAGTTTCTCCCCTTGGAGTGTGATGGAATCTGTTTTCTGAGTATCTGTGGTGTCTATTGCCCCTGTGCATCTGCCGCACATGAAAGCTATCTTCTCAGTTAATTTTCCTTTGATGTTGCTGCACCTCTTATGTGTCCATAGCTTACACTGGGTACATCTTATGGAATTTCTACCTACAACTTTTCTACAGATCAAGTAGGGCCACCTACCTGAGGGGGTGTGTGATGAGTTCGCCTTCCTACTTACTAGAACTTTGGTCTTTGCTACATTGACTCTAAGGCCTTTTGATTCTAAACCTAGCTTCCCAAAAGAATTAGTATTTGGAATTTAAAATGAAACAGCTTAAAAGATTATTTAGCAATGGTTCATGAAATGTTAAGAGATATATTGTTAATCCAAGATCTTGTTAATTCAATTCAATTCAATTCAATTTTTATTGGCTCAAAAAGCAAGAGCAAGGCCATGTAGGGGGACAGGAAGTTATGTACAGGGAGGGTGGTCATACAAAGAGTTCAGGCCATTTCTGGTCAAGAGAGACTTTGAACCGAGTGGTCGTCGGCATCATCACTATCTCATCCGGCAACATATTCCATGGATCCGCAACCCGGACGGAGAAAGCCCCTCTCCTTCGATTGAGATGAAATCGTCATAGATAGAGCTTTTCGGAGTGACCCCACAGCCCACACTCTGGAGCAGGAGTGAAGAACAGCTCTTTCGAGAGGTTACACTTTCTGCTTATGATGTTGTGAGCGAGAATGAGATCACCACGGCGGCGGCGTTTTTCGAGAGAATAAAGGTCGAGCGTCCTTAGCCTTTCTTCATAAGACAAATGCTTGAGACCAAGAACCATGCGGGTAGCCAGCTTCTGGACTCTTTCAAGTTAGTAAGTTTGACTGCATAGAATAACTTTATGTGTGGCAAGACAAATGGATTTATGGGAATATTACCATATATACACGTAGGTGAGAGAATGTGTGTGTTAGTTTTAGAGTTCTGTTGTACAATTCCGTTGATTTATTTTTCAACTCTTGTTCTGTGCTTAGCAAACAGCTTTTTATAGTGAGAAAAGTGGGCTTCAGCAAGTTGTTCATCAAACAGTGAGCACATTGAAACCAGCCAATGAAAATAGTCATGTGACAGACTCTTGAAAATGTTGTTTTCCCCTATATCCAAGTGACAAGGTCATGTGATTTACAATGTTCCTAATGCTACCATAATTAGGATATGTGATAACAGCAACTGAATGCAACATATGTGGGCATATGTGTATCAGCTTGTGTGTCTACATAAAAGAGAGGTAGAGTTAGCATTCATATGCAAAGGAGCAAGAATAAGTTTGTAAGTGATGAGGGTAGAATAAGAGTAAATGAAGAAGAGAACATGAGAGATGTACCACATTGCTTCCTCTTCTAGATGAAAAGTCAAACATGGTCGATCAGTATATAAAACTTGTAGAATATATTGGGTTGTCTGGAAAGTTTGTGCCGATTTATAGTAGCTTACCTTTCAACTTATTTTAGAACATGGTTGAGTCCATAAAATAGGATTTGACTACACCTCCATTTAGAGCACAGTTTAAGCTATCTTTTCGTGGAAGAAGGTTTATGTTCCTATAACTTGTGTTAATTCTGTAACCCTTTAAAATGGAAGATAAGAAAGTTCATTTTCAGCACTTGATGCTTTGGGAACCAGACAAAAATTGCTGTAGCTCGGCTGGGATGTGTTACCCCACCCTCCATATTCACCAGATATTGCTCCTTTGGATTTCCACTTATTCAGGTCTCTGCAGAATAGTCTTAATGGTAAAAATTTCATTTCCTTGGATGACGTAAATAGATACCTTGATGAATTCTTGACCATGAAACCACCTCAATTCTAGGAAGAGGGTATTTTCAAGTTAAAGGAAAGATGGAGATGCATTGTGCAACAAAATGGTTCATATTTGGTTGATTAAAAATGTAATGGCAAGTATTTATTGACCTTTTTCTTTCCTTTAAAAATCGGCACAAACTTTCCAGACAACCCAATATATGTGTAAACCTACAGTTTTTCAGGGGTTTTTTTTAAATCAAAGGCTTGTACATAGTATTTACGTTAGTGTGCATATCAACCAGTTCTGGTCTTAACATGAGGTGGAGAAACAGGAATACTGGTCAGTGGAAGAAACGGTAGTTTTAAACTGGACTGGCAAGCTGTCAAATTTGGTGTTTTTATGAGAACTAGTGAAGAATTAGGATTACAAGACGAAGGATAGAATGATGGAGTAGCACTAATCTGATGAAATATTGTTTCAAATTTCCATTAATTTTCCAAACAGGCATGCTTCATTCAATCTGTGCTGCTAATGCTTTTTCTTTGTCCTGTGCATATCAATAAAGAAGCACTTGAGGAGTTGTTTGAAGTACTTTAAATGGAATATGGCATTTCTAGTGGTTGTTGAATCATGTCATTATGGAAACATGTGACTGTTACTGAATGTTCCTATTTCTTTACTGCCCACAAAGGGCTACATGCAGAGGGGACAAACAAGGACAGACAAACAGACGGATTAAGTCGATTATATCGCCCCCAGTGTGTAACTGGTACTTATTTAATCGACCCCGAAAGGATGAAAGGCAAAGTCGACCTCGGCAGAATTTGAACTCAGAATGTAGTGGCAGACAAAATACCTATTTCTTTACTACCCACAAGGGGCTAAGCATAGAGAGGACAAACAAGGACAGACAAACAGATTAAGTTGATTACATTGACCCCAGTGCGTAACTGGTACTTAATTTATCGACCCTGAAAGGATGAAAGACAAAGTCGACCTGGGTGAAATTTGAACTCAGAATATAACGGCAGACAAAATACCGCTAAGCATTTCGCCCGGTGTGCTAACGTTTCTGCCAGCTCGCCACCTTACTGTTACTGAATGTTGGTCAGTACATGAGTGGGAATTGTCTGGAAGTGAGAAGCAATGGATGGTAGGCTGGACATGTAAGTTTGGAGTCACTATACATAGGTTGTTGGATCTGGAACATTTTGAGAAGGGACACACACAACTATGTGTCCATATATTGTGAAAATATTAACCATAGACAAATTTAGCTGACATACAACCAATTCTATCCTTATCTATGGTGAAAATACCCAGAAGAACAAAAGAAATTTAACTTATCCACCTACTGTTGTAGGTTTGAGAGAAGATTTCAACTATTGATAGAATTGATCAGTCATATTAGTTATGTAACTAAATGTTATATTTCTTCTGCTCCATCTAACCTAAATGTTGATTATGGTAATAATAACTATTCTTAAAAATCTTAATTTCAAAATCATCTGGATTAGAATACACTAAAAACAACCTGAAATCAATCTGATAAATTCTTTTCACCTCACATATTGCAATTTACACCAGGAAATACTAAATACAAGTAGAGCTTAGCTTTTGGTTTTAAATGATGAAGTAGTTTATGAAGTGGAGACAGACACTTCTGGGTTCACAAGCAACTAAGCCAGTTGAACCAGATTAACCTGATGATTATGTGTGCAGGAATGTTTGCATGGTTAGGAAGGTATGTTCACAACATGCTTCCCAATCTGATCCCACTGCACAACAGCTTGAGCAAGTATCCTCAAGAATAAAGTTGAGTTGACCAATGCCCTGTGAGTGATATTTGAGGACTGGAAGCCCATTTCACACACACACACACAAATATATATATAAGGTTATTTCCCAACCACATGGTTCTGGGTTCAGCTTCACTGCATGGCCCCCTTGGGCAAGTGTCTTCTACTATACAAGGTCTGATCAATAAGTATCTGGGCTGTTGCCATAGTAATGAAGCTGAAGCATGCAGACTGAAGCTGCTTGGCAAAGATTTACCATGAACTCTGCTGTGCATGTGCACTAAGTTTTAACATTCTAGCTCACTTCTGCTGTTTACAGCAGTGCTTGGAAGGAAGGTGTGTAGTGTGTGAGCATCACATTGGCCATGACAGAGAAAATTGTCATGGTGATACTTGCTCAGAGGCCTATGCAAAGTTGATGAAAGTGTATGGAGAGGAGTGTATGAGCTGCATACAAGTGTACAAGCGGTTCAGACGTTTCCAAGATGGCAGAAAAAAATGTTGATATTGACAAACGTTCTGGGAGGCCCACAACCAGGAGAAAGAAAAATGTCACAGATGAGCATGCAGCTGTGAGAGTAAATCTTCAAATCACTACCTGTGAGTTATCATAGGATGTGCAGATTAGTTATAGTTCAGTTCAGTCCATTACCACTGAAGATTTGGGTATGAGACACTTGTCTGCTAAGTTTGTGTCTGCTAAGTTTGTGTCAGCTAACCAAAACAACACTCATATTTCAGTTGCACAAGATCTCCTTGATTTTGTCAAGAACAATGAAAACTTTTTGAAAACTTTCGAAAACTTGCACAGGCCTCTAAGCAGGTATTGCCAAGCATTGACCATGACAGAGAAAATTTGGTCAATGTGATGATCACATGCTACACACCTTCCTTCCAAGCACTAATGTAAACAGTGGAAGCAAGCTAGAATGTTAAAACGTAGTGTGCATGTACAGCAGAGTTCAAGGTCAATCTGTACCAAGTGGATTTACTCTATATGCTTTAGCTTTGTTACTATGGTAACAGTCCAGATATTTATTCATCAGACCACATAACCTCAGTCCAACTAAAGCCTTGTGAGTGGATTTGATAGACTGAAACTGAAAGAAGCCCATATGTGTATGTGTTTGTGTGTGTGCTTGACAACTGATAAAAAGGTATGTATTTTGAATTAAAAGCATTCTAATAATGTAAACATTATTGGTTGCATATACATACTGTATGTGTGTTGTTTGTATGCCAATTTTCCGCAGGGTAGCATCCTAAGAAAGGGCACCAATTTACTGTGATGTGAGATAGCATCTTGGAAAAGTATTTATCTGTGTGTGTGTGTGTGTGTGTGTGTGTGTGTGTGAGGGAAAAGCAAAAAACTAAGAAAATGCAGTCTTGATATAAAAGTAATGGTTTTTTTTAAAAAAAACAAAGATATATACATATAAGTAAATAATTTGAGGGAATTAAGAAGTATAAAAATCATTATTATGAGTCATTACAGAAACTCATACCGGTTTCGCCATAGCTGTTCACTGACTTTGAATCAGTGTTGATTCAAAGTCAGTATATATGTATATACTTATATCACGTGATCACGTGACCAACCAGATCATCAGATGTTGTTACACATCGCTGGTCACAATGCGTTCGCATTGTTTTAGCCTTCGAATGACGCCACCCCGCTGGCTAAGCAAGCAGGCCAAGAGAAGAAAGAGTGAGAGAAAGAGTGGTGAAAGAGTACAGCAGGGATCACCGACCCCTGCCGGAGCCTCGTGAAGCTTTTTAGGTGTTTTCGCTCAATAAACACACACGACGCCCGGTCTGGGAATCGAAACCGCGATCCTACGACCGCGAGTCCGCTGCCCTAACCACTGGGCCATTGCGCCTCCATATATACTTATGTATATGTATGTGTGTGTATATATATATATATATATATATATATATATATATATATTTCTAGAAAGTTCAGTATGTGGCAAAGTAATTTATTTTACTAAGCCCTAATTATATAATATATATATATATATATATATATGCCCAGTGGTTAGGGCAGCGGACTCGCGGTCGTAGGATCGCGGTTTTGATTCCCAGACCGGGCGTCGTGTGTGTTTATTGAGCGAAAACACCTAAAAAGCTTCACGAGGCTCCGGCAGGGGTCGGTGATCCCTGCTGTACTCTTTCACCACTCTTTCTCTCACTCTTTCTTCTCTTGGCCTGCTTGCTTAGCCAGCGGGGTGGCGTCATTCGAAGGCTAAAACAATGCGAACGCATTGTGACCAGCGATGTGTAACAACATCTGATGATCTGGTCGGTCACGTGATCACGTGATATAAGTATATACATATATACTGACTTTGAATCAACACTGATTCAAAGTCAGTGAACAGCTATGGCGAAACCGGTATGAGTTTCTGTAATGACTCATAATAATGATTTTTATACTTCTTAATTCCCTCAAATTTTTTACTTATATGTATATCTTTGTTTTTTTTAAAAAAAAACCATTACTTTTATATATATATACACACACACACACATGTATATATGTGTGTGTATCTTTGTGTCTGTGCTTGTCCTCCATCACCTCGTGACAACTGGTACTGATGTGTTTACAGCCTCATAACTTAGTGTTTCTACAAAAAGAGATGGATAGAATTAGTATCAGGTTTAAGAAACATAATAAGTACCAGGGTCGATTCATTCAACTAAAAATTTCTAAGGGCAGTGCCCCAGCATGGCCAGTCTAATAACTGAAACAAGTAAAAAATAAAGATGTGTGTGTGTGTGTGTGTGTGTATCTTTCAACAAGAAGTGTAGGAGTGGCTGTATGGTAAGTAGCTTGATTACCAACCACATGGTTCTGGGTTCAGTCCCACTGCATGGCACCTTGGGCAAGTGTCTTCTACTATAGCCTCAGGTTGACCAAAGCCTTGTGAGTGGATTTCGTAGACGGAAACTGAAAGAAGCCTGTTGTATATATGTTTATATATATCTATATATATGTGTGTATGTATATGTTTGTGTGTCTGTGTTTGTCCTCCCCAACATCGCTTGACAACCGATGCTGGTGTGTTTATGTCCCCGTAACTTAGCGGTTCAGCAAAAGAGACTGATTGAATAAGTACTAGGCTTATAAAGCCTAGGGGTCGATTTGCTCAACTAAAGGCGGTGCTCCAGCATGACCACAGTCAAATGACTGAAACAAGTAAAAGAGTAAAAGAGTAAAGAGATATATGTATGGACAAGTAAAATGGATAAACTAGTGCATTCAAATAAAAAATATCTTGTGTTATGTACTCCAGCTAAGCTGTACATATATCATTTTATCAAAGCTGCCCCATTGGATCAATGAATCTGACAAAAACAAGAGTGATCTTTATTGGAATCAACAAATTATTTGTTGATGCATGCCGATGTCTGCCAAAGAAGTAATAATTCACAGGATGCATGCAGAATGAGGACATCGTTATCATCATCATTTACGACAATCTAAACAATTTTATATATAATACACTGTGGTAGATTTGAATGTGAATATCTGACTGCTGTTGTTTGTTTGTCATTGGAAAATGCCTTCCTCCCTTTCACACCACAGGATTTCTCTGTGAAGGGGACATAAGTGCTCTAGTTTTGTCAGATTGAGCTTTGACTGAGGAAACACAACTTGGTTGAAATATTATTGTGTCGCAAAGTTCCTTTAGCCAACTGAACTGGTGAATCTTGTATGTTATGAACATACATAATCTAAAAGGAGGAAGATATTTTCATGTAAAAAGCACCATCCAATCGTGGCCGTTGCCAGCCTCATCTGGCCTCCGTGCCATTGGCACACAAAAAGCACCATCCGATCGTGGCCGTTTGCCAGCCTCGTCTGGCACCTGTGCCAATGGCATGTAAAAAGCACCCACTACACTCATGGAGTGGTTGGCGTTAGGAAGGGCATCCAGCTGTAGAAACACTGCCAGATCAGACTGGGCCTGGTGCAGCCTTCTGGTTTCCCAGACCCCAGCTGAACCGTCCAACCCATGCCAGCATGGAAAGCGGACGCTTGACGATGATGATGATGATGATGAAGCAAACAACAGAGATCAAATATTCATGTTTTGAATTTGCCAAAACATATTAAGAATGAATAGATGTATTACTATTTAGATTTTTACTGTTTTGAATGAATAGTAAGCTGTATACAGATACAGCTCATTCAGATACAGCTCGTATATATGTAAGGATCATCTCCCCAACAGGGTAGCTTTATCTGAGGAGACATACAACAAAGTCAAAATATTATGTAGTGTGTCCAAGTCTTCTTGACGTGGTAAACTGGTGGATTGCATATGTTATGAATACACATTGTCTGAAGGAGGAAAGTGTTCCTTGATGACAAACATCAGTAAATGGATAGATATTCACATTCAGAACAGCCAGAATATCAAGTATGAACATGTTAAAAATTGGCTAGAATACTATTGTGGCTACTATTATTCATCCTATATATTGCATCAGAAAGGAAATGAAGGAATTAAATGCCAAAGGAAACCAATGAGCAGGAAATAATACATGGTCACTGAGCTTCTTAAGAATAGCGGCCAAATATCATTCAAACTGCAAATGCTCTCTCTCTCTCTCTCTCTCTCTCTCTCTCTCTCTCTCTCTCTCTCTCTCTCTCTCTCTCTCACTCACTCTCTTTCTCACACACACACACACGAATTCATAGATTCATGAATATCAGCTCAATGCTATCAGTAAATGAAGTCATAAACCTCAGCTCAACTCTATCAGTGAACGAATGAAAGTTAGCTCAACATTGCCAGATAATGATGCCATAATCTCAGTTCAAAACAGTCTGTTAACAAAGTTATGGTCATTGGGTCACTGATATGAGGTAATGAAGTCATGAAAGGTAGCTCAGTGCTATCAGGTAATGAAACCATGTACCACTCTCAACATCATCAGGTAATGGAGCCATGAACTTCAGCTCAATGCTGTCGGTTACTGAAGCTTCAAAAATCAATTCACTGCTATTAGGTAATGAAGTCATGAACCTTGGTTCAACACTACCAGTTAATGGTGTCATAAACCTCAGCTCAAAACAGTTGATAAAGTTATGAACCTCTACACTACATTATTAGTTAATGAATACATTAACTATAGTTACACACAATATCAGTTAACAAAGTCGTGAACCTCATTTCAAGACTATCAGTTAATGAAGTCATGATCCTCAGATCAGTACTTTCAAATAATGAGTTTGTGAACATCAGCTGAATGCTATCATTTAAGGACTTGATGAACTTAAGGAATTCATGAACTTTAGTTTAATGTGATCATTTAATGATGTCATGAAACTTAGCTCAACACAGTCAGTTCATGAAGTCATAAAAATCAGCTCACTGCCATCAGATAATGAAGTCATGAGTCCCAGCTCAATATTATCAGTTAATGATGTTATGAAACTTAGCCTAACACAGTCATTTCATGAAGTTTGGAAAATCAGCTCATTGATGTTAGCTGATTGAATTATGAACCTCAGCTCAATACTATCAGCTCATTACTATCAGTTAACAGTCATGAACATGAACTGAACATTATTCCTTAATGACATCATGATCCTAGGCTCAAAACAATCAGTTAATAAAGTTGTGAACCTCTGATTAACATTATTACTTAATAACCCATGCTAGCATGGAAAATGGACGCTAAACGATGATGATGATGATGATGATGATGATGATGAACATATGAACTTCAGTTACACACTACAGTTAAGGGAATTATGAACCTCTGCTCAACTTTAGCAGTTAACAAAGTTTTTTTGTCTTTACTTAACAATGCTAGTTATTGAATTCATGAATCTCATCTCAGTACAATCAGTTAATGGAATCATGACACACAGCTCAACATTAACGGTTAATAATGTCAGTTAACAAGGCCATGAACTTCAGTTCAACTCTAATAGTTGATGAACTCATGTATCTTAGCTCAACACTGCCTGTTAATGAGGTCATGAATCTCAGTTCAACACAGTCAGTTAATGCAGGCAATTCTGTCAGTTAATTAAATCATGAAAATCTGTTCAATGCTCAGTTAAGGAAGACATGAACCAACACTACCAGTTAATCAAGTTATGAATTTCAGCTCAACTCTGTCAATTAATAAAGCAGCAAACAGTTATTAATATAATTCTGTTTTTGTTTTTAATCAATCAATGTTTCATTAAGTTGCTGAACTAAGGAGTAAATTCACAAACTCAATCTATGCATGTTACTTATCAACAGCTGATGCAGCATGGCTGAATAATGATAGTTCACTATCATGAGGTTCTGGATTTGATTCTGCTGTGTAAGTGTCACCATTGCCTTGGATCAACTCATGCCTCTGAGTGCAACTTGGCAGATGGAAACTGCAGAAGTCTGCCAGGAAGATTGTAGATATAATTCAAAGACGGTGAGCTGGCAGAAACGTTAGCGCTCCGGGCGAAATGCTTAGCGGTATTTCGTCTGTTGTTACGTTCTGAGTTCAAATTCTGCCGAAGTCGACTTTGCCTTTCATCATTTCGGGGTTGATTAAATGAGTACCAGTTATGCACTGGGGTCGATATAATCGACTTATTCCATGTGTCTGTCCTTGTTTGTCCCCTCTGTGTTTAGCCCCTTGTGGGAAGTAAAGAAATAGGTATAATTCAAAGAATAGCTTTGTTATGCTCTATGTTACACTGATTCTGCCTTAGAATTATGTAAAGGCTATATGCATCTGTAGAAAGTTCAGCTATGTTCAGTGAACAAGCAAGTAATTCAGTTGATCAAGGAAGGACATCCAGCTGTAAAAACCATGCCAAAACAGACACACAAGTCTGGTGAAGGCTCCAGACTAGCCAGCTCCTGTCAAACCATGCAACTCATGGCAGCATTAAACATTGATGATGATGATGATGATGATGAGTGTGAAGTGTGTTTAAAAGGTTTGAAAGTAGACAAAGACTGTGCTACTGATAACATATGAACCATTGAATCTTTATTGTTTTATTCTTTTACTTGTTTCCATCATTTGACTGGCGCCATGCTGGAGCACCACCTTTGGGAATGATTCTAAAAGGGCAAAGAGTTAGAAAAGTATGACTGTGTGTTAATTACTCCTGATAGCGAATATGTAATAATGGCATATATGATGCACTCTTATGCAAAAAAAAATTGTCTTAAAAAAATCACCCATAAGCTAATTTTGTCCCTGACACTCACTTTTTCCTGAATATGCACTGTTGTAATTGGAGTCCTTTTTTTAAGCCATCACATACAATAATTAATTAAAAAGCCAAGATTGTGTACATCCAATTTATAACTGGTATTATTCATCCAGTTTGTAGCTTGGGCATTGGTGTAAGAATACAATAAGAATTGTGTAATACTTTAAACAACAAACAAGTTAGTTGACACTGTATAAAAATATTGTAATTGTTGCAATTTTGGGAGGTAGATAATTTTGGGAGGTGACTACCATCACCTTTTTCTTTGTACAAGTGTATTGAAGGAAGAAAATCTTGGACTTCACTGAATCAGAAATTACAATGAAATAAGACGGGCATCAAAAGAGTAAATATATTATAGATCCCTGAGAACCAAGTCAACTATTCACCTTCTGTTTCTGATTGTAACTATTTCAATTAATCTTCCAAGAAAATCTTTCTGAACAATGAGTGTTACAATCTTTATATGTTCTGCTTCAGAAGTCCGTAGTCTTGAACATATGGAAAGGTTCAATAATTACAATGACATTATCTTTATATTATAGCTATTCTCATTCCCTGAATATATTCTGTTCAAAACTTATTAAATAATCTACTTTCTATAGTTACTTATTCAAACATTATTCACTTTTATCTATTTGAGGACTTAAAAAGTTTCATGATCAGTATCTGTCTGATTCACACTTTATTTCTTTGAATATCCCTAAAGTGAAACAAAAATCTATATTCTCTCGTTCCGTTTCAGTGAATTAGAATTAGTAGTATTTTTTTTCCTTTCTTTTTATGTCTTTTTTTTCTGTTGTTCTTTCTTTTATTACATTTAATAATTTATGCATTGGCAGACTTGTACAAGGTCTCTTGTTTTCCTTCCTGATTGTGAATGAATTAAATAAGTACATTATCTTTCTGCCGCTTGATCTGTCATCCACTGTCGAGATATATTTTTTATTATGAAGTTTCCTCCTTTCCATTTCAATTATTTTTATTAACAAAAAACATTATATCATGAAGCATTGCTGTAATTATTGTTATTGAATAATCATTGCTATGACTATCAAAGCTGACTGATGTAACAGAAGTACCTGAAAGAGAGCTTGGAACAACCTACGTGATCAGCCTCTCTTAGAAGCATAAAAGAAAAAACAACAAACTATGTACTGGTGCTGGGTTCAATCCCAGTGCATGGCACCTTGGGCACCTCTAAACATTTTATCAGCATACTAACAATTCTATCAGTTCACTGCCTTATTGCTTCATTAAATAACATCTGCCCATTGATTAAATTAGTATCTTAAAATGCTGATTTTAAAATTTTAATTTCTAGTTCCACTACATTAAAATCTATAAACTCTAGCTTTGAAGCTTTTACCAATTTTGTACAGATATAGTGACTAGTCTCCTCCTTATTTTAGTTGTTATTGTCATAACATATTACTGTTGAACCTCTTGCCTTCTTTCGGTGATTGTCATATTGGGTAGCATTCTTGAAACTTCAAATCAAACCCATTTATGGTGTTATATTATACTCTTTCCATTGTCCGTGTCAGGATTATTCTTATATTAATATATATATATATATATTATATATAATATATATATATATATATTATATATATATATATTATATATATATATATATAATATATATATAATATATATATATGTATATATGTATGTATGTATGTATGTATGTATATGTATGAATATATATGTATATGTATATATATATATATAAGTAGATATATGTATATATATATGTATATATATATATATATATATATATATATATATATATTATATATATATATATATATATGTGTGTGTGTGTGTGTGTGTATGTATATATATATATATAATATATATATATATATATATATATATATATATTATATATATATATATATATATATATAATATATAGATAGATAGATAGATAGATAGATAGATAGATAGATAGATAGATACACTGGCCCATAGATTGAACTCATATCTACCAGGTAAACTGCATCACTTTATCACTTGACATTTAATCAATGCTTATATTCACTATACCACTGTCCATAGGTGTTAAGTGTCAAAGTTTACCAGGTAGGCATGTGTTCAATCCATAGTTCAATCCATAGTTCAGTGAATCTGTATACACTCTGGTTCAAGTGAAATGAGCAATCAATATTACAAGTTCAAGAATAAGAAAATATCCCAGGTTGCCTTCATGGACTGAATAATAATGAAATTATTGTATACAGTACTCAGGTGCACCACAACTTGTTAAAAGTGCGTATAAAGCATATGCAGTAATGTACAAATGTCTGGGAAGTGAACAGTGTATGAGTCAGATACATGCTTGTGTGTGTATGGAGGGGAGAAAAGCAGGTGTAGTGTTGGCAAATCTCAGGAAGCATGGAAGTTTTGAAGGATGCAGTGCTCCGACAACTAACAACTGATGCCGGCAGTTTGTTCCATACTTCAGCAACTCTTAGCATGAAAAAATGTTTCCGAAAGTCATGGGAGCTGTGCTGTTTTCTAACTTTGTAAACATGTCCATGGGTGTTTGACAGGTGGTATAGTGAATATACCACTAAGGCGGCGAGCTGACAGAGACGTTAACACGCCGGGCGAAATGCGTAGCCGTATTTCATCTGCCATTACGTTCCGAGTTCAAATTCCGCCAGGGTTGACTTTGCCTTTCATCCTTTCGGGGTCGATAAATTAAGTACCAGTTATGCACTGGGGTTAATGTAATCGACTTAATCCGTTTGTCTGTCCTTGTTTGTCCCCTCTATATTTAGCCCCTTGTGGGTAGTAAAGAAATAGGTATAGTGAATATAAGCATTGATTAAATGTCAAGTGATAAAGTGATGCAGTTTACCTGGTAGGTATGAGTTCAATCTATGGACCAGTGTATCTATCTATCTATCTATCTATCTATCTAAAAGGTGCTCAGAGTTATTGTTAGTAAGATGGTTAATAAAGAGTTCAGCTTAAAATTTAGAAAATGTTACTGAACATGACAGAAATCTGAAGAAGATGAGATGATACAATCACTGAAACTCTTTCTAATAAGGTTTATTCCTTATTTCAGAAACTGAGACAACAATTTTTTTATGTAATTAAAATTTAGAGACTTTGAGAGAATGAGAAATAATTTGTTTTTAATGGTTGAATTTTAATAATAGTGTTAACCCTTTTGTAGAAGAAATCAGATATACTCACTCAAAATTTCATCACCCTTAAACTGCAAAAGGCATTTTTATATATCAATCTAACTTTTATTGAAGAATCTCATGATTGAAACTATATTTTGATATATATCAACATTTTGCAAAAAATACCAGTTCTAGTTTTTGGTAGATATTTAACATCATTACTGGAATACTCTTTACTCTTTTACTTGTTTCAGTCATTTGACTGTGGCCAGGCTGGAGCACCGCCATTAGTCAAGCAAATCGACCCCCAGGACTTATTCTTTGTAAGCCTAGTACTTATTCTATCGGTCTCTTTTGCCGAACCACTAAGTGACAGGGACGTAAACACACCAGCATCGGTTGTCAAGTGATGTTGGGGGGACAAACACAGACACACAAACATATACACACACACACACACACACATACACATATATATATGCATATATACGATGGGCTTCTTTCAGTTTCCATCTACCAAATCCACTCACAAGGCTTTGGTCGGCCCGAGGCTATAGTAGAAGACACTTGCCCAAGGTGCCATGCAGTAGGACTGAACCCGGAACCATGTGGTTGGTAAGCAAGCTACTTTCCATACAGCTACTCCTACGCCTATGACCATGAAATTTAATTTCACAGTTAGCAGGGAAAAAAACCTTTCAAGAATTAGGCAACATGACTTGCAGAAAATACCAGTTCTAGTTTTTGGTAGATATTTATCATCATTACAGGAATAACCATGAAATTTAATTTCAAATTTAGAGGGGAAAAAACCCTTTCAAGATCAAGCATTGAAGACAAATTCAAAATTTTAAAATTTATATTTTAATTTTGTTGTATTTCATTGTATGGGCTTTGAAAGTTTTAGAATCATATTCCAGGCTGCTCTGAAATTTGTAACTCTAAAGAAAAACTGTTTTCAGAGATTTAGGTTCCAAAATTAATACATCAACTGCAGAATAATAATGTATGCTGCAAAAAATATTTTTGGGATTTTCAGGAAACAACGATCCAAGAACATTTGCAAAGTTCAAGCATAAATATAAATTAATTATATAAATCATAAAATATGGTAAATATAAATTATGTTACACAACAGACAGCAGTTTTGCAATTATATATTACATTTCTGTAAGGCTGCAAGCATGCCAGGCAAAATGCTTAGCAGTATTTCTTCTGTCTTTACATTCTGAGTTCAAATTCCACCGAGGTCGACTTTGCCTTTCATCCTTTTGTGGTCGATAAATTAAGTACTAGTTGTGTAATCGACTGGCTTCCTCCCCTAAAATTTTGGGCCTTGTGCCTAGAGTAGAGCATGGAGAATGTGTGGATAGGCACAGGAGAGAGGCTGGAGGGGCCTGCAGCAGATGTTGGGAAGTTGGGGGAGTTTTGACAGAGGTCAGATGTGTGTGTGTGTGTGTTGTGGGGGGCATGGCTGTAATAAACAAGCCTGTATGTGTGGATGGCCACAATTTCACTTAGCTGTATATAAACTGAGATTTTCTGTAAGAAAATTGTTTAGTAGTCCTCGTAGTTTTTAAATTTTTGATTCATATTTATA
The DNA here is from genome assembly GCF_006345805.1 of Octopus sinensis. Classification (NCBI taxonomy): domain Eukaryota; kingdom Metazoa; phylum Mollusca; class Cephalopoda; order Octopoda; family Octopodidae; genus Octopus; species Octopus sinensis. The sequence continues at coordinate 25,934,392 of NC_043001.1, read as the reverse complement.
ATTTACATAAATTATTTTATGTTAATTTTAATTGATTTTTAGTTTTAGATTTAAACATGGACAAATTTTTATTGAGATCTCACAAAAATGAGAAAGAGAGTCATAGCAAACAAGATGAACACCAGAATAAAAAGTCCACCTCAAAAATATAATGAAAATATAATGAAAATTACATCCAATATGGTTTTATGCTATCGGAAAAAGACAATTTGGTTCCTTTTTGTATGATTTGTTTAACAACACTCTCAAACGAAGTGATGGTTCCCAGCTGTGGCAGCTCATGTATAGGCACTGCGGAACTGCAGCAACCCCTATTTTCACTTGATATTATCGATAACATTCAATATAATGAGTCCTTTTTTCTTTAATTCTTTCTTTGTACTTGTACATTATATAATCCTTAAGCTTAATGTCAGCAGCCATCCCCTAATTTATGAAAAAATACAAAAATCCTTATATAGAACTGTGCACTCCACAGTTTCAGCAACATGGTGTTTGGCTGTTGTGTGTATGCTCACATGTCCGAGATAGGAAGCTTCACACTAGGGAGAGAGAGAACTGCATGAACAACAGTGCCGTCCCCAGTGTTCCAGTGAAATGTAATGTTTCTCTTTGACTCTGCATGTGTTGTGTTTATATTCTTGAATGTGATAAAGTGTAGAATTAGATTATTATCCTGCTTCCAGCTTCAGTGTTGCTGCCAGGACTTGAAAAATAGGGCACATTCCACCCCACCCCACCCCATTTTGTAATTTAAAGGGGATTTTTGAAAAATAAGGGGGAATTCACAGTAGTATTCAGCGTTCAAATTAAACACACTACCTGGCAGTGGCTAAAACATGAACCAATCAAGTTTATGTATAAATATTCTTTTTATGTTTGCTTCCTTTTACACAATATGAAAAACAACAGCTAAAAATTTTCTGAAGCAGCACCCCAACTAATTTTATCTACAAGCTGCCACTGTTTTCAGGAAACTTCAATGTCATTTAATAATAAATAATCTGCAACATAAGAACAAACCAAAAGAATACTTTGAGATGCTAGAAAATAATTCAAAAATTCAATCAAAAAGGCTGAAGAAATTTTGCTCAATTCCTGAGAAAGCTCAAATTGCTAGTTACAAAATTGCCCAGTTTTTGGCAAAGAAAAGAACCACATTTTGATGCCGAAAACATTATTTTACCAGCCTTGGAGATCACTGTTAGTAAAATGATTAGTGATGAAGCCATCAAACAAATTAAGACCATTCCTTTGTCTGCCCACATAATTTCTTGTAAAATTCAAAACATTTCACAAGACATTGATGATCAATTCTGTTAACATTTCACTGAAGCAAAAAATGATCTCAAAACCTTGTGGGCCTTACAAATCGATGAAAGTACAGACATCAGCAACAAAGCTCAACTAATTTCATTTCTGTGAATCATCAGGGTGGTAAAGTCAGTTTTTCTTTTGTTGTGAATTGAAGGAAAGAATGACAGGAGACGGTGTTTTTAACCTGGTGAACCAAAATGTTGTATTGAGAGGGATGCAGTGGTAAGCTTGTATAAGCACTTACACTGATGGCACTCCATCCATGCAGGGTCGAAAAATTGCTTCGTGACTCATGTATTACAAAAAAATTCACAAGTTAAAATTGTACATTCATGATTTACTGCCAAGTTTTGGTGTCAAAATCTCTACCTGATGGTCTCCTGAAGACGATGGACAATATTGTTAAAGTGGTGAATTACATAAAATTGCATTCCCTATGGTGCAGATTTTTGCATCGTTATTCTGGATTTGAATTTCTTAACAACAATAATTGGTGGCTGGAAGTAGCATTCCTCGATAATCTTTTTGATAAGTTGAACATTTTAAATTTAAGTCAGCAAGGAGTGAATAAAAATATCATTACAATTACAGATAAATTAAAGTCTTTCACAAACAAGTTAGAACTGTGGATAAAGAAAGTTAAAAACTCACTTGCTTCTCAGGCATAGCAGCTTTTCCAAACAAATTTAAAATATTCTAGAAGTGCAGAAGACAGTAGAAAACCTCTCTGTATCATCATCATCATCGTTTAACGTCTGCTTTCCATGCTAGATTATCTAAATAATTTCCATCATTTGATTATCAAATATATATAAAATTAAGAGGAATGACCATTAAAGTGGACACCTAATATGCTAAACATATGTTTAGCATATTAGGTGTCCACTTTAATGGTCATTCATCTTAATTTTGTATGTAACACAATTTTTAATCTTCAGATTTTTTAAATATACTAAGCCACTGGTTTTAATTGATTAATATCAATTTCTACTCTTATTTTAAAATTTTATATATAAATATATATATATATATAAATATATATTACCTATATATATGTATTAATTTCATAAAACCATGTTATTTTATTGTTACTATAATAAGAATTTATTTATTTTTATTCATACTAATAAAATATATTCAATTTTGTTAGGATTTTTATTTGGTGTGCCACAAAATAAATTCTCCTTGTCCAGTGTGTCGTAAAGTAAAAAAGGTTTGGCAGACATTGCTCTATGGGAATACGTGATCTAACAAAAATAGTTTTTATGATTTAGTCAGAAAATGAAGGTCAGTGCCAGTGATTTGTTTCAGGACCCCCATGACTAGTGGGAGAAAGTTATTCTCAGACCAGAGTGCTGACCTGAATACTTGCAACAGAATGTACTCCAATTGAAACACTCAAGGACCTGATGGTTTTGTTTATAGCAGAAGTGATTTACACTGTCATTATGTATGAGATGTTTTTGTTATGGATTATCTAGGCTTAAATACCCAAATATCGGCTCCACAAGCCATATCATTCCAGCAGATCACATGACCCCATGATTAAACGAACCCATTGTTTGTATTGGATGGCTTCCAGCCATCCAATTGTGTTGATGCAACAGTTCATTTTTCCTTACATGGGAAATTAATCACCAGCTCCTGGGACCCTATTATTCTCTATAAAGATGGTAGTTTTCGACTGCTCTAGGTCTTTGGCACACACCACTGACCACATGCAACTTGTCTCCAGCAACGATGTATTTGACACCAGCCAGTCTCCACTTCCATCTCTACCAGATGCCTGCCTACATCGTTGCTGTATGAGCACTGCACAACCAACAGACCATTGGCTGCCTCTGCACTCCACCAAACAGCACATCAACTATAACTACAAGATCAACAGTCCAGCCTAACCACGAAGTCTCTCACACATACTTGTAACCTGTTATGTTATTTTATTTTATGTGTGGCAATCATTTTATTTTAAAATGGAGAATAAATCATCGCTTATCTGTTAATTTCATCTCAAGTTATATATCATTTTACATTTCCCTCATTTACTCTTCTTCATTACATGTTAAACCAGGCAATGAATTAAGTCTATCATTAATGAGATTAATTAGGACTCGGTCAAAGCTATTCTCTAGGAATGTTTGCACTAATTAGATGCCCAAAATGTCAACTCCCAAAACTGAAGGAGCACCTAGCCTCTTAAACTTGAATTCAGAAGTATTTCATAAATGAGACAGAACATGATTTGTTGCTTTAACCGCAAGCTGTAATGTGACAATTTCCTCTCATTGAAATAGTCGAGATTTAATCCACAACAAGTAAGATCATGTATGTACTGCATTCTCTTCAATGCTAAGTAATCTCTATTAATTATATGCTCCCCAAGGACAGACATTATAAATTGATGTAACACTAATTTGCTTATATGCTTGAAACAACCAATTATTTCTTTTCTGATTCACAATGGGTTTTTTTCCTTTTTTTTTTCAGGATTTGAGAAGAGCTACATTAACCTTATTCCCAAGAGATATCTCTACATGATTTCCATACATTTTCCAATTAGTAGGGTATATGTATACTTGATGTATATACTTGGTGTAGCATCATCATTGTCATCATCATCATCAGCAGCATTTAATGTCCATTGTTCATGCTGGCAGAGGTTGTACGGTTTGACCAGGCTGGTAAGCTGGAAGGCTGCACCAGACTCCAGTCTGATTTGGCATGGTTTTCTATGGCAGGATGCCCTTCCTAATGCCAACCACTCCAAGATTGTAATGGATACTTCTACATGCCACTGACATGGGTGCCATTTGCGTGACACCAGTATCCACCACAACTGCGATTTTGCTTGGCCTGATGGGTCTTCTTCTCAACCATGACATAATGCCAAAGGTCTTGGTCATTACCTCCGTGATGCCCAATGCTCAAAAGGAACTCAGCCATTCAGCATATATGTGTGTGTGTGTGTGTATATAATTTAAAGAAAAACCTCTATTAAACAATTCAATAATGAAAGATGTTGTTCACACCCCATAGAAAACACATACTATAAAAACCTTATTCTAAAAATCAATAAAGTACAAAAATAATAAATAGTAAATAGTAGTAAAAAGACTATGCGTGTTTCATGGCTATATTTTCAAATAGATAATAATAATAAAATAAATTTGGTTTAAAATTAAATCGATCTAATTAATTCTATTTAAAAATATAGTCACTCATCAGGTCTAAAATAATAATAATAATAATAATAATAAAATAATAATAGAATAAATGTACTTATCTTAACTTATACTAATTATCAAATAAATACAGAAAAATATGTGTATTAACTATAAATAATTGAAAAACATTTAACAATATTTCTTAAAATAAAAACATAACTTATCCTATTCAAGGATTTCTGTTAACTAAAAATTTAAACGTTATATGTAGAACTTAGCATTTATAAGAAATATATCGCGTGAAAATATGGCATAAATATAATTTATAGAATAAATAGATAGAAATATGTATTTAAGCTATTAAAATTACAAATGTATTTTAGCTGTGAGAATAAGAAAAAATTAACTTTAACATACACCATTTACTGGAAAAATTGTGAAGTCAAAATAATTTAAAAACATAAAATACATAATATAATAAACATAAATTAAGCTAAATTTCTATAATTTAATCTATTTTCATTAATTAATTTATTTATCTTATAAACATCTATGTTTCATCTTAATCTAATTATGCAATATACACTATATAATCTCGTGCTAATTTATACACATTTTACTACTACAAATTATAACTACAACAATTAGTAACATAAAACAGGGCTTATATATATATACACAAATTAGCTAAACTTATTATACAAGTAATTTAATGTATGTCTACATTTAATTTTTTGTTTGTCTAAGAAATTAATCAATTTTTTATTATTAGTTAATAATATCTCCTTAAATTCGTTAGTACATAAACAAAAATTACTACCTATTCAATATGATTTTGCCTTACAAACTATCTCCCAATTTAAATTGTATTTAATATTTCTAGATTTTAGTTCCCATATATATTTACTAAGGCCAGTAGAATTAATTAAATTTCTATTCTTAAAAGAATTCATCTGTTGAGCCACCCATAATTTAATTTTATTAGAAGTTGACCCTATGTAAATCGCATTTAAATTATAATCATTCCTATTATTATCATCAATCAAAGTCACTACACATTTATATATTACATAATTGAAATTACATTTATTATTAAATTTACATTTAGCTTTATCTCTACATGTACAATTAATTATATTCTGGCCTTTATTATTATTATTGGAATAATTATTTGATTGTTTTTGTAAAACTTATTAAGCTTAAGTTTATTAAAAGAAGAAATAATGTTACTAACATTATTAGTAGTAGAATAACCAACTACAAAATTATTACTAGAAAAATGTTATTATATTTTCTATTATCTCTAATGAATACTTCAATTATATTTAAAATCTCTTTAATAATGTTTGTTTTAACTTGAGCTCCATAAGGAATAATTTGCCAAATTTTATTCTTATTATTAATATTATTATATTTATTTTTTATATTAAATTTATCATTATCATTAAATGAATTAAATTTAATCTTATTTTTTAGTCTATTTATGTTTTGTATTATCATAATATATATTATTAATACCATAATTACCTAAATAAAACTTATCATAATTCTTAATGTTAGGTTTATTATTATAAAAACTATAGGAATCATTTATATTATAATCTTTTATATTGTAATTATATTTAGAATTATTAAAGAATTTAATATTATTATATCCCGCCTCCTGCAGGGCTTCATTATAATAAGGTGTGTGTTTTCAGAAAATCTCAAAATTAGAAGAAAGCAGCGATATTCTTTTAACTATATTATCTGTCAACAATTTCTTAATTGAGGGTGGATGATTACTATTAGCATTAATATATCTAAGGTTTTCATTAATTTTATGGAATGGTTGGGTTTTACCTGTTATTAAATTAAAATTAGCGTCTAAATAATTAACATTATAGTTCTCATTATATATAGTAATACTTAATCCATATCTTTTAAAAAAAACTATATAGTTTCTTCTTATATATTCTAGTGTTCGATTGGTGCAATTTTTAGTTATTAATAAAAGGTCATCCCTATATAAACCACCCTCCAACTTTAATTTTTCTAATTGAAGTTCCGATAATAAATAAATCCATACTAAATCAGTTGCCTGTGCAGAATCGGGTGCTCCCATAGGTATATCAAAATAGTCCTTAGTATCCTTCCTAGCCCACAATTTTTTATTATATCTAATCAACAATTTCCTGGCCGTTTTAACAACATTAACTTCATCATAAGTCATTCCTACCTTATTCATTGCATAAATTAGGGCCTTATTAAGTACAATCTCATTAATTATATAATTATATAATTATCTATATCTATTTGAATGAATTTATATCTATTTTTATTTTTAATATTATTAAACTATTTTAAAGTATCATTAGTACTATTCCAAAGTTTAAGGTAATTAATTTCATTTAATCTATTAATATATTTATCTAAAATGATCTTACTTAATTTACCTAGATCTGATTTACATGGACAAATAAGTCTAACATTTGGGTCAGAATAAAAATTATCCTTATGGTCTTTTAGGGTGTATAGGTACATAAGGTTCAGTTTTATTATCTAACTTATATTTCATCATGATTAATTTAGAGGCCTTATTTACATTATAAAGTGTATTTTCTGGAACAATTTTATATTTTATATTCATTTATTTCTCTAATAGGTTATCATATAATTTAACATCTAGTTTATACAGGTTCCTAGTTTTATCTGATTGTACTATAATTCCTTCCATATTTCGCATTTCTTAAATTCTAATAGCTAGATCTCTTAAATATTCATTATATCTATTTGGGTATTTATGAAATTTAATCTTTTTCACCACCTTCCAAATATTATCCTCTAAAACCTGTATATCCCAATTATATGTGGGTTCCTTTCTAGATTTAAATTTAGAATTGATATAATTAGTATTCTCTACATCGTTAAAATTAGATACGTTACAATTATTGTAGTAGGCTTTCCATTTAATTCTATTAATAAAATCTTTAATATTATTAATAAGTTTCAAAATATATTCTTTTCTAGATGGTATAGGAAATATCCTCCAAAGATGAATTCCAAAATGTTATTTTTCTATTCACTAATATCTAGGAACTCATCATCTTCATCATCATCATTTAACATGTTTTCCTCGCTGGTAAGGGTTGGACAATTTACCCATTATTCAGCATATATATATATATATATATATATATATATATATATATGTGTATGTGTGTGTGTATATATATATATATTTGCCCATTATTCATTTTGTTATATATATGGTAAATTTATTGACAATATATTACATATATTTACAATTTAAAATTGTATATATTATATATATTACATATATTTACAATTTACTTTTACCTGTGCAGGTGGCACGTAAAAAGCACCATTTGGACGTGGCTGTTGCCAGTACCACCAAACTGGCCCTCGTGCCGGTGGCACGTAAAAGCACCCACTACACTCTCGGAGTGGTTGGCATTAGGAAGGGCATCCAGCTGTAGAAACTCTGCCAGATCAGATTGGAGTCTGGTTCGCCAGACCTCAGTCAAATCGTCCAACCCATGCTAGCATGGAAAGCGGACGTTAAATGATGATGATGATGATGATGATGATGATGACTTTCACCATTGCCCTTAATCTTTTCTCAGCTGAAATTTGAATAATGGTAAGTGTATATATATATATATATATATATACACATATATTTATATGTATGTATGTATGTATGTACGTTCATGCAATAGGTCATAACAATACTGAAGGATTGTTATCGGTTTAAAAAAAGAAGATTGATTAAATAAATAAAGTGAAAGTACTGTTGAAAAGCTTTGTGAGCATTTTAGCACATATATATTGTGACTGTTGAGAAAGTGATAGCAACTGATATATAATTTAAATATCACATCAACAATTTGATACCTATAATAGTCTACTGATCAAATTACCAGAATTTCACTATTGCAGTTATTCGATTATAACAGTCACTGTTATTTAATACAGAAGACACCATCCAAGAACAGAAATGGCTATCACATGTAGTGAGTTAACCATTTCCTCTTCATTCTACAGCAGCAAACTCGTATATTTCATTGTTTGCTCAAGTGATGTTAATTGGATAGTAATGATTAAGTACTCAAGACCAATATTTCTAAAGAACAATGTTGTCTTTTTCCTCTTTCCAATGTTGATAACATCGACTAGTTTTTTTACTAAAATTTGTGACCAGGTTTAAAGTTAAAAATCATCATCATCATCATTTAGTGTCTGCTTTCCATGCTGGCATGGGTTAGATGGTTTGACTGGAGCTGGTAAGCCAGTGATTTGCACAAGGGTTTGTCTATTTTGGCTTGGTTTCTACAGCTGGATGCCCTTCCTAATGCCAACCACTCCACAGAGCATATTGGGTGTCTTTTACATGTCACTGGCATGGGTGCCTTTTACATGTGACTGGCACAGGTACCTCTCATGTGTCACTGGCACAGGTGCCTTTCATGTGTCCCTGGCACTGGCTACAACTACAATTTCAGCCAGCTGGACATGTCTTCTCAAGCACAGCAAATCACTAATAGTTTCAGTTGATTGGTATTACTTCTGTGAGACGCAGCATCTGAAGATTATTACCTCATCCCACTTTGGACACTAAAACTCTGCTTGCGAAGACCTGTTAAGGCAAGTGAAATCAAAAATCAAAATCAAAATCAAATTCGATGACTGGTGTCTGTGCTAGCAGGGTGCAAAGAGCACCATACGAGTGTGACCATTGACAGAGTGGCTAACCGGCTTCCGTGCCTGTGGCACTTAAAAGGCACCATTTGAGCATGATCGTTACCAGTGTCGCCTTAAAGAGCACCATCCGAGCGTGATCGTTGCCAGAGCGGCTATCGTGCTAGTGGCACATAAAAAACACCATTCGAGCATGATCGTTGCCAGCATCGCCTTACTGGCACCTGTGCTGGTGGCATGTGTAAAAGATTCAAGCGAGGTCGTTGCCAATACCGCCTGACTGGCACGTAAAAGCACCCACTACACTCTCGGAGTGATTGGCATAAGGAAGGGCATCCAGCTATAGAAACTCTGCCAGATCAAGATTGAAGTCTGGTGCAGCCATCTGGTTCACCAGCCCTCAGTCATTCGTCCAACCCATGCTAGCATGGAAAGCGGACGTTAAACAATGATGATGATGATGATGATGATGATGATCCCACATCTTCCTGGGTCTACTGCTTCTACAGGTTCTCTCCACAGTTAGAGATTGGCACTTCTTTATGCAGCTGTCCTCAAAACATTATAACAATATTATTACAGTTAGTCAGCAAGTTCTGCTCAAAATTTCAGATATGTTTTTCTTTATTTTTTATTCATTAGTTTTATTATATGTTACAATAAAATAATGATCTTATCCAAATAATTTAATTAACAACAACTGTATGGTTCTGAGGTTTGCAACCTCATGGTTTCAGGTTCATTCCCACTGCACAGCATCTTGAGCAAGTGTCATCTACAACCAATGCTTTGTTATTGAATTTGGTAAGTAGAAACTGTGTAGAAGCCCATCATGTGAGTGTGTGTGTGTGTGTGTGTGCATGTGTGTGTCTTTGTATTTGCCTTTTCCCCACCCTTGTTTGACAACTACTGTTGGTTTGTTGACATCCCTGTAACAGTGGTTTAGCTTAGAGACCAACCAGACTTTAAAAAATAAGTAGGGAGGTGGAGTTGAGGGTATTTGAGTGAACTCTTCAAGGGAGTCCCTCTCCAATATAATTGAAACAAGCAAAAGATAAAAGATAAAACATAGATAAAAAGATAAAAGAGAAATCTAAAAAAAAAAATTCTTTTATACAACTTTGTTTTATCATCAGCTCTTAGATTGCATTATTCTTTTCTTTTTTTTTACTTGGGTGGCAATTTTTTTTTATTAATGTGTATATTATTTTATCTCTATTTTATTAGTTGATATGTTTTTTATCAATTATAAACTGATTTCCTATATTTTATCAAGTGTTAATATTTATAGTTAGCAAATTACAAATCCTTTTCTAGTGATTACAAGTTTACCAGAGTATTATTATATTTGCAGTCAATGAATAATATTCAGTTAACTGACTGACTGGGAATAAACTTTCAATGTTATTTTTCTATTCACTAATGTCTAGGAACTCACAATCATCATTTAACATGTTTTCCATGCTGGTATGGGTTGGACGATTTGACCAGAGCTGGCCAAGCCAGAGAGCTGCACCAGGCTCCAATTGTCTGTTTTAGCAAGGTTTCTATGACTGGCTGCCCTTCCTAACACCAGCCATTTTACAGAGTGGATGTTTTTATGTGGCACTGGTACAGGTGCTTTCTTCATGACACCCACACAGGTGCTTTTTATGTGGTACCACATAAAAAGGTACCTAACACTAAACTATTTACTTAATATACCTAACACTAAAATTTCATGTAGTACTGGCATGGGCGCATTTTACTTGGCACCAACACGAGTACTTTTTATGTGGCACCTGCACAGGTGCTTTCTATATGGTACCAGCACCTGTGAGCTTGCAAGACAAGAACCTCTTGGCTGAGAGAGGGAGTGAAGTGGTAGAAGGTGCATAGCCATGAAGAACATGCCTGAATAATTAAATACATATTTTAAAAGAATTTAAAGGAGCAACTCTTTAGTCCAACCCATCCCACACAAATTTACAATACACACCAGCAGCATCCTTCTGAAGTTGATTCACATCTTCATTCTCAATTAATAATTACCAAATAGGGCCTCTATACATTCATCATCCTGCTCATCTTCATTGTCATTTTAACCTATTTTTCTATACTGTCATAAGTTGAATGGATCTGAATTATAAGCATGTCAACAATCATATCCTAATCATCAATCCAAGTCTTCTTTGATCTACCTCTATTGCACATCTCAAAGTGCATACCAATCAACAGTATGGGCTTCTGACAATATGGGTTACCAATATTTTTTTATTATTCTGAAGAAGCAGGATTTTGTATTTTATTTACTACTTTTACTTGAAAGCTTTTAGAATACTGGAGATTATCTCAAAATATCATGACATTATTTTATTTATTTATGCGCCCTTTTCAAGCCTAGCCAGGCTCATGGGCCTGGTTTCCCGATTTCTGTGGCGTATGTGTTCCCCCTAGCTGGACGGGACGCCAGTCCATCGCAATGTTACTCACGAAACAGGAAGAAAAAGTGAGAGAAAGTTGGGGTGAAAGAGTATAACAGGGGTCGCTACCACCCTCTGCTGGAGCCTCATGGAGCTTTAGGTGTTTTCATTCAATAAACACACAAAGACCTGTCTGGGAATCAAAAACACGATCCTCCGACCATGAGTCCGCTGCCCTAACCACTGGGCCATTGCATCTCCACATCATGACATTAAGCAGCTCAGAAATCTCTTTCTCCCCCTCTCTCTCTCTGAAAAACATGCCAAACTATTGCAGTTTTGAGTATGGAGGTGTTTAGATGCAGCCCTGAGTTCTGCTTCCCACCATACTTATTTTTATGCTAGGTAAACTGGACCATTGTCCCCCACAGTACACATAAACATATATGTGGGTTACATCTTTGATTTTGTGAAATACAGTTACTTGTTCTTGTAGTCAGTCATTGCACTTATGACTGTTCATGGCTTTGGTATAAATTGATAATCTTTCCTCATACTGGTCAGTTTTTCACTTGAGTTTGCTAGCTCACCACCTTCAAATGACTAATAATAATAAAAGTGAAACAGAACCAGCACATGTATATTATTGACATAATAACCCTCCTGAATAATCAAGGTCCAACAATAATATATAACAGAGACTGTCAACTCTATTATAATATATAATAGAGATTACAGTCTCTATTATATATTATTGTTACATTTTACTTAATATACGTAACACTAAAATATTGGTTCCACATTTTGACATGAGGCCAGTAATTTTGGAGGAGGGATAAGTGCTCAACTGGTACATATTTTATTAACCCTGTAAAGATGAAAGGCAAAGTTCACCCCAACAGAATCTGAACTCAAAACTTAAAGATAGACAAAATGCCACTAAGCATTTTACCCAATATGCTGATGCTAAGACAATGCAAGGAAGTGCATGGTAACCAGCAGTCATCATCATCATCATCAACGTTTAATGTCTACTTTCCATGCTGGCATGGGTTTGTGACAATATCTGTTAGTCTGGTCAATACAGTGATATTTGTTGCAGGTGTGGCTAAGAAGCTTGCTTCCCAACCATGTGGTTTTGGATTCAGTCCCGCTACATGACACCTTGGACAAGTATCTTCTACTATAGGTGCAGGAGTGGATGTGGGGTAAGTAGCTTACTTACCAACCACATGATTCTGGGTTCAGACCCACTGCGTGACACCTTGGGCAAGTGTTTTCTACTATATAGCCTTGGGCTGACCAAAGCCTTGTGAGTGGATTTGGTAGAAGGAAACTGAAAGAAGCCCATCATATATATGCATGTGTATATATGTGTGTGTCTGTGTTTGTCCCCCCAACATCGTTTGACAACCGATGCTGGCATGTTTACGTCCTTGTAACTTAGCGGTTTGGCAAAAGATCCCGATAGAATAAGTACTAGGCTTACAAAGAATGAGTCCTGGGGTCTATTTGCTCGACTAAAGGCGGTGCTCCAGCATGTCCACAGTCAATTGACTGAAACAAGTAAAAGAGTAAAGAGTAATAGTATAGGTCCATGCCAAGCAAACCTTGTGAGTGGATTTGGTAGACAGAAACTGAAGGAAGTCCATCATATATAATGTGTGTGTGTGTGTACGCACATGCGTGTGTATGACTGTTGTTGCGTATGCCCCAGCCCATCCAAAGTACCTTGGATCGCAGAATGGCCTGTTGAGCTTATCTTGGATTGTAGGGTAACTTGCTGTGCTTGAGGAGACCTATTGAGTCAAGTATATCAACATCAAAATAAAAATCAAATGGAAATTGTAGTTGTGATACCCATGTCAGTAGCACGTAAAAAGCACCATCAGAACACGGCCAATGCCAGCGCTACCTCGACTGGCTTCCATGCCAGTGGCACATAAAAAGCACCAACCGACCGTGGTCAGTGCCAGCCTCCTCTGGCCCCTGTGCCGGTGGCACATAAAACCACCCACTACACTCATGGAATGGTTGGCATTAGGAAGAGCATCCAGCAGTAGAAACATTGCCAGATCAGACTGGAGCCTGGTGCAGCCTCCTGGCTTCCCAGACCCAGGTCGAACAGTCTAACCCATGCTAGCATGGAAAATGGACATTAAACGATGATGATGATGATGATGATGGTAAAGTGGATAAAAAAAAAATTAAAATGAAAGATTTTTCAAGTATCATTAGACATACAATGGTCACTTTTGTATTATTACAGTGCTATTGTAATATGAAATAAAGGATACAGAAATTATAGTAATGCTGAAGAGGAATTAAAGGTTTTAGCAGCTTTAAAGATATGAGAGAAAAAAAAAATTCTTTATGAAAGTAGCAATATTTTATGAAAATGAAGGATGATAAGTGAGAATTTTATGGTGTGAGGGTCTTCAATTGTACATGTCCTGATGTAGAAATTATACAATTAACCACTGTAAGGAATGTTTAAGGAGTTTTAACAGGCTGAGCCCCCCACACATGCTTATAGGTATTGTGGTACTACAGGCCCAACTCACCAAATGGTAAAAAAAAAAGTATGGTCAGAAGCAGAACACAGTGCTGCATCCAAATATTTAAAACTTCAACAGCTCATCATTGCCCCAAAAATCAATAGCTTGATGTCCAATTCTTATAGGGGTGAGGGGAAGAGGGAGACTGAGGCCTCTAAACTGGTTAATGTATTGATATCTGAGATAGTCTCTAGTATTCTGGATGCCTTCTGTTAAAAGTGAAAGATAAAAATGTTGCTTTTCCAGATTTGGTAATCCACACTGGTACAAGACCATATGGTTGACTGGTACCTATTCTAGTGGCCTTGGGGAATGCAAATTTGGACTCAGTGGGGTCTGAACCTAGAACATGAAGACAAAATTTAATATTGCTACAGTAAAGGCTAATCTTTTACTGTTTGGAGTCTTACTATTATACTACAAAACGTTCCCTCATTTGACATAAGGCTAAATATTTATAGGGAAAGGAGTACAGTCAACTAAATTGAACGAAGTCTAAGAAAGATACTTATGGATCAAAGACGAAGACGTTTATTTGAATTCTGAATAGGAAGGGACATAATTACAGACAACAAAGCCTTTAGTCTTCTGAACATTTGTTTATCTCTTTCTATTTCTCCAGAACAGTATTGTAAATCTAATAATATATTTATACAGATATATTTGAAAGAGAACAAGGCAGACTTTTTGTTCACTATTCACAAAATGTCAAGTTAGCCAACAAATATATAACATAGTTGTAGCACTAAGTTATAAATATCCATATATATATATGAAAAATGAATTAGTTATTTCGATTGTCTCACTATAAATACTTAAGGGAGATAACTATTTTATTTTTCTTCGTTCGCGCCTGTGTAGAACAGTGAATGACAAAATATTGTGAGAATGGTGAAACATGAATTTTATTATTAGAAAAACAGGGATAAACAAATAATATATTCCTACCCCACCAAATATTAGGAAACAGCTTAGTCCATTATAAATTTTCTTTTTATTAGCTGTGTATACACTTTTCCAATATCACATGTACCTTTTCTAAAAATTGCCTTACAGTTGAAATTAAAAGATAGTATAGAAATCATAATAAAAACTGTTATATAAAAAAATTTTCCAAAGTATTTTGATGTCAAAAGATACCGTCAATGTGATGTCAGCTGAGATTATGTACACCAGAATAATACAATTTACTTTCATATACTTGTACACGCACACACACACACGCACTCACAAAAGAAAACAAACTTCAAAGCCTTTAGTCTGAAGAAAGCCAGATATTATACAAAGGTAATAATATACAGCAGGCATAACAAACATAAAGGCAGAAGTCAAAAGAGGAGTTAAGGGAATAAAACATTGCAATCATAAGGAAAAAGAGCTCAAGAATGTTTATCATCGTGTTAAAATTAACTAAATTATAAAAAAAAAGCATCTTGAATGCTTTTGCTTTTATAATTTACAATTGGAATTCCCAATGTTTTCCATAACTTCTTTATGTTGTCAGATTTTCCTTGTTATTAAAAATTTAGAGAACTCTATTTCCTATGAGGTTTTCCTAATTAATAAGAATGTAATGATACCAAACAAGCAGGAAAAAAAAAATCACCAAAAAATCAGAACTATTGTCTTAATCTAAAAATCTTTAACAATATTATATCCGCACAGCAATCTTTTAAAGTTTTGATGCAACTTCATTGAAGAAACAAATAAGTAAAAATCAATTAACTAGAGGTCTCAAGTTGGTCAGCCAACCACTTCAAGCATATGTTATGTTGATTGCTAATTTTGTGTTTTAACTGCAGAAGGCAAAATGCATATCTTATGAATTAAAATTGTTATTATTGGATAAAATGAAATAAAAAGGTAAAAATGCAGTAAAAACTGTCCATTCTTCACTCAAGAATGAAATGATAATACCACATCTTCTAGCCTTCCCTGTGCTAATGGAAAAAGAAAATTTGTTGGAAATATTTATTCTGGTTTCTGTTTAAAGTGTACAGAAAAACTATTTCACAATGTGCCAAATATTTTCAAAGGAAAGTTTGAAAATTTCCTTTATATATGTGAAATGGGTTTTCAAACAGATTAAAAATGCATGGAATGTCCTCTTGGTATTGTAATGGACGATGGACATTTCAATGAGGGGTGTCTTATCTACAAAAATGTACAAATACTTGCTCTATAACATACATGTGTGTATAGTTCGAAACAAACACATATACGACATTTAAAGTACACATACACACACATATAATTTCCTTGACATTCACAAACAGGTAATTAAAAGAAGAGATATAAATATATTCTTGAATGCATGTGTATTTAAACACAGACTTGTACACACACAAATTATCTTAGAGAATCGGTTATTCCTTTTAAAACATCCATATGCAAAATAACTTTTATCACAGGTTCGGTTCCACTTCATAGTCAGTGGTAGGTATTGATGGTCCAAATGAGTCCATTAGCTCTCACAGCAATAACTATTTCTTTTGTATCAATCCAATAGAAGATTCTAAAGAAAATTTTCAAATTTCATTTACCCACTGCACAAAATTAATATTAAGATGGTTCTGGCAATGAGTTAACAGGCCATAAGCAGCGCCTTTTCCGCCGATCATCATCTTCATAATATCCATAAGGAGATTGACATGGTCGTTTTGAACCAGCAGTTACAACATCTTTGACAGATAAACGACAGGATTGCAGTAGCCAACCAACTTTGTCGTGGAGGAAAGTTCGCAAACCAGGAGGCAAATCTACAACTTCTAAAACATCCATGTGGCTTGGGATATGTGTGCGTAAGATTTGGCAACACATGAATTGAAGAGATGTTGGAAATGACTGACATCTGACCACTTTCATACCACTTCGAGCAGCTGTGGAGGATACAACTGGGTATAAGTTTTTTCCTTGAAGTCCTTTGTATGCAATACCTATAGATATAGAAAATAAATACAATACTTTAAAATCATTTTAAAACAATTTCCCAATTAATCAAAAATTCATGCAAAACCTCTTCAGAATGTGAAATAAAATAATGTTTCATACAGCTGGCCATATTCAAATAAAATATATTTAGAATTGCTTCATCTATTTAATCCAAACTTTAATTACAATACTTTAAAATCATTTTAAAACAATTTCCCAATTAATCAAAAATTCATGCACAACCTCTTCAGAATGTGAAATAAAATAATGTTTCATACAGCTGGCCACATTCAGATAAAATATATTTAGAATTGCTTCATCTATTTAATCCGAACTTTAATTTTCATTTACTGTGTAGTCAAATTAAACATGCATAAAGTTATACTCAATAATGATGACATTTCATTACTGAGGAGATCTCCTCGGTGACCAAAGGACAAATATACCAGGCTGTCGTTCGTACTATCCTCCTCTATGGTTGTGAAACATGGCCTATGAGGGTAGTCGATCAGTGAAGGCTGGAGATGTTCGACAATGATTGTCTCCGCCACATTCTTCGCTGCCAACGCATTGATCAGGTTCCTACAGCCGGTCTTCGTCATCGCCTGAATCTCCGGCCCCTCCCTTCGGTGCTTGTACAGCAGTGCTTAAGGTGGTTCGGTCATGCGGCCTGGCGTCCAGAGGGTGAACTGATTCGCGATATCCTCCTCCTACCTCCACTTCCCAGCTGGCGCAAACGCACGGGCGGGCAGCTGAAGACCTGGGCAACGACGATAAAGGAGGACCTCTCCGAACTCTCAGGTCCGCAGATGGTATCGCGAATGGCTCACTATCTCCAGTGACCTCGCACAGGACCAGCGAGCATGGGCCACCATGGTTCGTGATGCCGTTAGGACCAGAGAAGAAGCCGGCTCAACCCGCCCTGGGTGAATGCCGTCACAAGTACAAGTAAGTACATTTCATTACAAGCCTTCATTTTATTTTAGAATGAAATATGAAAATGTAAAAGTCTTTCAAGAAAGGACTTAATTTTTGGACTGACAATTGCATTTTTCTGTAAAATACCACATATTTGTAAAACATATGTACAAATGTTTGAACCTAATCACATGAACAAATATATGGCAGCAAATGACAAAAAGAAATTAAACTATCCAGAATACAGAGTTTGTTTTTTTTTATGAAAAAGCAAGATTAACAATTCAAGTAATTCCATTATTTTTTAAGAAAGATCCAGGTTTGCTAATTCAAGATTTGGTCAAACTTTTCAATTCCTCAGTATATAGATTTATATACTGAGTTCAAATTTTTACATAAGGCCAGCAATCTTGGGGAGAGGGTAAGTTAATTACATTGACCTCAGTGTTCAACTGGTACTTATTTTTTCAATGCCAAAAGGCTGAATGGCAAAGTCGGCCTTGGTGGAATTTGAACTCAGAATGTAAAAATGGACAAAATACTGCTAAGCATTTTGTCCAGTGTGCTAACGACTCTGCCAGCTCACCACCGTAGCTAACACTAAAATATTAGATTGACATATTAACTTCCTTTTTAACATAGTTTTTGTTGTTTTATGTTCACATACAAATGGCATTTTATTAAATTCCAACTCTGCAAGTGTTATGTAGAGAGAATATGTATCTTTTTAGATTTGTTTGTCAAAAAATACAATTTATCCTTAAGGGGTGTGTTTTTCCAACACATAACATTTTATTTATGTTTTTATTTCTGTGTTGATTTATTTGACAAATCTAAGTAACACTCACACACAAAAATAATTACTCTAAGGAAAATAATCATGCAAAAATTCCATGAGGCTAGATGCAAGAACATTTCATTGAAAAGGCCTAAAAAAAAAGCCAAAATCTGGCATTCTTGTTGGCTGTTGCTGGGGCGAATTTTGTCCCCCTCTAATATTTAGTACTTTTTTAACATAGCACATCTGTAAGAGGTGTTATTTCATGACGAATACTATAGTAACTAGCCAATTAATGATGTATATACATGAACTATGATACACAGATGGCTATTCTAATCTAATATGACCTCACTTGTATATACTGGATTCCAACAACAATTTTATAAGCATCAATCATTCAAACTATTCTCCATCCATTCTTTTATTCTTTTCTACTCAAGACGCAAGGCCCAACATTTTTTTGGGTGGGGGCCAGTCGATTAGATTGACCCCAGTACGCAACTGGTACTTAATTTATCGACTCCAAAAGGATGAAAGGCAAAGCCAACCTCGGTGGAATTTGACCTCAAAATGTAAAAACAGACAAAATACCGCTAAGCATTTCGCCTGACGTCCCTCCATTCTTTTATTAACTAAGTATTCCAAATCTAAGCAAACAAGAATTAAGGTGGAGACAACTCAATTGGTTCTTCTAAAATAGTCTATGACAGTTATACATGATTATCAGAAAGATCATCTACGTATAATGAAAATCAAGTCTGGAGTGATGCTTATTATATTAGGTAGTTAAGGGATCAGCTAACAGCTATTGTGTATCAGCTAGGATCCTAGAAGACCTTCATGAAATGCAAAACAAAGTCATTTTGTGGGGTAAAAGGATATTAATGACGAGCTAAAGGTAGATAAATCTCCCAGAGAATTGCTCTTCTGTGTCACACAAAGTATATTTCTTGACCCAAATTACTTTGGTAAAACAAATGTATCACTCTTTATACCACTAATACCCTGATTACATCTCACACAATCCAACTGATGTCTTAGATTGGTGGTTTCTTGCCAAACCAGTCCAACATATAATAGTTTCAAATTTTGGCACAACACCAAAAATTTTAGGGGAGGGCATAAATCAATTATATTGACCCCAGTATTTTTATTGGCATTTATTCTATTGACTTGAAGGGATGAAAGGCAAAGTCGACCTTAGTTGAATTTGAACTCAAATGTTGCTAAGCATTTTGCCTGATGTGTAATGATTCAGAATATGAAATAAACCAATGTTTCGTACATTTGGCCACATTCAGATAAAATATATTTAGAATTGTTTCATCTATTTAATCCGAACTTTAATTTTCATTTACTTTGTAGTCAAATTAAACATGCATAATGCATAAAGTTATACTCAATAATGATGACATTTCATTACAAGCCTTCATTTTATTTTAGAATAAAATATGAAAATGTAAAAGTTTTTCAAGAAAGAACTCAACTTTTGGACTGACAATTGCGTTTTTCTGTAAAGTACCACATATTTGTAAAACATATGTACAAATGTTTGAACCTAATCACATGAACAAACATAAAAAGATCCTCTCTTGCCACTTAGTCTCATATAAGAAATGTCATTTAATTGGGCTTTCTTAAACTCATATTACATTAAGTCATACATGGCACAGGCTGTGATTATATCTCAGACACTCTTCATTCTGTTCATTAAGGAAATGCTGGCGATTACCATTATCCATATACACCTCTGTAGATTATACCACTTTTTACTAATTACTGATGTTTTTGGTTACAGCTTTCATCCACATACAAACCTAAACATTTCTCATTGGGTATGAATAAAATCTATTAATAGAAATTAAATTGTGATGGAGTTATGAATAACTAATCTAATCCATCAGCACCAAGCCATAGTCACTACACATACATCACTGCAATAAACCCTATTATTACTGAACAACAAACTGCTGTTTCAAAGGAGAGTCTTCCACTTCAGTTCCCAGGAACAATTTCTGAACCTGTACAAGGCACATGTGTGTCTCACACGAGAGCAATATTCATATATCTGGTTCAAAGCAACGGCTGCATATATAAACATCCATGATTGACCTGACTGGTATGGAAATGTTGAGGCGGTAATAAGTAGCTCAATACCCAGTAATCTACTAGCCTGCCAACACAATGTCCTTTCTTCTTTCTTAAATCTTACAATAACTTCTTTCCCTCTGAGCTAGTACTTTGATAGTGATAACGGTGTTGATAAGTTGATGGTAGTGATAATCATGAATAATCTACCCTTTACTCAGTTTACCTCACACTCTCCAATCCTGTCCTCTTGGTCCTGTGCTACTGTATCACTGCTTTCCACTAGCTTCCAACCTGTGTTCCACCCATGCCCTGTCTCACCGTATCAGTGCGTATGGTATGCCAGGTACTTTGCCACCATCTCTATCATGCAGTCTCCCACTCTCTTTCTCTCTCTCTCTCCTTCTCCTGCACTTCCTTCAGGTTGGGTAACCATGTATTTCCTTTGCAACAGTACACCTGTTTCTGTCTTCATTCCTGATCTCTCTCTCTCTCTCTCTGGCCAGGTAACCTTGTACCTCCTCTACAGCAAGACACCTGTTCCTATTTCTCAGCTGCACTATAACCTATCATCATCCGACACAAGACCACCTTCTCCAATGCCCCCTCCCCTCTCAAAAGAGCTTTTTTCCTCTTTTTATTGTCTTGCAAGTCCTTGGTGACCCTGTCAGTGCAGGTGCCACTTAAAAGCACCTAGTCCACACTGAAAAGTGGTTGGCATTTAGAAGGGCAACCAGCTGTAAAAACCTTGCCGAAACTGACCACGCCTGTGCTTGTGCCACACAAAAAGCACTAAGTCCACTCAGCTGAGTGGTTGGTGTTAGAAAGGGCCTCCAGTTGTTAAAATCCTGCCAAAACAGTTACAGAAGTCTGGTGCAGGCTTCTGTCTGGCCAGCTCTTGTCAAACCGTCCCACCCATGCCAGCATGGAAGGCGGACGTTAAACAATGATGATGATGAGCAATAAAAACTGAAACCTACCTAAAGGTCTTCTGTTTTTATAAAATGACATTGTTCCATGCCACATATCAAGATGGACCCCAATGATATCTCCTTGGCCAAATTTAGATGTGTATAGTTCTTTCTGAGCCTTGTGATGCGTGACACCTGTGTAAGACAAACCCCAACTGTCCTCGTCTCTACCCAGCAAGCTACAAAATGCATGACGATATTTGTCCAAGTCAATACTCTGTGTTCCAACTCCAACCATCTGAAAAGAAAAGTAACAATTTTTATTAAAGACAATAGGACACAGAACAAGCTAATTTTAAACAGACATACAATTAATGAAAATATCATGTAAGCCACATGCTTAGACAAGAATTCACTGTCTTTGCTATAGGAGAAACTGAATAAAATGCTCCTGGTGTTGTGATTACCAGCTCAGCTGATAAAAAAAAAACTAGTATACACACCTGAAGCAGTATTTAATTCACCCTTTAGCATTTAAACCAGTCATATTGAGCCCAAATATTCTACCCATTTTATGTTCAAACTGGCTACAGTCACCCTCTCACACCTATCCCACCATGCTATTCTAAAAATATACAATCACATTCTCAAAATCTTTGAGCTACACAATAATGCATGGTCAATTCAAAACAATGTATATAGATAAGCCTTACATTTAGCAGAGTAATCTGAAAACTAAAGGGTTAAAATAGCTATTTATATATCATACTTAAAGCAGGACAAATACTGCAGTAAATCTGTGGGCCAGTTAGTGCAGTATTTGTCCTGAGATAACATCTCTTATTGATTTGCTGCTCAGATAAGTATGCGGCTTACTACAAGTAACCACCATTGAAAAAGGCCCCAAAAGGTCAAAGTGTATTTGGTGCACCCTTTAGCTGCTGGGATGAATTTAATTTCTTTTTGATATTTATTGCATTCTTAACATAGCAAGTCCATAAGGCATTTCTCAGGATAAATTCTGCAGTAACTGGCCTGTCAACAATGTGTATACATTAAATATGCTACATAGATGACTATATGTATATATAACTATAAACATCATCATTGAAGACCTATTTTACCATGCTTGCATGGGTTATACGGGTCCTCTCCAACACACTGTCTCTCTGCTTGTCATGTTTGCTTGTCATCTCCTTCATGAGATTCAGCAACCTAAGATTAGCTTTCACCTCTTCATATATTTCTCAGCCTTCCTCTTTAGAAGTTTCTTTCCATTCGGCTCTCTTGGCACTTCATTACCCAATTATTATCATTCATACACATTACTACATGTTTGTGCCAATATAATCTCTCTTGCACACTACATCTGATTCCTCGTACACTCAGATTTTCTCTCTGCTCATCTCTACCCTGTGGCTCATTCACATTAACCTTACACATCCAGTGGAGAACATGCTTGCACTTTTTCTTTGCAGCCTTCACTTATCCTCTGCATTCAATACCCCATTTTACAATCATATGTCATTGATAGTAGACTTGTTGCCAACTTTTATTTTGTTGACATCTCTCTACATGGCTTATATAACTTTCACAAGCCATTCCGCTATGCCTAGTTTTCTTGAAGACCATCCGACTTCTGATCATGATACCCCATCAAAGATCCTCTCCAGATCATGTAGACAGATGCAATCAATAAAGAGAGTTGACAGTGAGGAATTTAGTGTACAGGAGGGTATTCATCAAAGCTCAGTACTCATCCCTCTCATATCTATTATAGCTTTGCAAGCCTAACAGAGAAGTTTAAGACCAGTTATCTTTGGGAACTTCTATACACTGACGACCTAGTACTAACAGCAGAGACTATAGAAGATATACAGAAGAAATTCCAGATGCAGAAACAAAACTTAGAGGGGCTTACTTTCAGTTAAAAACTTCTCTTGCAGTTGTTGCACTATGAAGTGGTTATTAATAGTTCCCTCTTCTAACATAAATCTGAGCTGCATCTCATCTAATTGTCTCCCTAATCACTTGTGCTAAGATTCATTCTGTTATTTTCATAATTCAATCCATCAGTTTGACACTTCTTTAGAAGCTTGTTTCTATAGTATCTCCTTTGTTCTTGTAGTAGCTGATTGTTATATATTTATGCAAGTCTTCTCTTTGGTACTTCTTTGTATTTCTTGGTTAACAATCTGTATGAGTATCTTAAGCCTTACTTCACTAGATATTTTCAGTATCTCAGCAACTATCCCAGATGGACATGCTGCTTAGCTCATCCATCTGTTTACTACATTTGGGGTAGATTTTTTTCCTCTCACACATTTTCCATATTCATCAAACATTATTATTATTATTATTATTGAGTGAGAGAGAAGTGCATGCCATCAAAGTGACACTAGGGTAAAAATATACGAAGCCCAGTATACCCATCATGACTACCTGTCCAATAAGAGTACACCAGTCACATGCATCACAACCATGTGTGTGCAACATGGCGATCTCGTATCAAAACAAACAGCACATGATCTTGCAGGTGGGGCCCAGTTAGAATTTTCTTCTGGTTGAGTAGCCCATCCTACTCAAAAGGTCCCTGAATAAGGGTTGTTTAGGGATGTTTCCAAAGGTGAATTATCCAAACCCCAAAGAATTCCTCTCAACACATGGCTATGATGCTCCCCCACTACTGCTGCTTGTGGTCAGAGATGCACATATCGTCAGCCACTAAGGGAGATGCTCAACTGGTAAAGGTCAAACAACTGACAAGAAAATCTGTGGTATTGAGCAGGATATTTGCTGTAGCCCATCTTTTATACCAAGACAAAACAATGTACATGATAACACTTCCAATCAGTTAAGATCAGAAGCCATGAGAGCCACTGCCTGGTACTGCAATTATTATTATTATTATTATTATTATTGGCTGCCACTCATAATCATGTATGACTTGATAGCAGCAGAAGAGAGTTTCTCATACACACACACACATGTAGCACCTGTGTATCATAGTGGTGGTTGTTGATAGTACCATGTAAAGGGCACCCATGAATCGTTATGGTCATTGCCAGTGTCATATAAATGGCACCTGTGCCAGTGGCATGTAAAAGTACCCATTACACTCCTGGAGTAGTTGGCATTTGGAAGGGCATCCAACTGTAGAAATCATGTCAAATCAAACTGAAACTTGATGCACCTCTCCAGCTCATTGGCTCCAGTCATGTATGTGTGTGTGTGTGTGTGTAAGGAAAACAGAAAATGGAAATAAAATTGATGAATAATAATTGATCTACACTAATTATCATTTACTCATTAATTACAAAAACACAGAATCTCATCCTACAGCTGTGTCCATTAGCACTAACAGAAACAGCTGCAAGATGAGATTCTGTCTTTTTGTAATTAATTACAATTGGTGCAGATCAATCGTTATTCATCAATTTTACCTCCATTTCCTGTTGTCCTTGAATACTGTTAAACTTTCATTTATTCTTGTCATTACCTATCATTTTGAGCATTAATACTAATGCTCGTGATTAAATATAGGTAATACGCCAGTTGATTCATTGGATACAAGTATACCTTAGATGGTTGTTATAACCTCTAACTTAACTCACCTATATATATATATATATATAATATATATATATATACTGGAGTAAACACATAAATGTGAAACAAGGTGGAAAAAAGAGTACTCAAATACCAGTGGTAGAGTAATATGCTTTATTTAAAGCAGCAGAAAATTCAACAAAATCTGTTACTCTGAGTTTCTCATTGCCGTTCATCAGACAGTTTTTGCTAGCAAAAACTGTCTGATGAACAGCAACGAGAAACTCAGAGTAACAGATTTTGTTGAATTTTCTGCTGCTTTAATTAAAGTATATATATATATATGTGTGTGTGTGTGTGTGTATATAAACACACACACACATACAAAGGGCACTGGCCCTTTAACAACAAAGTCTTTTTCTTTCATGGAATTGTAAACTGAAGGTACTGGTAAAACCCTGATTACAGGTATTGCAGAATTCTTTTGGTAGTTCTAGAGCACTGCTTCGCTCTAAAAGTTGTTGAGCTGCCAGTTATGCCATTGTGGTCTCACAAAGAAATGTTCACTACAGATTGTAAATGGCATAACTGACAGCTCAACAACTTTTTGATACACTGTAGTCTCAGTAGAATGCAACAGACAAGATAGTAAATTTTGCATTTTGTTGATACACACACACATAAATACAGGTAAGGATGCATGAATGTATGCACAATTATATAAACATGCAGCCAAGAGAAAAAAACTGTCTATTGCAAAAAAAAAAACACCCACTATGTATTAAGCAAAACTTCCTCAAATTTTTTTTTCCTTCCAGCACATGATCTCGGATAAGGTCACTTGCTATGCAAGTACATCTCCGTAATTCCTCAAATTTATCCATGCAAAACACTTTAATATCATTTTAATTCAGAACGTGAAATGCTGTCAATGAAATAGTCACTGCCAGAATATTTCAATGTTTTAAATCATTTCAATAGTGAAATGATTTAAATTTCTGTCAATGACTCCCATAGAGTTGATAACACTGAAGTTATTTTGAGACCATAAATATATCTATTGGGTTGTCTGGAAAGTTCATGCCGATTTTTAAGGGAAATTAAAAGACAAAACAAAATTATGCCATTAAATATTTATTCAACTAAATACGAACCATTTTGTTGCACAATCTTTCTCCAGCTTTCCTTCAACTTAAAGATTGTCTTCCCAGAATTTCAGTGGTTTCTTGGCAAAGAACTCATTAAGGTGGTTTTTTATATCCTCCAAAGAATTAAAATTTTTACCATTGAGATTATTTTGCAAGGACTTGAATAAATGAAAATCCTAAAGAGCAATGTCTGGCGATTTTTGACAATTTTTGACAAGTTGTCAAAAAACGTGAGGTCTGGCATTATCCTGATGGAAAACAACACCTTTCCTGTTTACCAATTCTGGGCACTTTTCTTGAATTGCTACCTTTCAATCGTCCAGTTGTGAGCAGTATTTCTCAGAATTAATTGACTCGTTACTTGGCAGAAGCCCGTCATACAGGATTCCTTTCCAAGCCCACCAGATACAGAGCATAACTCTCTTAGGATGAAGACCTGCTTTTGGGGTCGCTAAAGGTGGCTCATGTCACTTACCCCAGGATCTTTTTTCACTGAACATTTTTGTAAACAATCCATTTCTCGTTACCTATCACAATTTGCTTCAAAAAGGGAGCATTTTCATAGTGTTAATACAGCAAATCACAGATAGAAATGCAATCCAAAAGATTCATTTCATTCATATCATGTGATACCCAAACATCATAGCAATTTGAGTACCCAAGCTTCACTAAGCACTCACGGATGGTGGATTTCGATAAATATAGTGTTTCTGCCAATTTCCATGTTGTGTAATGCAGGTTATTTTCAATGTCTTGATTTGGTCATCATCCGAAGTGGGGTCTGCCTGAGTATTCTTCATCAATAAGGCTACAATCACCAACTCTAAACATAGTGAACCACTTCAGTACAGTTCTGTCAGCTAAAACAACTTCACTGTACACAGCACATATCTTTTTTGTTGCTTGCAAGGCATTTTTGCCTTTACAGTCATCAAGTGTCTAAAATACCTTATAATCTTCCATTTTCATAGGGATGCAAAATTGACATGAATTAAGTAATTTTAAACTTTCCTTCTCAAGAGATAGTTTGAAGTGTGCGCTAACTGGAAATGTAAGCATATTATGTGTGTCAATAAATTTGACATGTTCTAACGTGTTGGAACATGAATGACTAAAAATTGGCATGAACTTTCCGGACAACCTAATATATTAACTAACAGACTCAGTTATATTAAGCTAATTACAAAGTAGTTACAATAGGTGAGTTGAACTTCCTTTAATACTTACTTGTCTCTGTTCTAAATTATTTCTGAAATGGAAACACTGAAACTACAGAAAAGAACTGTCTTCAGTTAGTGATATTCTTAATATAAATCAATAAAAGACTACTTGACTTATCTGTAAACCTTTTCTTCTTGGTATCCTTTAACTTCTGCCTTCTCTTCATCTCTTCTAATAAACTGCAACAACTTAAGTTCCTCTGAACAAGACTGACTAATACAGAGTCGTCAAGAAGTGTTATTTACTGTACGACTTCTCAATTTATTTTTTCCCACAAAAATACCTGACTTTGATTAGGTTTAAAAAAATAAAACCAGTTCTGAATAAAACATGCAAGTTAATTCCCTAAATGTAATTAGAATTCTGTGCTTTTCTAATATAATTAGCTGTACCAAATGAATAAGATTAAATCATTCAAATCATAAAGGCAACGTAAGATATAGATTCAAAAGTAAATGGATGTTGTTACCATATCAGTGCCATAGACTGTGGAGGTCATTTTCACTTCCCAGTAATGTTGATTGTCTTTCATTGGGGTAGTACCCCGTACGGCAGCTGTGCCACAGCTATAGTCCATGTGAAATAATACTTCTCTGTGGTCTTGCTTCAGTAAGCAAGCAGAAGATTTAGAATCTTCATCCCAGACCCAGTCAAAAACTGAAATTAAAAATAATATTCAAATATTAATATACAGAATTTTCAAGTAGAAATGCCTTTATCTCAGATAACAAACATCATTTAGCTCAGGTACCACCTAAATGTAAAACTAAAAGACATAAAACATATACATTTGACAGAAGTAGGATCCATCTATAAAAATTTCCACAACAGACAGAGATTATGTTACTTTCTACATTTTACTTGTTCCAATCATTGGACCGCAGCCATGCTGGGGCACTGCCTTGAAGGTTTTAGTTGAACAAATTAACCCCATTACTTATTTTTTAAGCCTTGTACTTAATTTTTCAATCTCTTTTGCTGAATCACCAAGTTACAGAGACATAAACAAATCAGTACCAGTTGTCAAGTAGTGATAGGGCACAAACACACACACACACACATATATCATCATCATCATCGTTTAACGTCCACTTTCCATGCTAGCATGGGTTGGACGATTTGACTGAGGGCTGGCGAACTAGACGGCTGCAGCAGGCTCCAATCTTGATCTGGCAGAGTTTCTACAGCTGGATGCCCTTCCTAACGCCAACCACTCCGAGAGAGTGTATATATATATATATATATATATATACATATATATATATACATATATACATACACACACACACACACACACACATATATATATATATATATATATATATATATATATATACTCACGACGGTCTTCCTCCAGTTTCTATCTACCAAATCCACTCACAAGGCCTTGGTTAACCAGGGGCTATAATAGTAGACACTTGTCCAAAGTGTCACACAGTGGGACTGAACCCATGACCACATGCCTGCCCTTCTATATACACACATGATTAATAAAAGGCAACTTAGAAAACAAAAGTGAATTGAGCAAGTTGGTAAATAAAGGTAAATCAGAGCTTAGTTAGCATTTTATCCAAGATCAAGGTGACAATTAATCATCATTTCTCCCAGAGGGTAATTTCACAAATACTAAGGTAAATGGTTCTTTATAGGTGTGTAATTTTTGTTTACTATTAGATCGTAAACAAGAGTAAAATTCACTTAAATATGCATAATAGTTATGAAGGAACATTATGTTTATTTTTTGCAGAAACTATAAAACACTGGTATTACATTTTTTCTAAGGGCATCAAAAATTTGATTAACCAGTAATGACTCAGTGGGGTAATAATAATAATAATAATATTGCTCTTTCAATAATATTGCCGTTGTTTGCATCTTACCGTTAATAACTACACAATTTATCAGGAAAACATTTCTACAACAGCTCAACATGAAAAGTTTTCTCTCGATAAAACAATGAACTTTTAGAAAAATATTTAGATAACGTTGATGGGATGTAAAGGGAGTAAGAGAGAAACAAATGCAGTTACTTTCATTACAACTAATTGCACAGATCCATTTATAATGATTATCGTTATTAACTTCGCAACTGATGACTCTTTAAAACGTAATTTCATTTTATTGGGAATTAAAAAACAATAGAATAAGGTTGCCCCAAACTGGATATTTGATTCATACTCTAAATGCTTTAAAGCCATTAAAAATAACATTTACGTCCCTTGCATATTTACTACAAAATGCATTCAACAACGAATTTAGCAAAACATTTCTCATCGAAATGATAAACAAAAATGTTCCCAGTTTTCAAATTGCATTATTATTTACAATACTGGGTTTTAAATATGCCATGTGGTAGAGTAAGCGTTGAGGTATACTTACACGAATCCTCTTCTCCACACAAACATTCTTTTTCTTGACCAAGAGCATAGCAGTCACAGAATGAATCACTTTTAGCCATTCTTTTCGGAGAGACGCGTGATGAGGATGATGAAGATGATGTTACCAGTGACGAGTTGACACTAATCGAGTCACTTTCGGAATAATTTTGGCTAAAAACGCGACACAATGCACCTCGGACTCTTTCCGAGTCGGATTGTCGCACATCAAATGTCTTGCTATTTGAATCATGGTTAGATGACAATTGACAGTCAGGAGGTGTAACGGGAATGTCTTCAAAATCAGTTTCGAAGCTGGAAAGTGATGATTGAAAAATCGCTTTGCTGCAACTTACATCTGGTGTTATTGATGTTGTTTGTGATGATGGCAATGCTGTTGATGTTGTTATCGGCGATGTTGTTGACGTTGCTATCGGCTCTATATCTAACCGGCAAGTGTAATCACGATCCTGTTCGTCTTCATCAGAAATCTTATGCAGGAATTCACTTTCTTCCATCACACTCTAAATGCATCAAAACGTTTTATACACACCTCTTTTCATATTAGTCACCAGTACCTATATTTTTTGTTGCAATTGTATTAGTATATGTAAATAAACAAGAGTACGTTCGTGCTTATCATGCGATGTATTATAAATGAATGTAATGTCTGCCTTAAGTACACCGTTGTAGAATTACACACATTGGTGTATTTTGTTAAATACTATCAACTTAAAGTGAAATTGTTGTGTAGTTGCACCAGAGGAAACAGTAATATGTCGCTTGCGTACAACAAAAATTTTAGGTCGCTCCCGTCCCCCAAATAGTTAACTCCCTTACAAAAACATTTAGCTATATTTTTCAATACCGATCAAAACAGTTATTATGTTGTGCTGTCTGCCTTAAAATAAAAGGAAATCATAATCGTTATTATTATTATTATTATTATTATTATTATTATTATTGTTATTATTATCCTTTCATCTTTCCAGGGTCAACAAAATAAGGTACCAGTCAAGTACTGAGGTCGATAAAATCGACTCAACCCCGCCCCACAAATTTCAGTTTTTGTACCTGTGTTAGAAACAATTACAAATATAATAAAATGTTTACTTTTTTGTTGTTGTTGTTATTAGGCAGTGATGTTTCCTTTCTCCATATGTTTAAAATATGCTGGAATTGTCTAATATTCTCTTCAGACTTTGCTTTCGTGACCTCAGTAGCGATATTTTAAAATTTACCTGTTTCCCCGAACATTCTAGATAGATTCAGTGCTGAGTGGCTGATTGAGAACGTTCTTGAATTTTGGAGAATTTTCAAGTGCTTTCTAGAATTTCCTACAACTTTCGAGAACTTTCTAGAATTTTCAAGAACTTTCCAGTAATTCAAATAAAAGGACCTTAAGCTCGCTAATTCAGTTCAGTTTTAGCTACCTAAATGGGTGAGACTATCTGCATTTATTGGAAATGCTGCCAAGATGTTATAAGCATCTGGCAGACGCATTTTACTCTGGCCAATTTATCAAGACAAGAATAAAAAAGTACTCTATGGCACTATCCACTAAAATGTGTAAAGCCAACAAGACATATTTTGGTATTTTGGAAGCAAATTTTGGAAATCTCATTTCACCTGCGAGCACAGCAAAAAAAATTTTAGATGCTAAGACATAATTTTCACCCGCTTTGATCTGTTATGGTTTCAGTCATTGGATTGTAGTCAAGCTGGGACGTCATCTTGAAGAATTTAGTCCAACAAATAGACTCCAGTACTTATTTTTAAACCTGGAATTATTCTATTGATCTCTTTTGCCGAACTGCTAAGTTACAGGGGTGTGAACAAACCAACTCTGGTTGTCAAGTGAGGGAAGGGGGCAAAACAGAAACAATGATGCAAATACGCATACATACATGCATGCATACATACAAACATATACATACATACATACGTACGTACATATGTACATACATACATACATCACACACATCATAAGCAGTTGTCCAAAAATGTCATCATGGTATTTTTTACCTCCTCGTTGAAACAAAACTTCGGAAGAAAACCCAAACTTTCAGATAGGGACCATTGGACTCTTATGCAAATTGTTAGAAAGGATCACAAAAGTACAGCTCCCAAAATTACCACAAAGCTTAATGATCGCCTTGAGAACCCAGTTTCCACAAAAACTGTTCACAAGGAACTATACAAAGCCAGACTTCATAGGAGGGCTGGAATCAGAAAACCACTACTTTCAAAAACAAACATTGCAAAGCATTTAAAGTGGAGTAAAAACCTACAGAATTGGTCCCTAGAAAAGTGGAAGAATGTTATTTTTTTGGACGAGTCATCCTTATTTCCGACTACCAGCCAAGTATGCATATGGAGACAGCCAAAAGAAGTATTTGACCCAGACTGCCTTCTTCCAACTGTTAAACATGGAGGTGGATCTGTGATGATCTGGAGGGCTATATCTTGGAAATCCGCTGGCCCAATGGTTTCCCTTCATGGCAGAATTAATAGTGAAGACTATTTAAGCATTTTATCTGATCAAATTCATCCTATGTTTGTGGAACTGTTTCCAGAGGGTAACACAATCTTTTGAGATGACAATGTATCAATTCACACAGCTAAAGTTTTTAATGAATGGCACGAGGAACATTCTAGTTGAACATCCTATCTGACCACCACAATCCCCAGATCTCAATATTATTGAACATTTATGGTGTATTTTAGAAAAACAAGTAAGGAGTCGATATCCTCCACCATCATCACTACAAGAACTGGAGACTGTTTTAGCCGAAGAATGGACAAAAATTCCTTTGGAAACAATTCAAACTTTGTAAAATTCAAGCTGTAATTACTGCCAAAAGCGATCCTACTCCATATTAAAATAAATTTGTTTGAAATTTTAAGGTGTTTCCATTATTTTGTCCAACCCTTATAAGTATAATCATCAGCTTTAGCATATTTACCATTTCCATGCTTGCATGGGTTAAACTAAGTTTGCTGAGGCAGATTTTCTACATCCAGATGTCCTTCCTGTCACCAACCCACACCTGTTTCCAACTAAGGTTACATGTCTCCATGGCCAGACATGTTTTTGCAGAATATCAGAAATGAATGACACTGCTTGTATAACAGTGACACTCATTTACGACTATCACACAATGGCAAAACAAGGCGACACAAACATACATGTACTTAACTATAAATACTGGCTAAACTTAATTCATATTCTTTTACTCGTTTATTCTTTCACTTGTTTCAGTCATTTGACTGCAGCCATGCTGGAGCACCACCTTTAGTCAAGCAAATCGACCACAGGGCTTATTCTTTGTAAGCCTAGTACTTATTCTATTGGTCTCTTTTGCCGAACCATTAAGTTATGGGGACGTAAACACACCAGCATCAGTTGTCAAGTGGTGTTGTGGAGACACACACACACACACACATACCGCCCCACACACATATGTATGACAGGCTTCTTTCAGTTTCCATCTACCAAATCTACTCACAAGGCTTTGGTCAGGCCAAGGTTATAGTAGAAGATGCTTGCCCAAGGTGGCATGCAGTGGGACTGAACCCAGAACCATGTGGTTGGGAAGCAAGCTACTTACCACACAGCCATTCTTTCAAACCTTATGTAAATGAAATTGTGCAAATTCCCCATAAGAAATAAGTAAATTTCAAATTATCGTTATCCAGATCACAAAAGCAAAATTTAAAGGAAGTAATAGCAGTTTTCTATAGTTTATCAACACAAGAAATTAACAAATAACACTTACTGCCCAGGAACAAAAATGGTGTTGGATTGACAGTATTGTTAGAGCACTGGACAAACTACCTCTTGTTATTTTTAACAGCTCTTTATATTTTGGTTTTCAATACAGCCAAGATCAACTTCGTGTTTCACCCTTCCGGGATTGATAAAATAGAGTCAAGTATTGGAGTTGATATAATTATCTATATCACTCCCACAAATTTGAGGTCTTCTACTTAAGACAGGAAATACCATTGAAGTGGATAGACTGGCAGAATTGTAAGAGCTTTGGACAAAAAAAGTCATGCAGTATTTGTTCTGACATTTTCAGTAGAAGATACTTGTTCAAATGTTGCCAAAGTTAACTTTGCCTCTTATCCTTCAGGAGTTGATAAATTAAAGTATCAGTCAAGAACTTGAGTCAATAAAATCAATTATACCTCTTCTCCCAAATTTCAAGCTTTGTGTTTTATTTTAGAAACAATTATTATTATTGTTGGTGGTGTTCTGGTGGCTTGGTAGAATGGTGGGTTAATATAAAACAGTGATTACTTATGTGGGACCTTTTTGGTTTGAACGGCAGTTTTTTCTAGCGGTGTCATATGAAACTGTCACCCATAATTATGACCCTAGTATCGATCTATTGCATTTCAATCTATTTTAGGGTTAGGGTTAGGGTTAAGGGTGGGGGAAAGGGTATCCTTTTTCTTCACAAATGTAAATAAACCCAATCTGTTTCTTAAACGAGGGACATATTCATACGGCACAGAATGTTGTTTACCTCAATAGATGTGAGTCATTGGTTGAAATTGCAGAAATTGAAGAAAAAAAACAACAAATATCTTACAAATTATAGAATTTTCTCAATAAAGCCAAGAGAAAAATATGTTTTATAAACACATTCTACCAGTATACGAAGTTTAAAATTTTTTAGTTACCTAGAAATTATGTTAAAAACTGCTGTTCAAACTGAAAAGATCCCTTATGTGTCTTTATAATAATAATAATAATAATAATAATAATTGTGTACAGTGCTCAGGTGCACTACAACTCATCTAAAGTGTATATATAATCAGGTGAAGTTTCGGCGGATTTCGGAAAGCATGAGGGCCTTAAAAGATGCAGTGTCATGGCAGTCAACAACTGACGCAGGCAGTTTATTCCATGCTTCAGCAACTCTGAGCGTGAAAAAATGTTTCCGAAAGTCATGGGAGCTGTATTGTTTTCTGACTTTGTAGGCATGTCCACGTGTGTTAGACACATGGAGATGGCAAACCCTGCCAGAGTCCACCTTCATTCTTATCTTTCTATATTCAGTTAAATAAGTGGCTGTTAAATACTATTATTAGTCAAAATTAAACCCACCACAAAATATATGACATTGTATGTGGCTTTCTGCTTTATCAGCCAAATAAACTACAGGAATATTTTTCTTTTACTGGCAAATAAAACTGGTGAAAACCAGTGCATGACTAAAACATTACTTATTGCATGAGGGTCACTAGAAATCTACCACATCTGGCATAACACTACTTATCACTTCTAGTAAGTAAATACAATGAGTTGTTGAAATATGGATGTATAATCAATTATCTACCTGGAAGTTCCTTGATATTGTTACTTGCTAAGCCTTCTTTGTTGTCATTTTTACATCTACTTTCTCCATGCTAGTTTAAGTAGTTTAAGTACAAAAGATATTTGATGAAGCAGATGGAAGAGACAGGGTTTGGAGAAGAAGGGGTGAACATTATGCCAATGGCCATATCGTGGAGGGAGACTCATGGGGAAGTTAGAACATCATGGTATGGGGCAGGATTGCACTCAACCAGAAACTTGAACCAGCGGTCTTCCAAAACATCGACCAAGGCTGGGGTGTGAAATTTTTTTTTTCCACGAGAGTTCTGGACCCCATTTATGAACTCATTTGCATACAGCCAATCAGAGCTCAATTATCAAACAAGTTTCCAACTCGTCACGAAAATATTCTGGTTGAGTTCAGTGGAAAATGTGTGTAATAGCAAAATCGAACTGTTCTAAATAGGTTAATAGGGGTGACAAATGTGAAATTTGGTGTATAAAGCGAATGGAAAGCTGCCCATCAATGATGCCATAAGTGTTGCCAATTTGTGTAATTTACTAGAAAATGTAAATGAGTGCAGTTTCCTAATTTTTTGACTGATTTTGTTCATTCCTAATTTAAAATGTTGGTACTGATTGGAAACATTGTAATCAATATGGTGTTGTGTCGTATTGCGCCCTCCTTACATATATCAATGGGTACATGCAGTATCACTAATCTCAGTCTGAGCATAGGTACCTAATGTTAGCTCCATACAGAGATGGTGCTCAATTGATCTATGAGGATGATGGGTGGGAGCGGGGTATGTGGTGATTATGTGAGACCTGCTATGCTGTACTCACAGAGTGGCATACACAATTCTATGCCTGAGCGGTTGTACTCTAGCAGTACAGAGTAGTGGATTTTCAAGGTGAGCTCTGATTGGCTGTATGCAAATAAGTTCATTAATCTCGTGGGAAAAAAATTTTGCAGCCGGGGCAATGGAGTAACCGCTGCTCACTACATCGACCAAGTGTTGAGGCTTCACATTGTGTCATACTTTGCCCATCATCGGAATCACGTGTTCCAACATGACAACGCCTGTGCCCATACTGCCAGGTTGACAACAGACTTCCTCCAACAACACAACATCCAGACTCTGCCATAGCCTGCCCTAAGTCCAGACTTGAATCCCATAGAGCACTTGTGGGATGAAGTCCAAAGAAGGCTAAATTGCATCTGTCCAAGGCCAACAACTGTAGCACAACTCACTGTAAGTTTTAACAGAGTATGGGCTGCTATCCCCATGGCCTTCATCAATCATTTGGTGCATTCAGTATACAGAAGATGCCTGGTGTTAATCAATGCTAACGGTGGTCACACAAAATATTGAGTTCATCTCTTTTGATCCAGGACACTCCGTCATCATGTGACACCATGTGATGTCAAAAATGTTTCAGGAAATGGCTTTTTATCATTAGGAAAGAACAGTTTCTTAATTAGCACTCTTCAATCAATGCTATGGCATCTTTTAATAAACCAATTTCTATTTAGTATGTAAGCAACGTTTCTTTTTGGTTCAGTTTACATACATGTATATGATAGGTTTCAACAGAGTTCCTTATTTCTTTATTGCCCACGAGGGGCTAAACATAGAGGGGACAAACAAGGACAGACAATGGGACTGAGTCAATTACAACGACCTCAGTGCGTAACTGGTACTTAATTTATGACCCCAAAAGGATGAAAGGCAAAGTCAACTTCGGTGGAATTTGATCTCAGAACGTAACAGCACACGAAATACCACCAAGCATTTCACCCGGCATGCTAACGTTTCTGCCAGCTCACCACCTTAGGCTTCAAAAGAGTTTCTGTCAGCCAAATTCACCCATAAGCATTGGTCATCCTAGGGCTATAGTAGAAGACACTTACCCAAGGTATTGTACAGTGGAAATGGGCCCAAAATTACATGGTTGCAAAGTGAGGCCCTGAATAGGTTTCTCATCAAATGGTTCTAATATGCAGTAGCATTATAAATGACAAGTTTTTTTTTAATAAAGTGTTATTTTATTGAGAGAGAGGTATGATTGCATGACTAAGAAACTTGATTTCTAACCATGTGAGCTTAGGTTTAGTCCTATGGTGTGACACTTGTACAAGCATCTTCTGTTAGAGCCCCAGGTCTTATGAGTGAATTTGATAGACAGAAGCTGAAAGTCCAACTCATGCCAGCATGGAAAGTTGACATTATGTATGTGCTTGTGTGTGTGTGTGTTTTGAGTGGGTGTGTTATGCAAGCACCCACCTTGATTTGACACCATGTGACAGTTATAAGTGAATATCACCATCATACAAGTGATGTTTGATTCAAACCAGCAAGAAATATGTCTGGCCATAGGGATAGTTAATAATAGCCATTCCTCAGGACAATACTGTAGTGTCATTGATATTTACATTTGATCTTCTATTCAAGTGAATACAGAAATAAAGAGATTTGTTTGGAATTCTCAGCTGAAATCAATTGTTTGACGAAACCTGGGAAACACTGTGTCCTTTATTAGTTCATTTGTATAACATCCATTTTCCAATGCTAGAATGGGTTGGAGAGGAACTTATTTGACACTGGATTTTGTGGTTGGATGCTCTTCTTGTTGCCAACACTTGCTTGTTCCTTCTTCCACAGGTCTTAGAAAGTGCAGCGCATCTGGTATAAAGTCAACAAGGAATGAAAACATCATATCACTGTTTAATTCAAGCAATAACATTTTTCCCTGTTTTTCCAATGTTTCATCAGTGTACGTTCAGAACTGCATCACCAAATATCTATTCCCCTTTCAAGACTATATGGTGTGAGGGAAATTCGGCTACTATTCATAAACACAAACACTCACATAAACAATACAACAGGCCTGTTGTATAAGTGTGTGTGTGTTTACTCACAAAACCAAGTGTACCAATTGTTATTGGTATAGATGCCAATTTATAATCTGGATATAGAAATAGTAGTGAGAGATTTCAAAGCAGTTGTCCATAGTTATCTTCTTTCTCTTTAATTTTCAAAGAAATATTCACATTAGCAGGACAACTGACCTCTGTGATGGTTCCTACTTATTCTTGTCTGTCCCAAACAACAATGTTTTGATGGAAATGTTCCACCAGCATTCCTTGTGTTGATATTTGTCAATATATTAAATAACAGAGGAATTCTCTATATTTATTCCAGAACAGTCTTTTTTCTGAATGACATTGTATTGTGCCTAAAGTGTGCCTAAGCCAGCTGGAGGAGATGTTCTCCTAGGGCTACAAGCTACAGTAACACCCATCCTTAGTGGTTAGCCATATTGAGATGGCAAATATACCTCACATTGTATATTGTTTTTGTGACCAGGTAGTATCTTGAAGACATATTTGGGCAGCTGCTTATCATGTGTGATGTCTTCCACAGACATAGAACATAATCTACATTTTCAATTGCATTTTGGAGCTCCAAGGGTTTTACTGTTTCTTCTGTTGATTGGGTATTTAGTAGCAATCTCCTGTTCTTGGATTACTTCTTTGAAGTGTGATGCAGCGGTCATGAATCCAAGAGAAGCTTTGCTTCATGTCAATGTAACTATCTTCTTTAAGTCTTCAGGAAGTGTCCTTCAAATGTATTTCAATCAATCAAATCAATACCAGTAGTTGACTGATATTTTAATCTTATCAAAGCTAAGGAGGATGAAAGATGAAGACGACCTTAGTGAGATTTGAACTCAGAATATAAAGGTCTGGAACCAAATGATGTAAAGTAGTTTGTCTGACACTTTAACAATTCTGTCAATCCGCTATTTGAGAATTTCTTTGTTATCAGTTAGTCAGAAGGACAGAGCATATGATCCATTTTAGGGTCTATGAAACTGGTGGGAGGAAGAAAGGAAGGTATCCTCAAGTTGGAAACCTCACCTAATTGCTTGCAACAGAATGGGCTCTGCTAAAGGTACCCAAAAGCCAGGTGATGGTAGTAAACAAGGCAATGAAATAACAAGTCTATTGTGTAATGTTTGACTTTACCTATCTTTATATATAAAAGTAAGGTTGTGTGTCTGTCTACTCCGATTTAGATTCCTAACTACTCCCACATTTTGCGGTGCAGTTATAACCAAAACCGGCTATCTTATAGTCGTGATTCATATCGAGCCCTTCTGGGTATTAGCGCGCGTCTACGATGAGTCTACGATTTTAAAAATAATTTACCATCATTTTTTCCATTTTAATGCATTTTTTTAAAGGGAAGTAACTCTCTAAAAATGTCTACGATGAGTCAACGATTTAAAAAAAAATTTACCATCATATTTTTTCCATTTTTAATGCATTTTTTTGCTATTTTTTGGCTATAACTCTCTAAAAATGCTTTATAGTTATTTCCCTTACAAACCTGAGCAACGCCAGGCGATACTGCTAGTTTCTGATAAAATACTATTATAAATTATATTTTATAACCAACTGATTAAAGTAGAGTTCACACTTACTTGTTATTTACAATTTCATGATTTTGTATACAAGAAGAAATGCATGTGTTGAAATTAAAGACAGATGTCTTTCTGAAGAAACAGTAAAATAAAAAGAAAATATGCAATATTAGTCAACAGATTCATGCATTATTTATTGGTTGTTAATTGATTATCAGTGCTTATTTTTATGATTTAGATATTCAGGCCAAGCATAGTTCATTAAATGATCTCATCCTATTTCTGAATTATTAATAATCGCCAAAAATTCCAGACAGCATATACAAGAAATTGTTCAGAAAATTTATTTGAACTCATCAAATAATATTCTAATGCTGCTGCAGATCAGGATGAGGATTATACTAAAAATTTCAACTTGCCACTTAGTTATTAATCTGTAAAATTAAAAAATTCACAGGAGTGGCTCTGTGGTAAGTAGCTTGCCTACCAACCACATGGTTCCGGGTTCAGTCCCACTGCGTGGCACCTTGGGCAAGTGTCTTCTACTATAGCCTCGGGCCGATCAAAGCCTTGTGAGTGGATTTGGTAGACGGAAACTGAAAGAAGCCCATCATAGATATGTATATATATATATATGTGCGTGTATGTTTGTGTGTCTGTGTTTGTCCCTTAGCATTGCTTGAGTAAAAGAGTATACCGCACATCCTTAATTTAAGTACGTCCTTAATTTTATTAGATAAATATATTAACAATTAACCTTAAAGCTTTCTTGAATTGTGTTGTTATTTAGCCCCAGGTTATCCCTGATTGAGTACATCTATAATAAATGGTATTCCAGCCTTGGCCATCCCATCTTCTTTTAACATTTTTCACTGTTTTTCCAATATTTCATCAGTGTGCATTCAGAACTGCATCATCAAATATCTGTTCCCCTTTCAAGACTATATGGTGTGAGGGAAATTCGGCTTCTATTCCTAGCTAGTCAAATTATTGTGTAAAAGTGCACTCATTTTCTGTCTTATCTTATTATTTTTAATAGGTGGAGACATGGCTGTGATATGCACAAGCGTAACTGGGATAGGCTTAAGCTTGACTGTGTAGTTAAAAAGCTTGCTTTCCAACCATCTGGTCTCAGGTTTAGTCCCACTGCATGACACTTTGGACAAGTGTCTTCTACTATAGCCTAGAGCTGTCTAAAATCTGGTAAGTAGATTTCAATTTCTGTCTACCATATCCACTTACCAGACAAGCTGTCTCAACAAATTCCATCTGATATATGCAAGCATGGAAAAGTGATGATGATAATGATGATGACAATGACGAGGAGGAGGATTCCTTGAAGCTTGTTATATATGTTTCCTTGTATGTCTGTAAGGTCTTAATGTTTTATAATCCATTATATCATCAAAGAGTCAGTGGAAAGGCTCTTCATGTTATTCAAAATGAGTTTACATTAGTGGAATTCTGTTGCTTACTTCATTCTCACAACAACATTCTATCGCTGTACTAACAGCTAATGAAACACTTGTTAATCATAGAGAAGTAAAGAGACATTCTACATGGCTCCTCTACTTTATAAACTGAAAGCTCCACAGGAAAAGAGAAAGAGGTCATGCGTTACATCTCAGGGTTTGGGGAGGCATATATATATATTTCTTTACTACCCACAAGGGCTAAACACAGAGGGGACAAACAAGGACAGACAAATGGATTAAGTCGATTACATCGATCCCAGTGCATAACTGGTACTTAATTTATCGACCCTGAAAGGATGAAAGGCAAAGTCGACCTCGACGGAATTTGAACTCAGAACATAATGGCAGACGAAATATGGCTACGCATTTCGCCCGGCATGCTAATGTTTCTGCCAACACGCCGAGGAGGAATATATATAGGCACCATTCCTGTACCGAGTTGGATTCAGTTCATAATACTTTGCTACCCTACGAATGTATAAACCTTTTGTCAATGTAAGAAATAAGTCATACATAGCTTTTGTTCTTTATGGGTAAACTATATACCTCCATATGGGTAGCTGTTTACAGTATGGTGGATTGAGTAAATTTTGTGTTGTCTTTTCTAGTGTCAATTACAAATCTTAACATTGCCATTAAATGAATTGCTGGTGTTATACATAAATTTAAGATATAGAATCAAGTGGCTTTTGAACTTAAAGAACTTAACTAAACCCATACTTGCTTTTGTAACGTTATTATTTCTCGATACAAAGTATAGCACGGGTATCATTCTCACGAACGAGTTCAATTGAAATTCGTTGAAACCACTAAGTTTATTTCACATATATATAGGTGGTGGGTGAGGTTTTCTGGCATTCTTGTTCCCCTCTCTTATAAATGGATTGCTATCAGTATTATGAAGGACTATCTATTTCAACTAAACAAAACACAACTAATACTAATGACATCGGCTCTGTTAGTCCTAAAAAATCAAAATCATACCAAAACCGACAAAATCTTTTCTCGGCAATAGCTTTAAAATGTGTAGGAGTCTCTAATGACTTTAATCTCTCAAAAACAAACAAAAATGAACTAAAAATTGAAAGATGACGTAATAAGATGATAAGGGGAAATAATTCATGTGACTTATTTTCCTTGCATTTCATAAGCTTCTTATCTACTTCCTTAGTTACTGCTCTGGGACCTAAACAGTTTTCCTTAGCGACCATCTTTGTATGGTTCGAATTTTTTATCTGGTGACTATTTCACCTCAAGTATTAATCTTGAGAAGTAAGGGACTGTCGAAAAAACACGACGTGTTTGGTGGGGTTGATATTTCGGTATTCATGAAGAAGATATTTTTTTGAATTCGTTGGAAATGTTTTCTGAACATAATCATTTATGTTGATAATATTGTAGTTTACATTCGAAAATAAACAAAATGAAAGTTAATTTAAATGAGGAAAGGATATAAGTAATATTTAATACCAACATTTTGTTAGCAGTGTAGCAGGTACTGCGGAGCTCTTTATGAGTGGGAGGGCTATTAAAATAAAATTAATGTTAGCATGCAGTGAAGACGGTTAAAACATTTTATAACATCTATGGTTTTTAAATTTGCTAATTTAAATGTTAATTAACATTGAAAGATGAATCGACCTTAGTCACAGGCACGTTTAAGTGAAAAGTAAAGGTCAAAGAAAGCTTTAATGCTAATTAATGTATCCAGCGATTGATAGTGTGCTTCAGTATTATGTTTTACTGAAAAATTGGGGGCTCCACGGTCTGTAGTTGGAAGCGTTCGGTTATGGGTCCCTCGATTAAAGCTCATCAGATGCTAAACAATTAGACTGTTTTGTCTTATATTGTATTAGAAGCAAATAAAATAAAGGAAGTTACGAGAAAGAAAATCGAAAAAATTTTCACTTAACTGACCATTAACGCGTTGGCGTACGTAATCGGTTTGTATGTCTAAGACCATGAAGCTTTTTTTTTTTATTTGTTTAGGAACATAAACTACAACATACCTTTATGAGATTTGAGCTGAGAATTACCATTACATATAACGGTGACGGCCTGATAATCGAAAATGGTAGTACATGGGTCTATTTGTCACCGTTGCTGTCGTCATCGCTCTTTGAAGACGATTGCTCGTGAATTTTTTAACTTGTATGACATTTTAAACATGAAGTTTTCTTTAGTTTAACTTTAACAGCTATGATCTTTGTAGATCATAGTTAAATTAAGAAATGCCTTTGTGACAGTATTAAAATGGATCTGGAATGTTGATCGTCGATAATGTTTTCAAAAACAGATAAGAAACCAAGGAAACTAATAATGGTCTGCGCCGGCCAAGATTCCAC
This sequence comes from Octopus sinensis, assembly GCF_006345805.1. Taxonomy (NCBI): domain Eukaryota; kingdom Metazoa; phylum Mollusca; class Cephalopoda; order Octopoda; family Octopodidae; genus Octopus; species Octopus sinensis. The sequence continues at coordinate 25,890,748 of NC_043001.1, read as the reverse complement.
ATTATGAAAATTCCCCATTTTAAAGTTGTTTCGTTTTTTGTTTTTACATAAATGTTTTCGTGCTAGCACCAATGCAATTTTTTAAAATTCGTATTTGTGATTATATTAACAGGTATACATAACAGATGTAAGTTTTTAGGAAAAGGTTAAGCTGTAACCCTTATCAACAGCTGGAAGAGGTTTAAGGTACATTGTTAAACAATTGGAAAACAGGGAACACCAAAACAGGTCCACTACCTTAAATATTCAGATCAGAGATATGTAGCATTTTATATGTGAGAAGTAGGATGATTTCAGTTGATCAAATTGACCCAATATTTGGCAGCATTCTACTTGTAAGTGTCTTGTTTGTCTCAATGATCTGTACTTTATTACTCATAGTGATTGTATTCTTTTTCTGACTTGTGATCAACTAACCAATAAGATTTTATACACACACATACACGTATCTGCTATCTGTCACATAGCTTCCATCTACCAAATTTCATTGACAATAAGTTGGTCGACCAAGAGCTGTGTGAGTGAATTCAGTCACAAAAAGATAAGAGGTATGAGAGGATACAAGTAGTTGATAAATTTTAGATGCAGAACATGCATTTCAATTTATACTTTTACATTCCAATTTAGTTCAAGTGCCATCACCATTGCCTTCACTGTCACCATTGTTGCCACTATCACCATCTTCATTGTCATCATCGGCGTCATTATCATCATCATCATCATCGTTTAACATCCATTTTCCATGCTGGCATGGGATGGGTGGTTTGACAGGAGCTGGCAAGCCAGAGAGCTGCACCTGGCTCTTATTGTCTGCTTGTTTTGGCAATGGTTTCTATAACTGGATGCCCTTCCTAGTGCTGGCTACTACTGTACAGAGTGTAACTGGCTGCCTTTTATGAGGCACCAGCATCAGTGTTTTATGTGTAGTGATCCTATAATGGTGCGCGCGCGCGCACCGTCCATTTTCTATTTCGCGCGTGCGAGTGTTGGTGCCTTCACTAAGGCACAGAAAGGAAGGGCCCTCTCGCGCATGCGCGAACCACCGGAAGCACGACCCTTTTGCCTACGTGGTAGTTAGCCAAGGCAAGGGGGTCGTAGAACGTTTGACCACTAGCAGCAGTCAGCGGGGATTTGAGACATGGCTATTGAAGGCGACGGTCACGCATATTTTCTCTCCGTCCGGACTAGATTCTAGCAGCACCATACCAAAAGGCCTTTAACCAAATTGTTGCAGACCTCATCTTCTTCCATCCGGATGCCATCTTTAACCCATTCTGTTTTTAGCGGCTGAACATTGTAAATATTACAATCGATTAACTTTCAGCCTTGCGCGCCCAGAACCAAGGACATCAGATAACCACTTATTGTTACTGTTACCACATTAGAGAATAAAGTAGTATATATATCTTTTACGTCTGCGTCTTGTTGTTTCTGACTGGTAGAATTCTGGATTATTAAAGCAACGGCTAGTGATTGCTTTCTTGTACCCCGAAAGTACAAGAGAAGATACACACACTAAGTTCGTTACATATGCGTAGCACCATTACAGGTGCTTCATATGTGGCACCAGCATGGGTGCTTTTTACATGACACCAGTATTATTTTTAAGTACTGATTTTTGAAATTATAATTATTAAAACTAATTATAATATTGGATTGATTGTTTAAAAATATATTTAATTTGAATTTGCAACAACAATGATTTCATACAAAATAAGTCATAGTTTATCCAGTTGATATAATAATAAGAAACCAAGAATTCATTTTTTAAGAATTTTCCTCCTGGAAATAAATTCCAATAATTATCTGTTGTGAAAATGACTGACATGAAGTATTTGAAATTGCAAGGAAGTGCAATTGGATGAACCATTAGAGTGAAGTGTGTGTCTGAAATGATGATTGTGTACTTTCCCACAACTATAGTAAAAGCTTAAATAGAAGCTTATAGCATACTCTTTTACTCTTTCTCTCTTTTACTTGTTTCAGTCATTTGACTGCGGCCATGCAGGAGCACCGCCTTTAGTCAAGCAAATTGACCCCGGGACTTATTTTTTTGTAAGCCCAGTACTTATTCTATCGGTCTCTTTTGCCGAACCGCTAAGTGATGGGGACGTAAACACACCAGCATCGGTTGTCAATCAATGCTAGGGGGACAAACACAGACACACAAACACACACATACATATATATATATATATATATATATATATATATATATATATATATATATATATATATAAATAATAAATATTATGGAATAAATCCAAATTTACAGGGAAAAAATCAGATTTAGGATTAAATCCAATTTTATAGTAAAATATTATAAAATATTATTAGAGACAAAACCACTATTTTGCAAAACAAACAAGGAAAGACTTAATCAATACATAAAATTTTAATAAATAGTCAAAAAAACCGCCACTACAATTGTTTCTTGTCTTGATCGACAATCTTCAGGTGGACTTCCAATCTAAAATATCAATATTTTAAAATATAAAAATAATAATTTTAAAATAATTAAAGTATGAATGAAAAAATATAAATATATAATCCATATATAACCTATATATAATCCATATATAATCAATATATAAACAATATATAAACTAAAATAAACCTATCAACAATTAAATATAAAATATAAAATATAAAACAAAACAAAAAAATAATAATAATATAATAATAAACTATATATACACCCATACACATATACCTAATTATATATAACCATATCTAACTACATACACTAAATCACACCCCTATATATATATCCCTATACATACACATAAAAACGTCTAGGCAACTATAAATAAAATAGCTAAATACTTCAACACAATACTTATTCATACTCCCACACACACACACATACAACCCACATTCACGCTCTAGAAAACGGACATCACTTAAAATTATGAACGGAGAAATGGAATAAATGGAATTAAAAATTATATTCACTTGGTAAAACGAACACTACTTAAAAATTATGAATGAAACAATGCAATAAAACAACAGACATCGCAAATAGACACAAATTACTACGAATTCCTTAACAAACCTACCATGATAAACCAAAACTCATAAAAACATATAATGATAAAATCTCCCTTTACTAAACTCTATAACATACCTATATAGCAATCCCCCTAACCTAAACATTCACACACAAATACACACACGTAAACCACACACCCACGACATATACAAATACCCACACCACTTACACATACCTATACATACATATAAACCTCAACATATACTCCAAAAACCCACTCAACCCCACACAGACAAATAAACACAAAAATTATGAATGGATTCTTTTATAAAACTACCATGATAAGCTAAAACTCACAAAACATAAATGATAAAACCTCCCTTTACTAAACACTATAACATACTTATATAGCAATCCCTTTAACCTATACATTCACACACAAATACACACACGTAAACCACACACCCATAACAAATACAAACACCCACCCCACTCACACACACCCACAAGTACATATAAGCCTCAACATATACACCAAACAAAATTATATATATATATATATATATATATATATACAACAGGCTTCTTTCAGTTTCCATCTACCAAATCCACTCACAAGGCATTGGTCAGCCCAGGGCTATAGCAAAAGACACTTGCCCAAGATGCCACGCAGTGGGACTGAACCCGGAACATCTGAGAAATTGTTGCGTATATGTGTGTAGGAGAGACTGAACAAATTTATGGCATGCAGATGGTAGAATGGGAAGGTGTGATTCACAAGTCCAGTGGTTCACACTTCTATGTCCCCAGTTGTTGAAGATCACACTAGACACACTAATGTGCAATGGTTTATCTTATGGAATGCAAATTGGCTGCCATGGCTTGTGTTTTCTCTATGATCCAATCTGTTGCTGTATACTTGTAGATATTGTTAGTGGTGGCCACAACAGAACCAGACAAAGTGAGCTTGAGTGTAGTATGATAATTGCTCTTCCTCTGCACACATCTTCCATGGTGTTCATCTCACTGCAATAATTTGAGTAAATGAGGTCATTAACATTCCTGTTATTTATGTCAGCATGCACTTTCAGGGTTTCGTTCATTTAAAGGGGAGTGTTTTCAGGATGATATTATTCAAACCATAGTGTTGTATCGTTGCTGACTATGTAAGGTATTTGAACTCATTTTGGTGTGTTTGAATGGCCTTTTACCCCTTTTTTTTAACTGTATTCTACATGTGTACTGACCTAAAAGGGTTGGTGAAGAATAGCAGGCTTTAAAACTTTGCCTCAAAAAAACCATCTGGCCTAATGCCAGCATGAAAAAGTGATTGTGAAATTCTGATGACACACACACACACATGCGCATGCACACACACACAGGTATGTATATGTGTATCATCATCATCATCATCATCATCGTTTGATGACTGTTTTCCATGCTGGCATAGGTTGGACAGTCTCACAGGATCCAGTGAGCCGCAAACCTGTGTCTAGCTCAAGTGTCAGCTTTGGCATGGTTTCTACAACTAGATGCCCTTCTTAATGTCAACCACTTTACAGAGTGTACTGGGCTGCTTTATTCATGCCACCAGCACTAGTGAGGTTGCCATGTAAATTTGAAAGACCATAAAAAGAATATGGAAAAAAGAAAAAAAATACACAACTAAAAAGAAACCTGTGTCAGTGGAGTGCTAAGAGCACCATCCGAGCATGATCGCTGCCAGAGCAGCTGAGTGGCATTCATGCCAGTAGCACGTAAAAAGGCACCATTCAAACATGATCGTTACCAGCGCCGCCTTACTGGCACATGAAAAACATTTGAGCGAGGTCCTTGCCAGTGCTGCTGGACTGGCTCCTGTATAGGCGGCACGTAAAAGACACCATTTGAGCATGGCCGTTGCCAGTACTGCCTGACTGGCCCTCATGCCAGTGGCACATAAAAGCACCCTCTACACTCTCGGAGTGGTCGGCGTTAGGAAGGGCATCCAGCTGTAGAAACTCTGCCAGATCAGATTGGAGACTGGCGTAGCCATCTGGTTCGCCAGTCCTCAGTCAAATCGTCCAAACCATGCTAGCATGGAAAGTGGACATTAAACGATGATGATGATGTAAGATGGAAGTGTACTCCATGAGGTTCAATGCTTGAAAAGAACTCAGTCACCACGCCTCCTTGAGGCGCAACACTCAAAAGGAACTCAGCCACTTTGCTTCTGTGAGGCCCAACGTTCAAAGGTGCACTTAGCAAATATATATATTCTCTTTTAATTTTTTATTTGCTTCAGTCATTTGACTGTGGCCATGATGGAGCACTGGCTTTAAAAAGCTACATAGTCATCATCTAGCATCTGTTTTCCTTGCTGGCATGGATTAGACAGTTTGACTGGAACTGGTAAGCCATAGAGCTGTACAAGGCTCCAGTCTGATTTTGGATGCTTTTCCTAATACCAATCACTTCATGAATGTAGTGGGTACATTCTGTGTGTCACTGGCACCAATGCCTTTTACGTGCTCACCAGTAGGAGAGTGCAATTTGTTGGTATAGATTCATGATGCAAATGGAGAATGAGTTTTGAGTGAAGAAGTGATGTGAAGTGTCAGAAAAAAATGTCAGTAGCAGAGGAAGACTGATGAGGATGTTGTAAGAACTAATAAAGTCTGATGAGATAGAAGGCAAGTGATAATATACTGTGCATGCAGCATACCTGTCTCACCTATTCCAACATTATTGGGTATTGAAATGATGATTGTGTGTGTGTGTGTGTGCATGTATGTGTTTGTGTGTATATATGGGTGTGTATATGTGTATGTATGTGTATATGAATGTGTGTGAATATATATATATGTGTGTGTGTGTGTGTGCATGCACACATGTGCACACAGATTATCTTTTCCTTAAAATTGCATCTCATCATCATCGTTTACTGTCTACTTTTCCATGTTTGCATGGGTCAGATGGAATCTGTTGAAGCAGATTTTGTATGGCTTGATGCCCTTCCTGTTGCCAACCCTCACTTATTTTCAAGTGAAGGTAATATTTCATCATGGAAGATAGGAAATGACCAACATCGCTTATATGTCACTGATGCTCTTTTACAATCATCACATGATGTCAAGACAAGGGTACACACAAACACACACTCAGACATATACCATGGAGTTCTTTCAGTTTCTGTCTGTTTTGTCCCGTCATATGACTTTGGTTAGTCTATAGCTATAGTTGAAGACACTTGCCCAAGGTACTGTGCAGTGGAGCTGAACCCAAGACTGCATGTTTAGGAAAAGTGCTTCTTAACCACATAACCATGCCTGCACCCATATAATCATCATCATCACCATCTGTTTCTTTATTGCCCACAAGGGGCTAAACATAGAGGGGACAAACAAGGACAGACAAACGGATTAAGTCGATTACATCGACCCCAGTGTGTAACTGGTACTTAATTTATCAACCCCAAAAGGATGAAAGGCAAAGTCGACCTCGGCGGAATTTGAACTCAGAATGTAACGGCAGACGAAATACAGCTACGCATTTCACCCGGCATGCTAACAGTTCTGCCAGCTCGCCGCCTCATCATTGTCACCTTCATTATTCTTTAACATTTGCTTTCCATGCTGGCATGACTCAGGCGGTTTGACAGGAACTGATAAACCGGAGGGCTGCACCCAGTTCCAGTCTGATTTGGCATGGTTTCTATGGCTGGATGCTTTTCTTAATGCCAACCACTGCAAGAGTGTAATGGGTGCTTTTTACATGCCACCAGCATGGGTACCGTTTACATGACTGGCTTCCGTGTAGGTGGCACGTAAAAACCACCAACTGATCATGGCCATTGCAGCCTCCCCTGGCACCTGTGCCAGTGGCACATAAAAAGCACCCACTACACTCACAAAGTGGTTGTCATTAGGAAGGGCATCCAGCTGTAGAAACACTGCCAGATCAGACTGGAGCCTGGTGCAGCCTCCTGGCTTCCCAGACCCCAGTTGAACCATCCAACCCATGCTAGCATGGAAAACGGATATTAAGCGATGATGATAACAGTCACGACTATAGTTCCACTTGGCTTGATGAGTCCTCTCAAACATAGCATATCACCAATGGTCTTCGTCACTTGTCATAGCCTCAATGAGAAAAAATATTTTTAATGATGAAATCAAACACTTTAATTCCTTCACAGAAAAATCATCTTTATTTGAAGAATTTACATGTCATGCTATTTGAATTATTAATGAGTACATTTGTCAAACCCTGAGAAATAAGTTGGTAACAATGGAAGGAACTGTAATACTGTATCAATACTGTTGTTATTGTTGTCAAAAAGACAAATTGATTAGAGTTGAAATAAAGCTTTGAATAAAATTATCACATCACAAATTTAATACTCAGTAATCAAAATAATTTTTCTAAGAAAACCTCCAATAATTATTGATTTCTTTTGGCAAGATGCAGCCAGATTTTGTATGGAAAGATTATAATTGATTAAAATTAACACAAACATATATTATTGATACTTTTAAATTTAGAACAGAATAGAGTCTGGTGGTAGGATTTAAGCCAAAAATATAAAGATTGAATTAAATACTTTACGATATTTACTAAATATACTGTAAAATATTTAGTTACAAGTCATACTGCCTCTTGGCTGATAAAGTAGCAAAGTTGTTAGAGTGTCAGACTGCTTTGTAATAATCCTTCAGGCATTCTGTGATCCGGGTTCAAACCCTACTGAGGTCAACTTTGCCTTTCACCTTTTTGGGGTTGATGAATAATGTACCAGTTTTGTTATGGAGTCAATTCTTCTCTTTCTTTCACTCATTCTTTCTTTCTCTGTTTATCTCTCATACTGGAAGAAATCAGTTGTGGAGAGTGATGGGCTCCACTCATTCTAAAAATCCCCAAAACACTGTGTATCAGGGTATCAACCCCTACAATTCCATCAAAGAGTTGAGGGCCCAAAACAAAGCAAGGCATTCTATCTCAACTATTTTCCATTATCCTGCTAAGATAGATCTGCAATTCCTATTTTTCAGAATATATATTTTTTTTTGGCAACATATTGGAAAAATACATAATACTGAATTAATGATATTAATGAACGGATCAATTAGTCGTAATTTTCCTCAGAAATATTATAGACCTATTAAAAAAAAAAAATAACTGTAAATTTCTCATATTAAATCAGAATAAATTCTTATAATTCAATCATAAATTAATAAAAGGTTTGGAAATAATTTATTTGTATCACTTTACAAATGTTACTTCTTTTAGGATTTCTAAATCCCATAGGATATCTTTCAAACATATGAATCCAAAATTATCTTGCATGTATTACTAAATTTCCGAAAGCTGGCCTGGATCTACAAAAGCGATTATGTTTTGTTTTTTTCTAGTTTGTTGATAATACTATCTTATTTATTCATCAAATCACACCAACCTTTATTTCGATAGCAATGAACAAATATTATCATATCAAAATTTTAATCCTAAAATATGAAATTCTTTATAACATCCATTAATTTATTTGTCAACTTCACATTTCAAAATCTATGTTGTTCTGTTTATTGACCCAGAACAGTATTTTTTAGATTTAAAATAATCTGGCTATCTACACCAAACTATGGCACCTATATTCAAATCACAGCAGTAACAGAACACAATAAATATTTCTTCTTTAGATTTTCCACACTACTGTTATTGTTCTTCTGTCATTACAGTTTTCACATTATTATCCTTATAAATTCATTCTTTCTTTTATGTAACGAACAAACGATAAAATTAATTAGCTGTCTCTATTGGTTAATGGTCAAGTTATTTAATTACATATATTATTGAACTACACTCGTTTCATTCACACTGCAAAAGTATCACACAGAAGCAATTATTTGTTTGTCAAATAAATCCATTTTTCATTACTGTGAATTTTTTCTGGAATAGCTTTCTTTTTGATAGCATTTTACTTCAGTTTTGTAATTTTATTAATTTAAGCAGTAAGCTATTTATAACAAAGGCCAAATAATTCTCACAAATATTTACTGTTAAACTATAATCTTCCTTTGATAATATTTAGCAAACACTAAGTTTAAATTGGAAATGTTCTTTATACTATTTTTTTAAATACATTAGATTTAGTCTAGAATTTTAGCAACAATTTACAGATTTTAATCAGCTGATGTTGAACTTGAATCTTCTGATGAAGTATCAATGCTGCTTTGTCTAGAACCGCTAGACATTGTAGTTTTATGCTTGGACTTCGATTTTGATGTTTTACTTACATATGAGGTCGATTGTGGAATGTCAGTTGTCATGTGAGGTTTATTGTTTACATTTACAGTCTGGGTTTCAACTGTCACATAGTTTTGTACAGAGATTACTTTCTTTTCACTTCCATAGTCTTCTGATGTACTGCTTTCATTTGATTCTGATGATTCTAAAAATGAGATGGATGAAGAAAAAAATTATAATCAGTATTCATATAGAAATAAATTTTAAAATCTTCAGTGGTGCATTTCTTAAAATAGGTTTCAAATTTTGGTACAAGATTAGCAATTCTTGGGGTGGGGATAAGCTGATTACACTGGTGTGTATTGTAATGACCCTGAAAGGATGAAAGACAAAGTTGGTCCCAGCGGAATTTGAACTCAGAACATAAAGATTAATGAAATGCTGCTAAGCATTTTGTCTAGCATGCTAATGATTCTGCCAGCTAATCCCCTTTGCATTTCTTAGTATTGGCTGAAAAGATATAAAGTAATAATTACTACTGAAATAATGGCAACTTTAAGAATTCTCTAATTTCCTGGTGCTGTTTTATTGTTGCCTATTGTTGGTTCAATATCCATAAATCAGAAAAAGAATGCAAGCTGGTCAACAATGAACAGCAATGAAAAAGCACCAGGAAACTAAATGAACCCCTTATACCCTATGAATTATGGTATTTTTCCCCAGCTACATTGGAGGGGCTTGCATGGACCAATGATTCTGAGAGCGATGCTGTCAAGGGTTTTAAATTCCTGATAGGGCCACCCTTGGTGGCAAGGTTAAAAACGAGGTCCCAGACTAAGCACAACCAACCCTCAAAGACCCCCAACAGTGGAACCACAAATCTCAATGTTTACAACAAATCTGAATGCTTGAACCAGTAGATGAAGAGGGCTATGCAGGACAGACATGTTACAGAAGGCACCACTCAAACCTATAACCAGGTCAGCAGCCCATTGCAACTTCATAACTGGATCCTGCATGTCTCATTCTACGTGTGCTGCAAAGGAAGGTCATAAAATCAATTGTGGGGGTCACTTCCTAGCAAGTTGAGATCAACCTTAAACGAAGCCATACCAGTGACACCTTTTTTTCTATGATGACAATGATGGATGATGACAAGTTGGCAGAGAAGAAGTTTTTGCTGGTAAAAATATAAAAATCTGTAGCAAGTACATGATAAAAACGCTGTTAATACTCTTAACATCAGTGTCTGGTACAAGAATCTCTCAGTAAAACTTCCAGCTTATGTAGATGACATCAACCTTCATTCCATCTTAACATCCACCTCCAAATGTCAGTCTGGACACTTTGTGCTAAATCTGCAGGGACTCCAAGAACAAAGATCTTGAAAAGATCCTGCAAAGGGGCTATGTCAGTTTTGCTTCTTTAACAAAACAAAAGCAGAATCATGACACATATCAATAAAACAATGTATGCCTTTGTCCATATGAAAAACAAGCCACAAGGACCTTCAAGGTCAATAACAAACAGTAGGCCTTGCTATCACTGAAGATCTCTCCTAGTATTTATGCATCTGCAACTAAACTAAGACTGCAATACAAAGACAAGTTTTTTAAACCTTTTTCACATCAGAAAATAATTCATCCCTTAACAACAACAATAACAAACCTGTTACAAAGCCCAGTTGAGAATCACAATGAAGTGCTGCTCCCACATCTAGGATGTACAGTTGCTGCTCATGCAAATACCAAAGAAAGACAACTCAAATTATTAGCACAATGTCATTCACCATTGCACTTCTATCTCTGTCTCGCTGATATTCAGTCTCCTCTCTCTCTTTGCTTTTTCTACTGTTACTACAGAAGCTTCAGTTCCTCAAACCTAGCTGAATGGAAGCTACCATCCCCATTCAGGAACTTTTAACCAACTTGTCTCTCTTCCTCAAATCCTTCCTATTGTATACATCTCCAATCCTTGGACTTTGTACAATGCCCAATCCTGTTTCTTTATTGCCCACAAGGGGCTAAACATAGAGGGCACAAACAAGGACAGATAAAGGGATTAAGTCGATTTCATCGATCCCAGTGTGTAACTAGTACTTAATTTATCAACCCCAAAAGGATGAAAGGCAAAGTCGACCTCGGCGGAATTTGAACTCAGAACACCTGGCATGCTAACATTTCTACCAGCTCACTGCCCAATCCTGATTCCCTTCGGCATTCTCTCTCTGCCCTTGTTTTTATTGCAGCTGTCAACTTGCAACTGTTCAAAAAGCACATTAACTGCATTGACTTTACCAGTCTTGGAGGGCCTACGATGGCTTGGAGTACAACCTCTTCATCATGATGAAACCAAATAAAAATACTTAAAAAATAGATGTTAAAAATGACATTATTAATATAAGTTAACCCTTTCATTACTGTATTTATTTTGAGATGCTCTGAGTTTCTTTCAATTATTTTAAATATAACAAAGAATTTAGTAAAATAACTTCATTATGATTAAGCTAGTGTTAGGAACATAAATTGTGACTAATGTTTGGTGGAAAATTTTAATTCAAAACTTATGAAAACAAAACATATGGTTCCAGGTTCAGTCCCACTGCATGGCATCTTGGGCAAGTGTCTTCTGCTATAGCCCTGGGCCGACCAATGCCTTGTGAGTGGATTTGGTAGACGGAAACTGAAAGAGGCCTGTCGTATATATGTATGTATATATATATGTATGTGTGTGTGTGTTTGTGTGTCTGTGTTTGTCCCCCTAGCATTGCTTGACAACCAATGCTGGTGTGTTTACGTCCCCGTCACTTAGCGGTTCGGCAAAAGAGACTGATAGAATAAGTACTGGGCTTACAAAGAATAAGTCCCGGGGTCGATTTGCTCGACTAAAGGCGGTGCTCCAGCATGGCCGCAGTCAAATGACTGAAACAAGTAAAAGAGTAAAAAGAGTAAAAGAGAGTACTACAGAGCCAGAGCCAGTTTCAGCCGGGTTGGTAACGAAAGGGTTAAATAATAATATTCTTGGGAATGGCATCAAAAGTATTTCATCAAACAAATGTCTTACTTACCCTCGGTGCTCTCCTCATCAGTAGATTCCCTAATATAAAGTTTATCATACAAAGTGATGTAATTTGAATCTGATGTATTATTAGTATTAGGGTTTTTTTCAGCATTTTTTTCAGTTTCTGATAATAACTGAATGAGAGGATCAACTGGAACATTATCAATATCTGTAAATAAACAACAAAAATAAAGTATATTTATTTTTGATATTTAATTTTCATCATCATCAACATTTAACTTTCACATTCCATTCTGGCATGGGTTGAATACTTGGATGGGAACTGATGCATTGAAGGGCCTCATTGAGCTCCAGTGTCTACTTTGGCTTAGTTTCTATGGCTGAATAACCTTCCTGATGCCAGCTACTTCACAGTGTGTCATGAAAATAATCATAGTATAATTTCTTATCAAAATATGGGAATAATTTCTATTATTTGCTCTTGTTCTTATTTGTCATAATACTTTGTCTATTGAAAATAGCAACAGAATAATCATTCCATTGCCCTATTATTTATTGGATCTTAATCTATAGGAAGCTTTATGACCAAGCATGGCAATAATCCAGCAACTAAAAGCAGAAAAAAATAAGTGATTTAAAATTGGAATATTAAACCAAACAGAATAATTGACATCTTACAAATCCTATAAAAGGAAAATCAGTGTAGCTTAGATTTTAGCATCTGTTTATAGGCACAAGCATGGCTGGTTGGTTTACAAGCTTGCTTCCCAACCATGTGGTCTTGAGTACAATCCCACTACATGGCACTTTGCGTAAGCCCGTCACTGACCAAAATCTTGTGAGTGGATTTGGTAGATGCAAACTGAAAGAAGTCTCTCATATATATATATATATATATATATATATATATATATATATATATAATAATAATAATAATAATAATAATAATAATAATAATAAAAATATTAGGGAATATGATTCCAAGCTTACATGGAAAAATTCAATTTAGTAATATTAAATCAAATTTCACAATATATAATACATGTATATAAATTAGAGAAGAACCACCATGAAGCAATTTAACAATGATTTAAGTATATCAGTGTTGAATTGCTTCATGGAGATTCTTCTCTAATTTATATGTATACATATATATATATTGGCGTTAGGAAGGGCATCAAGCTGTAGAAACCATGCCACTACAAACATCTGGTGTCTGGACAGCTCCCAGCTGGTCTGCTCCATGTCAAACCATTCAGCCTATGCCAGCATGGAAAGCAGACGTCAAACAATGTTGATGGTTATATATCATCATCGTCATCATTTAATGTCCATGTTGGCATGACTTAAACGGTTTGACTAAGAACTGGTAAGCTGGGAAGCTGCATGAGGTTCCAATCCGATTTGGTATGGTCTCTAGGTCTGGATGCCCTTCCTAATGCTAACTACTCCAAGAGCGTAGTGGGTGCTTTTTACATGCTACTGGCACAGGTGCCATTGATGTGACACCAGCATCGGCCACGACTATGATCTCATTTGGCTTGACAAGTCTTCTCAAGCATGGTATATTGCCAAAGGTCTTGGTCACTTGTCACTGTCTCCGTGAGGCCCAACACTTGAGCAGTACTTTCTACATGCCACCAGCACAGGTGCCAATAAGATGGCACTGGCATCGATCACAACTACAATTTCACTTGGCTTGATAGGTCTTCTCAAGCACAACATATTCGTTTCTACTCTAGGCACAAGATCCGAAATTTGGGGGGAGGGGCAATCGATTGCATCGACCCCAGTATGCAACCGGTACGAAAGAATGAAAGGCAAAGTCAACCTTGGTAGAATTTGAACTCAGGGCGTAAAGACAGATAGAATACCTATTTCTTTACTACCCACAAGGGGCTAAACACAGAGAGGACAAACAAGGACAGATAAATGGATTAAGTCGATTACATCGACCCCAGTGCGTAACTGGTACTTAATTTATCGACCCCGAAAGGATGAAAGGCAAAGTCGACCTCGGTGGAATTTGAACTCAGAACGTAAAGACAGACGGAATACCGCTAAACATTTCGCCTGGCATGCAAACGTTTCTGCCAGCTCGCCGCCTTTCAAGCACAGCATATTGCCCAACGTTTGAAGGGTACTTTTTATGTGCCAGTTACACAACACTGCCAACATCCACAACTACAATCTCACTTAGCTTGACAGGTCTTCTCAAGCACAGCATATCGCCAGTGGTCTCAGTCACTTGTCACTGCATAAGTCCATCAGTACAATGAGGGAGTTGTGCCCAGAGCATTGTACTGCAGTAAACTAGTGAACAAGCAAAAACACATATATTTATGTGTGATCAATAATGTTTACAACACTAGAGCTACTTTTAATTCATAATTGAATTCAATCTTATGTATTCCTCGGCGTGTTATGCTAGCAAATGGTTCTTATACTATTTGTATATAGTCATTAGTTAGTGATTCAGTTCGTCCCTGGTTTAGTTCAGTTATGTGATGTTGATAAGCCACAAAAATGGTAAATATCACTATCCATCACTCCTGGATGGGACTGGAGGCGAGTTGTCTCCCCTGTCTGAGACTTTCAGGTATTTTAACTTTCAGTGATATGAGGGAGTCATGTGTAGCCTTGTCTACACATTGTGTGGCGGTTGTAAATGAGCATCACCGTCATACAAGTGAAGCTAATCGCTTCCTGTCTTCCATAAAAAAAAAGTCTAGCTATGGGAAAATACAAATAGTGTAGTAAATATAAAAATCTATAGAAATAGTGTGAATATATTTTAATTTTATACTTTTAGACATTAAGCATCTTACTAATAATAACTCTGAGCACCTTTTCAAACTCCACCTGTCTAACACCCATGGACATGTTTACAAAGTCAGAAAACGGCACAGTTCTCATGACTTTTGGAAACATCTTTTCACACTAAGAGTTGCTGAAGTATGGAACAAACTGCCGGCATCAGTTGTTAGTTGTCGGAGCACTGCATCCTTCAAAACTTCCATGCTTCCTGAGATTTGCCAACACTACACCTGATTTTCTCCCCTCCATACACATGCAAGCATGTATCTGGCTCACACACTGTTCATTTCCCAGACATTTGTACATTACTGCATATGCTTTATACGCACTTTTGACAAGTTGTGGTGCACCTGAGCACTGTGTACAATAATTTCATTATTATAATATTATAAGCAGTAATTAAAATCAGAAGAAAGAACAAGGACCTCTGGTTGCATAATAAATAGAATCAATCGGTTGACCTTTTATGATCAGAGATATATGTTTGTAGATGTTTGTTCCTAGTAAGTTCAGGTAAGGATGGAGTGGCAGTTGTGATGCCAAGAGCAATAAGTGAAATTGCTTTAACTGAAAACTGAACTTCAACTACAAACTCATTTCATCAAGTGTCCACCTTAACTCTACGATACTTAGGAATATAATAGTAATCAACTTTATATATACAAATAACCTGCTGTAAAGATAAAATAAGTAAACAACTACTTTAAAATGGTATTACAAGAAAGGCCCTCATAGATCTCACCTTCACTAGTAGAACAGTAGGGACCAAGTAGGTCACGGTATGTCTTTCTGTCTCCACCTTGTCCAGAAAACCATTGAGCACAAGGAAATTCGTAGGTCCATTTCTGCTGAAGGTCATATATAGTTATTTGGTCTAAGAACCAAGCATATGCTAAATGTACATACGAAAAAAAATAAGAAAATGTAATACCATTGGTTATTTGGCATGGAAGATTAATAAATGTAAAGAATTCTATTTACATTTTAACCCTTTCATTACTGTATTTATTTTGAGATGCTCTGTGTTTCTTTCAATTACTTTAAATATAACAAAGAATTTAGTAAAATAACTCAGTTATCATTCAGCTAGTGTTAGGAACATAAATTGTGGGTAAGGTTTGGTGGAAGATTTTAATTCAAAACTTATGAAAACAAGATATTTGTACTCAGAGCCAGGGCCAGAGCCGGTTTCAGCCAGGTTGGTAATGAAAGGGTTAAATTCAAATGAATTTATGAAAGAATTAGCTGTTAAGATTTTTACTGTAAAGTAACATTATACATTAAAAGTAGTAATAAGATACTGAAAAGAGCAAGAATCCCAATGATGGAGCCTGTTTCACTTTTTCTCTTTCCTGTCTCAAATTAATGACAAATATAACAGTTTACAAGTTCATTTGTTGTATGACTTTTGTTATTTGTAATATGAAATTCTTCTGGAAATTTGAGTAATATCATAATTATAAAAAAGGTGATTGGTAAAATATTACAAATAAATACCAAGAGCCAGAAAGACTCAGAAAAATAAATCAATCTGGAAAAGAAGACTATGGAAGCTGAAAGACCTAGTAAACAGACAAAAATTTAGAGATTTCCTGATGGAAGCTTCTGACAAAAGAGAGGAAGAGTTGGGAACATATAGCATAGAGGACAATTAAAAGTTCCTGTGAGACAATTTACCGAGGGCCACAGATGAAATCTGTGGTTGGTGTAGAGTCTCAGCTAGACCAAGGGTAACATGGTAGTGAGACATGAGCTCTGAATGCAGAAGACATGTATAGACTGGAGAGAAATGAAGGCAGTATGCTGTGTTGGATGTGTAATATTAGTGCACATGTAGGATAAAGTGCAAATGTATTAAGAGAAAGTTGGGCATAAGAGGAATCAAATGTAATTTGCAAGAGAAGAGAGACAATGTTGGGCTGGCCATGTGATGTGTAGGAATGAGGATAGCAGCATAAAGAAGTGCCAATCACTGAAAGTGAATGGTATCCTGCAGAAGAAGGATACCCAGGACGAAATGGGATGAAGTGGTAAGAAATGATCTCAGGATGTTGGGCCTCACAGAGGAAATGACAATGGTGAAGATGTCAAGCAATATGAGGTTCTGGAGAGTACCTGCCCACATCAATGAAACTGATTTCTAGAAGTGCTGTGTGTCCCACCCACACATAACAAGAGATCTTCTCATACACCCTACCACAACAAACCAAACTACATCTCTACCTCTCTTCTCTTCCTCACATTTCCACTTCGTGCACTATGCTTACCTCCCACTCTCCAATCCTGTCCTCTTGGCCCTGTCCCACTGTAACATCTTGGCTCTGTCTCGCTGCTATCCTCCGCACATTCTACCCACATGTAACAAAAAAACTTGTCATACACCCTTCCCCAACAAACCAATCTACATCTCTAAATCTCTTCTCTTCCTCACATTTCCTCCTTCATGCACTATGCCTACCTCTCACTCCCCAATCCTGTCCTCATGATCCCATCTCTCTATATCATTCTATCTGGTAGTCCCCTCCCCCACTCTATATACCCAGATTTTCACCATTCACTTCGCCTCCCAACTCTCTTATCATGCTTCTTTGGCAATATCCTGCTAAGTATATTATGACCTTCGAACCTCAAGGGTATGCCCTGGCACTTGCCACCACATATATCTCTCTCTGTCTTTACTCAGCCATCCCATTTATATTCTGATCCCCATCCCCTGAAAGTATACCCAGCACTGCCACCATATCTATCCTGATGTCTCCCACTCTCTCTGTCTCCTTCTTCTGCATTTCCCTCCGGTCAGGTAACCATGTGTCTCCTTTGCAGCAACATACCTGTTTCTATCCTCATTCCTGATCTCTCTCTCTCTCTCTCTCCCTCTTTCCCCCAGCTGGGTAACCTTGTGCCTCCTCTACAGCAAGACACCTGTTTCTGTCTTTCTGTCGTACTATAACCACTCATCATCTGACACAAGATCACCTTCTCCAATGCCCCTCCCCACTCAAAAGATTTTTGTCTTGCAGATTATTTGGTGAACCTGTCAGTGCAGGTGTCACTTAAAGCATCCAGTCCACACTGTAAAGTGGTTGGCATTTGGAAGGGCATCCAGCCATAAAAACCTTGCCAAAACTGACCTACCCTGTGTTTGTGCCATGTAAAAAGTACTAAGTCCACTCTGCTGGGTGGTTGGTGTTAGGAAGGCCGTCCAGCTGTAAAAAATCCTGCCCAATCAGTCACAGAAGTCTGGTGCAGGCTTCTGCCTGGTCAGCTCCTCTCAAACCGTCCCACCCATGCCAGCATGAAAGGCAGACACTAAATGATGATGGTCATGATGATGCTGATGCTGATGGTGGTGATGATAATGATGATGATGATTATGATGATGATGATAATGATGATGATGATGATGAGGAGGAGGAGGAGGAGGAATAATGATATACAATCATTATTATTATTTATAATGAGGCAAGTGTCTTGTAATTAGAGTCTAAAATTAAGTTTTGATTCCTGTTTGAAGCCTTTTGACTTCATACAAAAGTAAGATATGAATATCATTATATAAATTATTTTCTTTTTCCTATAAACATGCAGATAATGTAACCAACCAGAAGAAATTAATAATAACGACATATTGATTATGAAGTACAGGCTTAGCAAAGACATCCGCTACTTTTGTAATATAGATTTATTGGATAAAAAAAGAAATCACTTAGGCTATAAAAACAACTTACGCAACTCAGGACGGTCATGGCCAATGCGAATCTTTTCCAAATGACCAACAGAAAATAACTCCACAAAGAAATGATCCTCCTGAAAAATTAAAATAAAATATATAACTTCAGATATTATTTCATCATCATCATCATCATCATCGTTTAACGTCCGTTTTCCAAGCTAGCATGGGTTGGACAGTTCAACTGGGGTCTGGGAAACCAGAAGGCTGCGCCAAGCCCAGTCTGATCTGGCAGTGTTTCTACAGCTGGATGCCCTTCCTAACACCAACCACTCTGTGAGTGTAGTGGGTGCTTTTTACGTGCCACCTGCACAGGTGCCAGACGAGGCTGGCAACGGCCACAATTGGATGGTGCTTTTTACGTGCCACCTGCACAGGTGCCAGACGAGGCTGGCAACGGCCACAATCGGATGGTGCTTTTTACGTGCCACCTGCACAGGTGCCAGACGAGGCTGGCAACGGCCACAATCGGATGGTGCTTTTTACGTGCCACCTGCACAGGTGCCAGACGAGGCTGGCAACGGCCACAATCGGATGGTGCTTTTTACGTGCCACCTGCACAGGTGCCAGACGAGGCTGGCAACGGCCACAATTGGATGGTGCTTTTTACGTGCCACCTGCACAGGTGCCAGACGAGGCTGGCAACAGCCACAATCGGATGGTGCTTTTTACGTGCCACCTGCACAGGTGCCAGATGAGGCTGGCAATGGCCACAATCGGATGGTGCTTTTTACGTGCCACCGGCACTGGTATCACAGCTACAATTGTTGTGAATAAGCTTCTGAAGGGATTCCAAGCTGACCAAGCATTTTAGAGCGAAATATATATTTGGAGAGATTAAGACAAACTTAAATTATAGAAAAGATTGCTATCCATTATCATTATAAAACAGCTCAAAACAAAGATTAAATTTCACATAACACAACTAGAATCAATGCACAGGAACTGAAGAAGTAGTTGATCGTTAGTAATTAAGAAATATTAAATGAAAAAAAAACAAAACAAACAAACAAAAGGGAATGCAGTGTAAATAATGGACAGAGTCAAGACTATTGAAAAGGTTGCAAGACGCAACGACAATTTTAGGAAAATAAGAAAGAAGTGGCAATTTTACTGGTGAGTGTGTTAAATTATAAGGACAACAAGGAAGATATTTCTTAATTAACCTATAAAGGTTTTACATAGAGGGGACATTACAAGGACAGACAAGGGACATTCAGGGTACAAACTCGCTTCTTACATACAGTGTGAAAAACTGGATGGATTTACATATATTGTGAATGAGGGTTAAAAATATAAATATAAATGATGATTGGATTGAAATTGGGTTCCTGGTTAGTGAATTAATCCGCCGGTTGGTTATCCCTTTTGGTAATCTTTTTCCTTCCTTTTATGCTCCGACCGACCGTGCAAGCACAGCCTCGTACATTCTCATCTTTCTTACCACTGTCATCCATCTTTTTCCAAATGTTCTTTGTGGCAGGCTCCTCCTCTCCAGACAGATCTTGCTGGACAGATGGGCAGCAAAGTAATTCCCCAGCCCACGTCCGGAGATGAATTGACCTGTCGCAATCCCTTTTACTCGCGTCTTCCATACCACATCTTTCAGTATGGTTACTACGCAGAGAAAAGCTACCTTCTTTTCTTTGGCGAAAGAGGAAGGTGGTACAATCTCTATCATGGACTCGGACGAGAGTCATACTCATTCCGCATCTGACAACAGCTGTTCGGCAAAGGCCATCAACTCCCTCAACTCCTCACAGTGTACGAAGGCGTGCGTAACCGTTTCACAGGCATACCCGCACCTCAGACATGTGGGGGAGATGTCAGTACCATGCCTTGACAACCTTTCTCGAACCGGTAAAGACGATCGGTAGCACAGTCAGGTCAAAGACACAACAGAATATGCTTCAACACACGAACTCACATAAAGAACCTTGCAAGCCAAATCCAAAAACAAAATATTAAATGAGTTTTTGGAATTTAAATATGTCAATATGCTAACAGAAGAGCTTTCATTTTTCTGACTTAAAACAATGAATTTAGTATTTTAATTACTTTCAGAGCCAAAATCAATAACTAAATGAAAATAGATCAACATGATTAATTAAGTTTTTCATACTAACTTGAAAAAAAAAAGATATTTACCTTTCCTTTTTGAAATTTTATCTTGTTTGTCTTCGATTCAAGCAAATCTATAGATTTGGTTCTTCCAAGATCTCCATATAACACTATTTTAACTTGAGCTCTGGTGCTAGCACCTAATTCATTACCAGTTTTTACCACAATTTTATAATTAGTGACTGAGCCAGATGTTATTTCATTGTTAACCTTTGATAGAAACAAAAACAATAAAACATAACTATGTCACACATAATAAATGGATATGGCTTTTTTCATGCATTATAAATGAGCAGCTAAAGTGCTGTGTGGATCATAATTATTATGATTAGTAGGATATCTGAGAAAACAAGCAGCTATAAACTAACTTCAAAAGAACTGCATCCCAACAAGCACAAAGCTTATGTATCCTTCTTTTCATTTATATTACAGATTTGAAAAGTGGCAAGCTGGTAGAAGCATTAGCATGCCAGACGGCTATCTATCTGAGGTTTTATATAGCTATGGTGCGGCCTCACCTGGAATTTGCATCACCAGTCTGGAACCCCTATCTTGCCCAGGATATTAATCATCCGGAAACTGTTCAGCAATGTGCAACCAAGAGAATACCCTCCATCAGGCATTTGCCATATTCTGAATGCCTTACTTCCCTGGGCATGCATACATTGAAACTCCGACGTCTGGCATAAAATTATTAACCATCTTACCAACAATAACTCTGAGCACCTGTCTAACACCCATGGACATGTTTACAAAGTCAGAAAACACCACAGCTCCCTTGACTTTTTTTCATGCTAAGAGTTGCTGAAGCATGGAACAGACTGCCGGCATCAGTTGTCTGAGCACTGCATCCTTCAAAACTTCCATGCTTCCTGATATTCACCAACACTACACCTGATTTTCTCCCCTCCATACACATGCAAGCATGTATCTGATTCATACACTGTTCACTTCCCAGACATTTGTACATTACTGCATATACTTTATATGCACTTTTGACAAATTGTGGTGCACCTGAGCACTGTATACAATAATTTCATCATTATGATTATTATTATTATCATTATTATTATGATTATTATTATTATTATCATTGAGTGAGAGAGCAGTTCATGCCATCAAAGTGACACTGGGGTAAAATATACGAAGCCCAATATACCCATCATGACTACTCGTCTGATAAGGGTACACCAGGCACATGCATCACAGCTATATGTGCGCGACATGGTGATCTCATATCAAGATAAACAGCACATGACCTTGCAGGTGGGGCCCAGTTAGAATTTTCTTCAGGTTGAGTAGCCCATCCCGCTCAAACGGTCCCTGAATAAGGGTTGTTTAAGGACGTTGAAAGAACCACCCATGTTTCCAGAGGTGAACTATTCAAACCCCAAAGAATCCCTCTCAACACATGGCCATGATGCTCCCCCACTACTTCTGCTCGTGATCAGAGATGCACATATCGTCAGCCACTAAGGGACATGCTCAACTGGTTAAGGTCAAACAACTGACAAGCAAATCTGTGGTATTGAGCAGAATATTTGCTGTAGCCCATCTTTTATACCAAGACAAAGCAATGTACATGATAACACTTCCAATCAGTTAAGATCAGAAGCCATGAGAGCCACTGCCTGGTACTGCATCAGGGCATTTATTATTATTATTATTATTATTATTATTATTATTATACAAATGCTTAGTAGCATTTCATTCATCTTTATGTTCTGAGGTCAAATAAAGCCAGGATCTACTTTGCCTTTCATCTTTTCAGGGGTCAATAAAGTAAGTACCAGTTGAGCGCTGGGGTTGATATAATTGACTTATTCCCTCCCCACGAAATTGCTGCCCTTGAGGCCAAAATTTGAAACCTAAATTTCACATTTGTTCTTATTCGTTTTAATAAATATAACTTGTGCAGGTATTGTTGTGTGATTAAGAAGTTTGCTTCCTGACCATGTAGTTTTGGGGTTCAGTCCCACTACATGACATCTTGAGAAAGTGTTTTCTGCTATAGCCCCATAGCAGACTAAAGCCTTGTGAATGGATTTGGTAATCAGAAATTGGAAGAAACACATTTTGTGTGTGTGTGTGTGTGTGTGTGTGCATGCACATTTATGCATGTGTATTTCTGTCTCCTTGTCTTGACATCACATTATATTGGGTTGTCCGGAAAGTTCATACTGATTTTTAAAGGAAAGAAAAAGGTCAATAAATACTTGCCATTACATTTTTAATCAACTACATATGAACCATTTTGTTGCACAATGTGTCTCCATCTTTCCTTTCACTTGAAAATACCCTCTTCCTAGAATTGAGGCGGTTTCATGGCAAAGAATTCATTAGGGTATCTTTTTACATCATCCAAGGAATTGAAATTTTTACCATTAAGACTATTCTGCAGAGACCTGAATAAGTGGAAATCCGAAGGAGCAATATCTGGTGAATATGGAGGGTGGGGTAACACATCCCAGCCGAGCTGCAGCAATTTTTGTCTGGTTCCCAAAGCATCAAGTGCCGAAAAGGAACTTTCTTATCTTCCATTTTAAAGGGTTACAGAATTAACACAGGTTATAGGAACATAAACCTTCTTCCACGAAAAGATAGCTTAAACTGTGCTCTAAATGGAGGTGTAGTAAAATCCTATTTTATGGACTCAACCATGTTTTAAAATAAGTCGAAAGGTAAGCTACTATAAATTGGCATGAACTTTCCGGACAACCCAATAGTTATAAGCAAGTGTCAACATCATAAACTCATTTCTGGTCTTCCACAAAAACATGTTCAACCAAGGAGAAATATTACCTTACTTGGAAATAAGTGAGGGTTAGCAACAAGAGAAGTATCCACCCATAATAAATCTACATTGACAAAGTTAATGCAAGCCTAGTAAACTGAACATTGAAATGATGATGACAATGAACTTGATTACGAAAACGACTTAACTGCTTGTTGATGAATATTCTGATCGACAGACTCTGTGAAATCAGTTTGGGTGGAATTTTCAATCAAAACATCGTATGGTTCTGGCAGTATATTATTGATCTGAGGAGGTGGCAATCCATCAGATGTCTTCTTCTTGAAAGTAGAGACTGTTATCTCAGTGTGCAGCTTTATGTGTTTCTCAGTAAGGATCCTAGGTGTTGCAGCAGTAACTATCTCGTCCTCATGATTAAAGTCTGCACCTGAACAGGATCTTCCTCTTTCTGAGACAGGACTGTCAGAGTTGCGATTACATTCAGCATCATTGTCTGACTGCTGAGTTAAATCTCTAGAAAGTGGTGATATGAAAAGACATAAGAGATAATACAAAGAAAATTCCTTTTTTTTTTAAATAAAACAAAATTTTTTACCTAGTAAATTGATTATCATCACCAACCACCAACATCACCACCGCTAAGGCTAATAACAACATAGACAAACAAGGGAGTTAAGCCAACATCATCATCATCGTTTAACGTCTGCTTTCCATGCTAGCATGGGTTGGACGAATGACTGAGGGCTGGCAAACCAGATGGCTGCACAAGGCTTCAATCTTGATCTGGCAGAGTTTCTACAGCTGGATGCCCTTCCTAACGCCAACCACTCTGAGAATGTAGTGGGCCAGTCAGGTGGTACTGGCAACGACCTCGCTTGAATCTTTTACACATGCCACTGGCACAGGTGCCAGTAAGGTGATGCTGGTAACGATCAAGCTCGAATGGTGTCTTTTACGTGCCACTGGCATGGAAGCCAGTTAGCCGCTCTGTCAATGATCACACTCGTATGGTGCACTTTGCACCCCGCTAGCACAGACGCCAGTCATCGGATTTCATAAACCCATGTAGGAGTTTCTATGCAGATATTCAGCCTGCTAAAATTAGGAGCCAGGTCTCCTTAAAATTACACCTTTTGTAATAAAAAAAAAAATGACACATCGAATAATGTGCTAAATACATTATTATCCTCAATGCAGTTCCTTCACCCAACCTGGATCCTTTGCCTGTTTCTGATCCCATTGCAATGTCTGTCCCATGGTTATCAAAAGACATAAATATCATCACTGCAGATGATCCTAGATTGCCTTTCCACGTCACAGACTACTTTATCAGTATCTTCAAACCTGTCATCTACTGTATCAAATGTCAACTCAATGGAACCTGGTTGGAAGTTGGTTAGTTGGTTGGTTGGTTGGTTGATTGGTTGGTTGGTTGATTGGTTGGTTGGTTAGTTGGTTAGTTGGTTGGTTGGTTAGTTGGTTGGTTGCTGGTTGGTTGGTCGGTCGGTCGGTTGGTTGGTCGGTCGATTGGTTGGTCGGTCAGTTGGTTGGTTGGTTGGTTACTTGATTGGTTGATTAGTTGATTGGTTGGTCAGTCAGTTGGTTGGTTGGTAGGTTGATTGGTTGGTTGGCTGGTCGGTCGGTCGGTCGGTTGGTTGGTTGGTTGGTAAGTTAGTTGGTTGGTTGGTTGATTAGTTGGTTGGTTGGTTGTTCTAAGCACATTTGTTAGATGTCTGGCACAACAACACCAAGTCATTCAGGCTTGTATTCTGCAATTTCAGTTCTGAGGCCTCTCTCGTCTGACCCACTGTTTACAAGTTTGTACAACAATGTGGAGCTCTTAATTCTAGACTTTATAGGCAAAATCTTCCAAAATGTTTAGTCCAGTATCAATAACTGATTTATTTTCCTTTAAACCCCTTCCCATACATATACTGATAAACAACTCAAATATGCTCCTCACATCACCCATTTTCTATCCAAGCACTTACAGATACTTCAACAATGATCCAGCCAGACAGTCACCACACATGTCCACAAGCACACAATAGACTTTGTTCATACAACCCATGAAGTATCATGCCTTATTCACATCACCAATACATTTTTTTCTCTCCATTGCATACAAACATTTGTACACAACTTTGGCCAGACAATTGATTCCTATAATCTCGCTGTCACTCACACACAATGAAACATATTTCACAACATTGTTCCCATACTTTATTTCCCTTAGCATAGATTTGCTCTTCTCTGCTGGAAATAACAAATTCAACTTATTTCCTATCTACCATCTTAGCATGCTTCATGACGATGATGATGATGATGATGATGATGATGATGATGATCATCATCATCATCATCATCATCATCATCATCATCATCGTTTAATGTCTGCTTTCCATGCTGGCATGGGTTGAACGGTTTGACTGAGGTCTGGCGAGCCAGATGGCTGCACCAGGCTCCAATCTGATCTGGCAGAGTTTCTACAGATGGATGCCCTTCCTAATGCCAACCACTTCAAGAGTGTAGTGGGTGCTTTTATGTGCCATCGGCACGAGAGCCAGTCAAGCAGTACCGGCAATGGCCACGCTCAAATGGTGTTTTTTACGTGCTACATGCACAGGACCCAGTCCAGCAGCACTGGCAACGACCTCACTCGAATGTTGATTTTTCACATGAAAATCCCATACATACTTTTTTCCTCCTATTTTCTCTTCTTTCTTTTCTCCTTCAACATTATCAGTATCCTTTTCTTTATTTTCCTATTCTTTCCATCAAATTTTTATATATTGTCTTTGTATTCTTGTTCCTTGTTTTTGTTGCTTTTACCCCCTTTTTTAATTAAATACCCTTTAGTATCCAGATTATTGTGTCAAATGCAATGCTTATTGATTCTCATTGATTAGAATAAATAATGCATTTTCAAGTAGCTTTAAGATTTCAAAGATGTGATTATTTATTTTGAGAATGGCATTGTAGGGTAGCTGTGAGAGGCTGAATATGTCCAGTTTGAACACAAAACAGGTAAAATATTTTGGCCTGATATGGTCAGTTTAAGTGCTATACATTTACTGTACTGATACACACTAAATGTAGATTACTGTTGGTGGATTTATTATACTTTTTAAATGATTTACTGGATCATAATATCTGAAATAATACAAGAAATGTTCAAAAACAGTTTATTGATTATAAAGGCTTGTACTGAGGGAAGTTGAGTGTTGTATCATTTATATTATCACTAGATTAATAACAATTTTTACTTTACAGGTAAAAATTGAATAAGTAAGCAGGTCCACCATAAGTCACTCAGTAGAGATAGAAAGTGGTATGAAGGCAACTATTAAGAGTATTTAATTTATAGCCAATGAAAATGGATGAATTGTATGGATGATCCAAACACCGCCTGTCCTTATGTCAATCTTGATACATGGATACACTCTTGTATACACACACGCACACATCCTGCCTCCTCCTCTTCCTCCTCCTCTTCCTTTCTCAACTCCCTCCTATAGAATTGCATGTATGTATGCATATATAATATGGCTCTCAGCAAGAACACAGAATATATGTGCCAAGCTTTCCTCTCCTCAGATTCAGATTGACCTTTGTCAAAATCTCTGATTGTGGTGCCACTTTAGATATCATGTTCTCTCAAGCTTAAAGACATACACACTCACATACACACACACATAAACGCACGCACACACACACTCACACACACATATACACATCCTGCCTCCTTCTCCTCCTCCTCCTCCTTTCTCAACTCCCTCCTATAGAACTGCATTCCCAACTGGCCCCTAACCTCATCACTGTTGATTTTTTCCTCCAACGACTTTTCCTCTTTCACTCTCCTCCTTTACTTCCCTTCTATATTTTTCTTCAGATGAAGGACTAATGCCCAAAACATCAAGACTCTTTCTCTTTCTTTTAAGCATTAATCTAATACAACATTTGTTAAAATTTGTCTCTCCTGTGTTGTCTTCTTTCATTTTGTGTTCTTTGCCTTCATAGATTCAGTTGACTTTCTTAAAACCTTAAAAACTTAAAAACTTAAAAAATTCATTATCCAATCCAATGAGACACATTTTCATCATTATTTGCTCATGTCACAGTGACATAAGCAAACTCATCTTAATCAAACATCCTCTGTTGTAATATAAACATAAATATAAATAAGTATGACACCTACATGTTTTCTCTTTGTTCAGTTGACTCATATTCTTTTTCAGAATAGCTTTCTTCCTCTCCACTGGAATCCTGTTCAACAGAAATTGTATATTCATGTTTCACAAACATAAATTAAATTGCAAGCTTTTTTTCTTTTCAATATATAAATATATAATAGGCGTTGGAGTGGCTGTGTGGTAAGTAGCTTGCTTACCAACCACATGGTTCTCGGTTCAGTCTCACTGCGTGGCACCTTGGGCAAGTGTCTTCCACTATAGCCTCGGGCCGACCAAAGCCTTGTGAGTGGATATGGTTGACGGAAACTGAAAGAAGCCTGTCATATGTGTGTGTGTGTATGTTTGTTCCTCCAACATCGCTTGACAACCGAAGTTGGTGTGTTTACATCCCCGTAACTTAGCAGTTCGGCAAAAGAGACCGATAGAATAAGTACTAGGCTTACAAACAATAAGTCCTGGGATCGATTTGCTCAACTAAAGGTGTCAGTCAGGCAGCACTGGCATCGACGACACTTGGATATCTCTTTTCTCTCTTTTACTTGTTTCAGTCATTTGACTGCAGCCATGCTGGAGCACCACTTTTAGTCGAGCAAATCAACTCCAGGACTTATTCTTTGTAAACCTAGTACTTATTTTATTGGTCTCTTTTTGCCAAACCGATAAGTTACAGGGATGTAAACACACCAACTTCGGTTGTCAAGCGATGTTGGGGGGGGACAAACACAGACACACAAACATATACACACACACGTACATATATATAAATATATATATACGACGGGCTTCTTTCAGTTTCTGTCTACCAAATCCACTCACAAGGCTTTGGGTGGCCCGAGGCTATAGTAGAAGACACTTGCCCAAGGTGCCACGCAGTGGGACTGAACCCGGAACCATGTGGTTGGTAAGCAAGCTACTTACCACACAGCCACTCCTACACTCCTAGATATATTGAAACTTTATACATACCTCATAAAAATGTTGCATTCTTTGATGTATATTCAGCAAATTACTATTTTTCTGAAAACAATCATGAAAAAAAAACTACAATTTTGAAGCAAATACGTGTTAGAAGCAAATAAGTATTAGGCATACACAAGATTAAACAAAAATAACACAGAAGATGTAAGTCAAAAAAGTAAATGATCAATTAATAAAAAGAAGACAAATATCAAAGAAGAAATAGGAAGATAATAGACTTAAAATGCAAACAAAGAAACTGAGTGAAGAAAAAAATTGGTCTAAAAAACAGTTGAAAACAGAAGAAATGAAAAGTAACCATGGTGAGCATTAGACGATTAGAGAACAACAAATTTCTTGGATAAACATTCCATTATTTATATTAGAGTTTTAGTGCCAACACTAGAACTAAATTCTTAAATAATGCAATTTTAACATTAACTGTAACTCATCAACATGTTTTATGTAATTCCAAAACCCATGAGACATGTGGTGAAGCAACAACAACAGCTTCTCTTCCATTTGAGCCAATGAGGGAGCCTCTATACATAGTTGCTCGACTTGCTAGAAGCAGCAGTTTATTCTCCCTCAAATATCATATCTTAGGAAGGGGTATATTGGATGTTTTCTATATGTAAAAGGACAGGAGGTCATAGTTGGAATGCTTTTGATCATAAACCTGCTCAGTTAGGGCTAACCTATGGTTAAACAATGAAAACTCCTCTACTCGTTATTTATATCGAATCTCATTCTACAAACCCAGCGTTAAACATTTTGATCTATCATTCCTCCTCAGAATTTCAGTCTTCTGGAACTGCCCTTTTACCAATGCTTCCCCAACTGGCATCAATCTACAGAATTTCAAACTGAATGTCAATTACATTGACCTTATCAGTTTAAAAGGGGCTGTAAGGTTTACGCCTGTCTCTCTTCATCTTTGAACTATAAAATAAAAACAATGCTAAACAGCTCTCTTTGACCAACCTATGGCACAGATTCAAATATTTGCCGAGGTGACCAACAAGCTCAGTGCTGGATGTCAAGGACAATTGTATCTTTGGACAGCTGCCAACAGATAATTACACTTTGACAATTATTAATCATTCATCATCATCATCACCACCACCACTGCCGCCACCGCCACCACCACTGCCAGCACCACCAGCACCACCACCACCATCATAATTTAACATCAATGTTCTATGCTGACATGGGTTGGATGGTTTGACAGGATCAGATGGGTCCAAGAACTATAGCATGCTCCAGTGTCTGCTTCAGCATATTTTTCTATGGATGGATGCCCTTCCTAATGCCAACCACTTTACTGTATGAACTGGGTGCTTTTCTTGCACCACCAGAACTACTGAGCTCACCATGTAGCTTGCAAGATTACAAACCTTGAGGGGGTGGGGATCATATTTATATTAACGGACAAGGCATTAAAATATGTAAAGAGTGCAGAGACAAAGCAAGTTCTTGCTGAAGAGTTACATAGTTACTCACATTTAGTAGTGGAGGTGCATGGCTTAGTGGTTAGGGTATCAGCATCATGATCGTAAGATTGTGGTTTCGATTCTTGGACTGGGCGACGCATTGTGTTTTTGAGCAAAACATTTCATTTCACATTGCTCCAGTCCACTCAGTTAGCAAAAATGAGTAACACTGTGATGGACTGGCATCCCGTCCAGCTGGGGAACACATACGCCATTGAAACTGGGAAACCGGGCCCATGAAGCTGGCTAGGCTTTATAAGGGTGCATTTATTAAGTGGAGGTGCATGGCTTAGGAAAATGTCCATGGTGATTAGAGTAAAGGTAAATAAAGCTAATTCACTCAGCTTTTCAGAACAAAGATAGGAAGTGAAACCAACTGACCACTTACCTTTTGAATACGCGGCAACAGTTTATGTCTGTTTGCTTGCTGAAGACCAGAACCATCATAACAACCCTAGACAAAAAATAAAACAGAATAATTCAATTTAAAAAAAACAAATCACTTTCTCATATTATTATTATTATTATTATTATTGTTGGTGTTAAGGTGGCAAACTGGCAGAATTGTTAGCACACCGAACAATATGTTTTGCAGTATTTTGACTGTCACTATGTTCTGAGTTCAAATTCCACTGAGGCTGAATTTGCCTTCCATCTTTTGAGGGTTGGTGAATTAAGTACCAGTTAAACACTGGGATTGATGTAATCAACTAGTCCCCACCCCACAAATTTCAGGCCTTGTGCCTATAGTCATCATCATCATCATCATCATCATCATCACCATCATCCTCATCATCGCTTAACATTTGCTTTCCATGCTGGAATGGGTTGGCCGGTTTGACTGAGGACTGGCAAGCCAGATGGCTGCATCAGGCTCCAATCTGATCTGGCAAGGTTTCTACAGCTGGATGCCATTGCTAATGCCAACCACTCTGAGAGTGTAGTGGGTGCTGGTTGTTGTTGTTGTTGTTGATGATGATGACAACGACGACGAAGGTGGTGATAGTGATGGTGGTGGTGGTGTGGGAGGGGAGGGTGGTTGGTTGGAGGAGGATGGTGGGTGGAGGAGGAGGAGGATAATTATCGAGTGATGAAGGTGATGATGGCTGTGGTAAAGATGTCTGTTGATTGTGAGTAATGCTGTTGCATTCACCCACGGTCTAGCAACTAATTTCAGTTCTGACAGGTGCTCGAAGCTGCCCTCCTTGTTCCTTATGTTTACAAACAGATGTGAGTCCTGTTGCTGTTAAAAGTAAGCACAATCCCATTACGTAAATACAAGCAGCATTTGCTATAGAAATGTTTAACAAACAATGAATATATGATACGTTTCAAAAATTGCCTTCACACATACAACCAAAGTCCTACTTGGATATTCTGGAAGGAAGTAGTTGATCTTGTAATGGTACATAACATTCAAAACCACATCAGATCAGTAGCAAACGATGGATAGCCATAACATATCAGGAGATCTTAACCCACATTTTAGCAAATCACTGCCCTGGAGCATTTGTGTGGGTGTTAAGAGCAATTATAAATTTTATATGGTTTCATCCCAAATGATGGTTATAAATTGGCATGCACAGGAAATACAAGCTAGAGGAAGAAGAGCAAGCACTGGCAGAGGGTAGTAAAAGTTTTCTTGGTCAACAGGTAGTCATGTCACTTTGACCATTTCAACAAGCTTGAAGCCTTTCATTTTCTCCTCTAACCATACATTTTCACACACTAGGTACTGACATTAAGCATAACAGTCTTTAGCAATTAACATTTGTAATGTCAACAAGGAAATGAATATGATTCATTAAAACTGAACATTATGGTTGATTTTATGTGGGAAATGATGCACAGCTTGAACAAATTTCCAGCTCCCAGCTAACCAAGCCACAATATCAGTTGATCGCCAACACCTTTTTCTGCAAAATAGGGGTAGCTTATCCTGTTCGGGCTATATTATTAGCATTATCCTGCGTTTGAGAATATAAAATCACTTCTTTAACTTTCTAAGACATCTCAATGCTTCTAAAGTAAACTTCGTTTGTTTGTTTACATTCATCGTAATTTGAATTTACAATCATCATCATCATCATCATCATCGTTTAACGTCCATTTTCCATGCTAGCATGGGTTGGACGGTTCGAATGGGGGTCTGGGTTGCCAGGAGGCTGCGCCAGGCTCCAGTCTGATCTGGCAGTGTTTCTACAGCTGGATGCCCTTCCTAATGCCAACCACTCCATGAATGTAGGAAGTGCTTTTTATGTGCCACCAGCACAGGGGCAAGAGGAGGCTGGTAAATGGCCATGATCGGTTGGTGCTTTTTACGTGTCACCGACATGATATCATAGTCAAATAGAATCCAGTGATGAGAACTAGAAATGAGTAATCTATGACTTCCACTGCAGCTGATTATGTTGTGGGACCACTTGGTTCCAGTTTCAGTCCCATTGCATGGTATCCTTAGCAAGTGTCTTCTACCATAGCTCTGAGCTGACCAAAACCTTGTGATTGAATTTGGAAGACAGAAACTGAAAGAAGCTCATCATGTGTGTGTGTGTGTGTGTGTGTGTGTGTGTGTATGTGTGTGTGTGTGTGTTTGTGTCTGTGTTTATTCCCACGCTGCTTGACAACTGGTTCTGGTTTGTTTACATCCCTGTAACTTAGTGATTCAGCCAAAAAAAAAAAGGGACCAATAGTAAAAGTACCAGACTTTAAAAGAAAAAAGTAAGTACCGGGGTCAATACATTTGATTAAAACTTCTTCAAGGTGATGCCCCAGTATGGCCGCAGTCTAATGACTGAAACAAGTAAAAGGTAAAAGATAAAAGGTATATATATATATATATAATATATATATATATATTATATATATATATATATGGCCGATGCCAGCGCCGCCTCGACTGGCTTCTGTGCCGGCGGCACATAAAAAGCACCATCCGAACGTGGCCGA
Source organism: Octopus sinensis (assembly GCF_006345805.1). Lineage (NCBI taxonomy): Eukaryota > Metazoa > Mollusca > Cephalopoda > Octopoda > Octopodidae > Octopus > Octopus sinensis. The sequence continues at coordinate 25,857,498 of NC_043001.1, read as the reverse complement.
TGCCAGACACCCCTGGCACCTGTGCAGGTGGCACGTAAAAAGCACCCACTACACTCGCGGAGTGGTTGGTGTTAGGAAGGGCATCCAGCTGTAGAAACACTGCCAGATCAGACTGGAGCCTGGTGCAGCCCCTGGCTTCCCAGACCCCGGTCGAACCGTCCAACCCATGCTAGCACGGAAAACGGACGTTAAACGATGATGATGATGATGATGATGATGATGATATATATATATAAATAACTTTATTCTCAAATGCAGGATATTGCTAATAATATAGCATGAACAGGGTAAACTATCCATATTTGGCAGAAAAATCTGTTGGCAGCCTTTCTGCCAAATATGGATAGTTTATCCTGTTCATGCTATATTATTAGCATTATCTTGCATTTGAGAATAAAGTTATTTCCTTATCTGTATCTTTCAATACATCTCAATGCTTCTAAAGCAAACTGTTTGTTGACTTTCAACATAAGTTGAATTTAGCACATATATATATAGGAAAGAAAGTATTATCAAATCTTACCAATGCAACTAGTATTTTACTAGCAATTTTTACAACCCTTTCTTTTCTTTTTTTATCCACAAGAGCAGGTGAATAGTAAGGAATATTTGGATATCTAAAAGTGAAAAAACAAATACATAAGCGAATAAATGAAGAGAAGATTTTTTGCTTACAAAAACAAAATTCTTTGCCCTAGATCAACTTTAATTGAACAAAACTATATTTGAAATCACTCCATCCATGACCATGTCATCTATTTTGGGGGTTAAGACTACATTATCCAACGTGTGTGTGTGTGTGTATATATATATATACACACAGACTCAGTAATTTTATTGATGTCCTCCTCAAACTTATTCTCCAACATATACCGAGCTTTATTCGTGATGATCTGGACTTTTTAAACCACCTCCTGAACAGAACCAGTAAAGACACCCTCCTGGTTTCATTTGATGTAATAAACCCCTACACCCCCATTTCTCACGAATACGGAATAATAGCCATACAATACTGGCTCAAAAAATTCCCAAATGACATTCCTGACAGAATCAGAAAAGAATTCATTGTTGAAGGAATAAAATTCATCCTACAGAACAACTTCTTCAATTTCAACAAAAACACTTATAGACAAAATTTGGGCACGGCGATGGGAACAAGGGTAGCGCCTACTTATGCCAACCTTATCATGGCATACTTGGAAGTTCAAATATACGAACACGCAAGATTAAAATTTGGAGAAAATTTCCAAAAAACCTACTTACCAACTGGAAACGCTACCTGGATGACTGTTTCATCCTTTGGCCACATAACATTGAACAACTCACAGAATTTAAAAACTTAATCAACAGCATTAATCACAGTATCCAATTCACTATGGAATACAACCACCAACAACTACCCTTCCTGGACACCTTAATAATAAAGAGAGATACTGAGATTGAAACCGACATCTTCTTCAAACCAACAAACTCAAAACAATATCTTCTATTCTCCTCTTGCTACCCAAAACATGCTAAAATAAATATACCGTTCAACTTAGCGAGAAGAATTTGCATGATTGCATCAAATCCCGAAACCTGAGAAAAGTGACTTCAAGAACTTAAAACCTCATTACTAGATAGAAAAAAACAGTCAGTCTAATCAAAAATGGATTAGAATGTGCAAAAATGATAAACATCCAAGAGTTACGGAAAACAAGAAAATACCATGACACACTTAAAACTCTATCTTACGTATCAACATACAATCCAAGAAACCAGGAAGCATACAACATCATCCACCAAAACATACCTATCTTTATGAAGGACCCACGAATGAAAAAGGCACTAGAAACACATAGGATTATTAAAAGCAAGAGACAACCACAATCTCTAAAAAATTTACTCACCAGTGTCAAATTACCCACCAAAAATACAACCCCACAAGTCAAAAAATGCAACCACCCTAACTGCAGAACTTGCCCCTTTCTCTTAGAGGGTTCAACATACAAACTTAAGTCAGGCCTAACTTTTACCATGAAACATGACTTCACCTGTGCTTCGAAGTACTTAATCTATGTTCTTAAATGTGGAGGTTGAGGTGGAGACTACATTGGTCAAACAAGCTTAACTTTGAGGAATAGACTTACAGTGCACAGGCAACAAATCCGGGACCCCTCAACTAGGAAAATTCCCGTTAGCCAATACCTAGACCAATACCTAGACAAAAACCCTAAATACCAAATCTTCCCTCTGTATCAATGCACTGGAAACACTTCAACCCAATTCCATTTAAATAAGGAAAACATACTGATTAAAAGATATAAACCACAGCTAGATATCCTTTAGTAAGAAGAAAAAGCAGTATAAAGAGGAGAAAAAACACCCAATTTCAACACAAAAGAACAATAAAATTTTAGTAACAATTTTCCACCCGTTGAAACCACAGCTCCAATTCACCACACAAACATAAGATGATGACGTCACCCACCTCCAGTCCAATGAAATTCCACAAACACTAATTGCTGACGTCACATAATTCCAAACCAATTGAAACCAAACTTCAACAAATACAACAAAAAGACCCTTTAAGAAAACCAACCAACCGGAACGACCTATAACCAACCATATCCAGCAAAGAAACCAACCAAGCAGAACGACAAGCTTGACCATGGAAGAAAAACATCATCAATTTTTTAACGAATCAAAATCAGATCCGCTTGCAGAAAAAAATTGATAAACACATCTTTCCCTAAAACATACCATTACATGTGGAACCGACTGTTTAAAGATCTGAAAAACCGTAATTTCCCCTTTTTTAACTATTTCAATTCTCATAGTTTTTTCCAGTATCACTTGTCGGCACCCAGTGAAATTAATGAACCTTGTACATTCTAAAAAATTAATATACAGTTTTAATTTCAAACGTACACCTTGTGTTTTGAACATGATAATTTATCAACATTGAAATATTTTAATTTAATTTTATTTTGTCCACATTGAAACTTATAACGATGTTTTTACACTTTTACCATTGATAAACAAAAAATATTGTTGAAACTAGTTTGGTACATATATAAATAAATGTATTTTAAACATTCACGAGTTTTTGAAATTTAAGTGCATTTTCAGCAACACATTTTCCTATATATTTTTTTCCAGCGTGGAAACACCACACCCTCTTTTGCTATATATATATATATATATATATATATATATATATATATATATATATAATAATAATATAAATAATATATAATATATGCATATATACATACATATATGTACATACCTACATCTATATCTATATATACATGCATATATGGGTACAGGACATCAAAAAACGCTGAACACAATGAGAAATGAAAACATAAAAACAAAAACATAGAAACGAACATTTTTTCAAACAACGAAAAAAACAGAGTACAAGACATACAACACAAGGAATATTCCCCTTCTTCAGTTGTCCCTGTTTCATCTACTCTGCGTTTCGAAGGTAAGGACAAGACATGACTTCATTGAAACGGCCCTTCCGGCAAAGCAAATTAAATAAAATTTGGGATTTTTTGCAGAGAGGTAAAAGTGGTAACAAGAACAGGACAGTAAGAACAAAACAAAACAGTAAAAACAATAAAAGTAAAAACAGTAAAATCAGAACAAAGAGAATAACACAGTAAAAACAAATGATGAGGGCTGTTAAGTCAAGTCGATGGAAAAATTATTCTGAATGCATTAAGGAAACAGCTTATGAGAGAGATAGGATAAGCGGTCTGGTTTTGGTGAAGATAGCAGTTGGAAAGATGGCTTCCCTTTGATCATGTGTCAGTGACGAGAGAGTCAAGAAGGAGGAGGAGGAGGAGTAAGAGAGAGGGAACGGTGAAGGGGAGAGGAGAAGAATAGGGAAGGGTGGGAGAGAAAACCAGAAAGGATGAAGAACAAGAGAGGGAGAGAGATAGAGGAAAAATAGTAAAGGTGAAGAGTGTGCATCATAATTATTAAGATAAAACTTACTTGGAAAAGGATGCGTGGTGTTCGATCATTTAATAATATAAATAATATATGAATATATGCATATATACATACATATATGTACATACATAAATCTATATGCATATATACATGCATATATAGGTACAGGACATCAAAAAAACACTTAACACAATGAGAAATGAAAACATAAAAACAAAAACATGGAAACAAACTTTTTTTCAAACAACAAAAAACAGAGTATAAGACATACAACACAAGCAATATTCCCCTTCTTCAGTTGTCCCTGTTTCGTCTACTCTGTGTTCCGAAGGTAAGGACAAGATATGACTTCATTGAAACAGCCCTTCCCGCAAAGCAAATTAAATAAAATTTGGGATTTTTTGCGGAGGGGTAAAAGTGGTAACAAGAACAGGACAGTAAGAACAAAACAAAACAGTAAAAACAATGAAAGTAAAAACAGTAAAAAACAGAACAAAGAGAATAACACCTTCACTGTTCTCTCTCCCTTGCTCCTCCTCCTCCTCCTCCTCGACTCTCTCGTCACTGACACGTGATCAAAGGGAAGCCATCTTTCCAACTGCTATCTTCACCAAAACCAGACCACTATCCTGTCTCTCTCATAAGCTGTCTCCTTAATGCGCTCAGAATAATTTTTCCATCGTCTTGGCTTAACAGCCCTCATCGTTTGTTTTTATTGCTGAGGTCCCCATACTTGATGGCATTTCATTACATAAACAAGTAATTGCAAGAATAATACTTTTTCTCTGCTTATTAAATTTTACCTTTGCTTTCTTCGAGATAGAACAGAATCCTTGTTTTCTAATGAACTGCAGGATGAAAGTCTCTTTTTCTGAGAATAATCCCCATCATGTAGGTAAAGTAAACTTGGAGGGAGCTTATAAGAGAAGTAAAAAGAAGCTAAATGAATTTTACATAATTTAGAATATTTGAAACAATAAAATGGATATATACGAAGTTTACTCTTTATTAAATACATGTAGCAGAATTTACTCAATTATTTCTGCAGAATTTAACATTTTTTTAAAAACTGCATTACTCCATAACAATTGCAGCATGGAAGGTGTTTATAAGCCATTTAAGAAACACACAAAAGTGTTAGATTCACTTCAACATTTAGGTTTAATTTGTCAAAATATTTTCATCGCTTTGTGACTGCGATCTGTTCACTGACAAAACTTTGTGCTGCATCCAGGTCGCAGTCTCAAAGCGATGAAAAAATTTCGACAAATTAAATTTAAATGTTGAAGTGAATCTAATGGTTTTTGTGTGTTTCTTAAATGGCTTATAAACACCTTCCATGCTGCAACTGTTTTCGTTCCAGCACATGATCTCAGATCAAGTCACTCGCTATGCAAGTACATCTCTGCATTACTCCATGTTTCCCATTAAACAACTCCCAAGTGAATCATCAGCATAATTATTGTCATCCTTATTCTCATTGAATGAAATGTGTTACAATCTTCTTTAAAAAAATATTTCTGTTAAAATACTTAAAAAAAAATCTATGCTTTATCACTGTACATTTTTTTAAATGCTATTTTAATTATAACAGTATTGTTTGCTGAAGTTAGTGCTGCCCTTAAAACCTTAAAAAATAGGAAAACCCCTGGATCAACAATATCCAAACTGAGATGTGAGAAATAACATTTGCGCAAGGTTGTTGCCAGTGCTGCTGGACTGGCTCCTGTGCAGGTGGCACATAAAAAACATCATTTGAGCATGGCCATTGCCAGTACCGCCTGACTGGCCCTTGTGCCGGGGGCACGTAAAAGCACCCACTACACTCTCAGAGTGGTTGGTATTAGGAAGGGCATCCAGCTGTAGAAACTCTGCCAGATCAAGATTGGAGCCTGGTGCAGCCATCCGGTTCACTAGTCCTCAGTCAAATCGTCCAACCCATGCTAGCATGGAAGCAGACGTTAAACAATGATGACGATGATGAGTAGGGGTATAGCACTTCTACACCTTGACGGGAATGTCATAACTATAACCAATTTAACCAATGTCAGAGAACATCACACCAGAAGTACAATGTAGATTTTTCATAAATACACAACACAGCTTTAGAATAAATGTAAAAGAACAACACCAGGACCTGTTCGCTGCAATTGTGGATCTCGCTAAGATTTTTAACACTGCAGACAGGAAACTTCTATGGTAAAGTTTAGTTACCTGCTCAAATTTGTGAGTCTCTTATGCCAATTATGTCACATAATCATATCTACTGTGGGCATTCTCTTGGATTTCTCTTGCTCATTTGTTGAGTATTACTTCGAAAATATCTCTAAATAAATTATGATGCAGTAACATAATTATCATCATTATCATAACTTTGTGAGGCACGTAGCTTAGTGGTTATGGTGTTGGACTCATGATCATAAGATTGTGGTTTCGATTCCTGGACCTGGCGATGCGTTGTGTTCTTGAGCAAAGCACTTCATATCACATTGCTCCAGTCCACTCAGCCGGCAAAAATGAATAAACCTGTGACGGATCAGCATCCCTTCCAAGTGGGGCATTTATATGCCACCGAAACCGGAAAAGCAGCCCTTATGAGCCTGGCATGGCTTGAGAAGGAAGCACTTCTTATCATAAATTTAACACTTGTTTTTTCTTTTTAATGCTGATATGAGTGGGGTGGGTTTTCTTTTCAGTATTTCTCACATGTTTGGTGTCCAGTATCCCTTAGTTTCATGTAACCAGCAGCAATTTATATTTTACTTTATCTAATCAGTATTTCAACATTGCATACTACTTCTGCAACTATAGTAACATTTACTCTTTAACACTTAATAGCTGATTCAAATCATATATACACATATATTTTAAATGACATCAAATATACTCACAGGATAAACAACAGGTTTTTGATATTTGAAGCAATTTCCAGAAGGACTGAACCCATCTTCTCGTTGTATTACATTCATGTGGTATTTGCTAAATAGGAAAATTAACAATATCTATGTAATAAAACAGTTCTGAAAGAAAGTTTGAAAATATGTTAACCCTTTCATTACTGTATTTCTGTTGAGATGCTCTGTGTTTCTTTCAATTAATTTGAAATATAACAAAGAATTTAGTAAAATAACTTAGTTATCATTAAGCTAGTGTTAGGAACATAAAGTTTGGTTGAAATACTGATTAGATAAAGAAAAATTAAAATCTTCAAGGTTTGGTGGAAGATTTTAATTCAAAACTTATGGAAACAAGACATTTGTACTACAGAGCCAGAGCTAGTTTCAGCTGGGTTGGTAACGAAAGGGTTAAAATAGATTGACTGTCTCAGAGATAACATGCAATCTATAACATAGACTCACCACTGGTTTGGAGTTAATACGTCACCATGACCACAAAGATAAGTTCTAGTAAGTGTAAATGGTTTCAAATTTTGGCACGTGGCCAGCAATTTTTAGGGGAGGAGATAAGTTGTTTACAACAACCCCAGGGCTCACATGGTACATGTCCAGAGAAAGGGAAGAAGAAAGGAAGGGAGAGAGAAAGAAAGAGAGAAGGAGAAAGAAGAAGTGAAGATGAAGGTGAAGATAGAAGGGAAGTTATTAAATTGAATTTATTTAATTTGTAAATTTGTATAATTTACTGGGTGGAGGCGCAATGGCCCAGTTGTTAGGGCAGCGAACTCGCGGTCGGAGGATCATGGTTTCAATTCCCAGACCAGGCATTTTGTGTGTTTATTGAGTGAAAACACCTAAAGATCCATGGCAGGGGTTGGTGATGACCCCTGTTGTACTCTTTCGCCCCAACTTTGTGATGACCCCTGTTGTACTCTTTCGCCCCAACTTTCTCTCACTCTTTCTTCCTGTTCCTTGAGTAATGCTGCGATGGACTGGCATCCCGTCCAGTCAGGGGGAACACATACACCACAGAAACCGGGCTCATGAGCCTGGCTAGGCTTGAAAAAGGGCTTATAAATAAATAAAATAATAATTTACTTGACGTGAATGTTCAAAATAAGATTTTCCTGATATTAAATTCAAAGGTTTTGGAGGTCATATTTCTCTAGTTCATGAACATATTGGCACTCAATCGATTATGATGACAAAGGGTCCAGTTGATCTGATCAACGGAACAGCCAGCTTGTGAAAATCACACACAAGTGGCTGAGCACTCCACAGACATGTATACCTTTAACGTAGTTCTCAGGGAGACTCAATGAAACACAGAATGTGACAAGGCTGGTCTTTTGAAATACAGGTACAAGTCATTTTTGGCATCTGAGTGGAACAGGTGCAATGTGAAATAAAGTGTCTTGCTCAAGGACACAAGTCATCAGGAATCAAATTCATAACTACATGGTCATGAGCCAAATACTCTAACTACAAGGTCACATAATTTACCATTAATGCTATATATGCCTGTGTGTGTGTGTTTGTGCGTGTGTGTGAGTGTGTATGTGCATTTGTATTTGTGTGTATTTGTGTGTGTATGTGTGTGTTTGTGTGTGTATGTGTGTGCATGCGTGTTTGTGTGTGTGTGTGAGTGCATGTGTGTGTGTGTTTGTGTGTGTGTATGCTTGTGTTTGTGTGTGTGTGTGTGCATGGGTCCGCACGCGTGTGTTTGTGCAGGTGTCTGGGTGTGTGTGTGTGTGTGTGTGTGAGTATGTGTTTGCGCGTATGTGAGTGTGTATGTGTGTGTGTACATTTGTATTGGTGTGAGTTTTTTGTGTGTGTAGGTGTCTGTGTGTTGGTGTGTGTGTGTGTGTGCATGCGTGTGTGAGTGTGTTTATGTGCATTTGTGTGTATGTGTGTTTGTGGGTGGGTGTGCGTACATATGTGCGTGTGTATGTGTGTCTGTCTCTTTTTACGTCAAGTTATACATAAAGGCAATTCAACATTAAAGTGCAGCATTACTCAATACTCTCCAGATGAATACATGTTTATTAAACTTTTCCAAGAGGACAAGGTGTCAATGACTTCAAACTTTCAGTTTGCTATCCTCTTTGAGGCTGCCTGATGAAGGCTAGCCAGCCAAAACATCAATGCCACTGTCACCCTTCCTGCAAAAATCCATTAAATACACGTGTGCACACACACACAAATGCACTCACTCACACACACACATACACACACACACACACTCACACACTCTCTCACACATACACACACACAAACACACAAACATACAGACACAAACACATGCACACACTCATGCACACATACACAAACACACAATACAAATGCACACACACACACAACATACAGACACAAACACGTGCACACACTCATGCACACATACACAAACACACAAATACAAATGCACACACACACACACTCATACACACACACTCATACACACACACAGAGACACAAAGACACACACACACACACTCTCCCTCTCTCTCTCACACACACACACACACACACACACACACACACACACACACACACATACACACACACAAACACAAATACACAAACACACACTCACACACACATGCACAAATACAAATGCACACACACACACACAAACATACAGACACAAACACGTGCACACACTCATGCACACATACACAAACACACAAATACAAATGCACACACACACACACTCATACACACACACTCATACACACACACAGAGACACAAAGACACACACACACACACTCTCCCTCTCTCTCTCACACACACACACACACACACAGAGTAGGTAGATAGCGTTATAATCCAAGCTGTTTCCTCTTGAAGCACATGCGCATATTCCCGTACCTCAGAATTTTATGTAGATGTCAGAACTATGTGTTAAAAAAAACACCGTAAAATACCTTTTGCAGAGTAATTAACTAACTACAAATCCAAACAGGAGAATGCAAAAATTATTTTCCAATATTTTTCAACTCTTATGCATGCTTCACACAATCATAATGTCCGCATATAATTTTGGCATACTAGAACATGCAGATGTGCTCCATGAGGACACAGCTTGGATCATAACCCTATCCACATACTATTCTTCTCTAATATAATCCACTAGGTTATTTTTCAGTTTTAAGTGCTTACTGCTGTTTAGTCTCTAAAATGGAAAAAATACATTTGGATGTCTCGCTAAAGGAAATTAAAGCATCATCCAAAAGTAAATTTTGTATTATTTGATTCTCTTCCTGATGAATTTAGTGGCTGTGTGGTAAGTAGCTTGCTTACCAACCACATGGTTCTGGGTTCAGTCCCTCTGTGTAGCACCTTGGGCAAGTGTCTTCTACTATAGCCTCGGGCCGACCAAAGCCTTGTGAGTGGATTTGGTAGACGGAAACTGAAAGAAGCCCGTCGTATATATGTGTGTGTATATATATATATATATATATATATATATATATATATATATATATATATATATATATATATATATACATACATGTATGTGTGTGTGTGTGTATGTTTGTGTGTCTGTGTTTGTCCTCCCAACATCGCTTGACAACCGATGCTGGTGTATTTATGTCCCCGTAACTTAGCGGTTCGGCAAAAGTAACCGATTGAATAAGTACTAGGCTTACAAAGAATAAGTCCTGGGGTCGATTTGCTCGACTAAAAGGCGGTGCTCCAGCATGGCCACAGTCAAATAACTGAAACAAGTAAAAGAGTAAAAGAGTAATACAAGATGTTGTTCCTGTTTATTCTACATGTACACCTTTGGTAACTCTTATTGAAAAATGAAACACATGTAATGGTGAATAAATAATGCTAAAATTTTTTCAGTCTCCTATTTTGATACACACACACACACACACAGAAGTTTGTGCGTATGTAGAAAGAGAGAGGGAGAAGGAGAAAGATGGAGCAATTATATAATGATGGGGCCATTTCAATTATGTAAAGGCACATACAAACTGTTAAATTCACTTGGCTTTCGGTTCATGAGTTGTCAAAATGCTTGTTGCACCCCTACAGCCTGGTCCATTGCACACTTCCACAGCAATTCAGTGGAACAGTATTGGGAATTTGGATGCAGTGATGCAACAAAAATTTCAACATCATCATTTAATGCAATAAATAATGAAATTATTGTATACAGTGCTCAGGTGCACCACAACTTGTCAAACGTGCTTATAAAGCATATGCAGTAATGTACAAATGTCTGGGAAGTGAACAGTGTATGAGTTAGATACATGCTTGCGTGTGTATGGAGGGGAGAAAATCAGGTGTAGTGTTGGCGAATCTCAGGAAACATGGAAGTTTTGAAGGATGCAGTGCTCCGACAACTAACAACTGATGCCAGCAGTTTGTTCCATGCTTCAGCAACTCTTAGTGTGAAAAAAATGTCATGGGAGCTGTGCTGTTTTCTGACTTTGTAAACATGTCCACAGGTGTTAGACAGGTGGAGTTTGAAAAGGTACTCAGAGTTATTGTTAGTAAGAGTTGGAAAAGGTACTCAGAGTTATTGTTAGTAATGTTCGCCTTCCATGCTGGCATTTCCAGAAATAAAAGAAAACTGGGTTTATTGGATTTTTCTGTATTTTTAGATGGTTAAAACCACTCTTCCAAGATGTGATTGTTTCAGTTTCAGGACATGAACTTAAAAATGACAACTACATCTCTTTTACATACATTCCTATGCAGTGAGGGAGAATGCCCGCATAGCTCTATCACCTTGCATGGCAAGCTTATTGAAAGCCCTCCTATCTCTCCTTTGGTGACCACCCAATCCCACTTGCCTCTGGAGTCCAACAAGGTGATCTACTTGGACCTGCTCTAATTGCACTGGACATTGATGATGTTACCAAGATGGGAGCCTACCTGGACTTGAATGTCTAGTATCATGATATTGCTTGCTTGAAGGGCCCTTGAAACTGTGAGGATGATAATTAAGGAATTTGATTATAGGGGCCTTAGTATTAACAGTTCTAAATGTGAACTCTATCTCCTCAACCATCCAGCTTCACATCAGATGGTAAACCTGTTTACAGACTCCTTCCTCCCTATTTTGATTCTTCTTTCATCGGCATGGTACTCTCCTGGAGCCCCAATTACTGACAGAGCTTTCGAGGACATCTTTCAATTCAAGCAACTTATTATTGAGCAACTTATTAAAAAAATCTTGGGGTAGATTTTTTTTTATATTTAAGAATTACTAGTCGATTCCTAAATTATTGTATTTTCTCAGAGTTAATCCGTCTTATAGATTCTTGTCGTCTTTCCAATGCATTGATAATATAATCTTCAGGAAACTCAAATCCTTGGTCAATGTCAGACTCTCTCCAGAATTCCACCATCAGGCTGCTTTGTCCAAACAATTTGGTTGTCTAGGTCAGTATAAGTGCTCATCTCTGTCTCTTCCCTGTTGTTTTTCCTCCATCTATGCTTGCTTCTCTTTAGTAGACAACATCCTCTCCTCTCAAACATGGACTAGTTCCAATAGGGAGATGGATGAAGCTCTGTTTTAGAGGAGAGAGCTGAATTTGTCAATTCCTGTGACAGTTGAGGATAAATGGAAGCAGAGAGTATGAGACAATCTGTGTTCAGGTATCACTTTCAACTCTCTCCTTGATGAACCCAATCAATTTTCAATGTGTCACCTACTTTTTGCTAGTACAAATTTTCAGGGAACTAGATTGATGCCCTGCCTGTGACCAACATAGGTGGTCAACTTAGTCTAGTTGAGCTCTGCATCTCCATCACACTCAGAGTGGGAACAAATGTCTGTGGGGGACTGTGGTAGGCTCCTCGATACCACAGGTCTTTGCAGTTTGTCTTTCCACCTAAATGCTGGTTACACCAACCTAAACTTAATCATTAAGTTGGCCCTACTCAGGTTAATATCCTCTCCATTCTGGAGCTGGCAAGGTTATCTAGAAGTCATCATCATCATCATTATCATCATCATTTAACGTCTGCTCTTCATGCTAGCATGGGTTGGACGATTTGACTGAGGACTGGCAAACCAGTTGGCTGCACCAGGCTCCAATCTGATCTGGCAGAGTTTCTACAGCTGAATGCCCTTCCTGATGCCAACCACTCCGAGAGTGTAGTAGGTTCTTTTACGTGCCACTGGCACAAGGGCGAGTCAGGCAGTACTGGCAATGGCCATGCTCAAATGGTATTTTTTACATGCCACTGGCACAGGAGCCAGTCCAGCGGCACTGGCAACGACCTCGCTCGAATGTTTTTTGATTTTTTTTGTAATTGGAAAAAACCAGATGGTCTTACCCTCTGTCCCTGGGCAAGAGGTAGGTGCCCCATCTGGGACATCATAGTCTGTGACTCCCTTGCACCCTCCCACATCTTGGATGCTGTGGTAAATGGGACGTCTACTGCTTCCATAGTCAAGTGGAACAGAATCCTTAAGTATCGGGACCTGTTAGTGAACTATCTTGCCCAGCCTGTGGCGTTTGAGACATTTGGAGGAGCTGGGTTGCTAATGGTGAAGTTCGTGTCATCATTGGCAGCTCACCTTACCAAGGTATCAGGTGATACCTGTGAGGGTGCTTGGCTGTTCTAACACCTTAGACTCGCCATTGCCCATGGTAACACTGCAAGTCTGTTGGATTGCTTCAGTAGGTTCCACTGAACCTTGTGGTTTGCAACCAACTGAGGCACTTGAAGTTTAATTGGTGTTTTTTTATTTTTTGTATTTTTTTGTTTCCTTTCTTTCTCTTTTTTCTTTTTCCATTTTTATTTTTGTATAGTTGTTAAATGGATTTGTATACACCAACATTATATATATGTTACATATGATTGATCTTGAATAAACTTTAGCTTATATGTATATATGTGTGTACATATATACACCCACACATACATACATACATACATACACGCATACATATATACATACACACATACATATATACATACATACATACACACATACAAACATACATACATACATACATACATACATACATACATACATACATACATACATACGTACATACATACATACACGCATACATACGTAAGTGCATGTGCGTGTTCGTGCGAACGTGATATTTGAGCCTTACAAAATATTAAAATATATACTCACAGCTTATAGGCCACACACTTGACAAGGGCATCAGAAGACATGATTTAAATTAAAATAAAAATCTAATCAATATTTTTTTCATTCCCCGATTTGAAATTTTTTTGTTTTGTTTTCCTTTTCGCTTAGCTTTATATTAACGATTTAATTCACCTCTTCTTGACAACGTCCACTCTGGCTGTTTTGTTTAGCAGAGGCGAGTTCCATTGTTTATTTGTTGTTGTATAGTGACGCTGTGGGCATGGTGATTAAGGGGGCACTACTCGGTGATTCGTTAAAAATTTATTTCACGTCCGGTATAACCGGTTCGTTTCCATTGTGAGTAAACAGATACGCACACCCATTGACACAGATAAGAATATGTACTTTGAGAATATTGCTTAGAGAAAGTACTCTGATATTAATTTATGTCTTAAGCCTTAACATTTTAATTTTCAAGCCGTTGTTTCCTTAATATCAATTAAATGGCGAGATCGAGGTTACTACTTGGTTTGACCTGTGGTAAATACATCTGTAAGTATTAATAATACATGAATGGATTTTCAAACGCATGCAATTTGATGTCTTGGTGTAATGCAACCTAGGACTAAATAGTTCTACTAGCACAGATACAAATAATTTATTATTTATATGTTTAAATGTGTGTGCGTGTGTGTGAGTGAGAGAGAGAGTGTGTGTTTGTGTGTGTGTGAGAGTGTGCGCGTGCGTGATTGTATTTACTTATTTATACATACTTGCCATTCAGGCAAATATTTGTTTACATTTATTAAATATACCAATGGTTCACCTTTCTTTTGACTTCGTGTCGTGCTAAAAATAAATACTATTAATAAGTTCACGCACTTTGCAAGATAATTTCCAATGTATTTGCTAGCGCACTTCACGTGGAAGATTAGAAATTACTGCTGTGTTTTGCATGTTAAGACAGCAATTATTGACGGATTTCGTGTGGGAAGTCGAAAATTTAGAAGGAAAAAAATATATATAGATGCTCATTGTTTACTCCGTTTTATTAGTCATACCCGTGTTCTGCGAGACTATGAATAATGCATTTTTCAAGATTCCCAGCCATTATGATGAATTTTCCGAAGCCTTAATTACTAAAATTCTGTGGCACACCACGGCATCACACCGCACCGTTTTGAGACTTGAAGGAATAGGCTTTTGTGCAGCTATATATAAAGAATAAAGAAGTGAAATAAAAAGTGTGTACCTATAATTGGAATCGTACCCCGTAAAAGGGAGTCTTTATTTTCGGTATGAGAATTTCTAGGAAAATATTTTGGGGTAGAATATCAATCCTTGCCTTTTCAATATTAAAGGCAAGCTTAAATCAAAGATCCTAGGAAGAAGCATGTATGGTTAACCTGAAGCTAAATTGCCAAAACTTGCCTTTTTAATGCCACTAACGCAATCATCTTGAAAATCGTCATCGGCAGACTTATGGTCGAATGTATTTCAACTATAGCCATCCTGTTTCTATCCACAATGTAACTAAAACAATTTATCCAATGTATCCTTTCCTGAGGTAGTAGAGTCTGATTTGAAGGAGTCTTGGATTGTTTTGGGGGGTTTGGGGTTTTTTTTATTATCTAGCAGGTCAACCGACCAGAGACTCCAGATCTATTCCATTTCACGTAATAGATCAGAGACGCTTTCTGTTATTGCTTAACCCCCAAGTCAGCTCTAATTGAATAAACGTATGACTAAAGGCAATCCAACTGTGACCAGCCTGCCTTTTCCTATGTTCAGTGAACTTAACATTATTCAATCACTAACATAGCTAGAGTGTTTGCCGCCCGAGGCGACCCTTCAGTCCCCCATCCCCCAAAATACATATTGTCTACAGCAAACCCAAAAGTGGTGCTGTCGGGGCGGAGGGTCCCCTCTTCCACTCTTGTGTATTCAACGTATGCTTTTGTAAGATAATATAATTTGAGGAGGATTTGGCTGCTGTTTCTGATATGTCAAGTAATCACATACAGGTTCCCTTGTTGACTCATTTGGCTCAAGTAGTGTCAATTGTATAGAGGTAAAACCCTATACTTATGAATGGAGCTGAGCATGTCTGTCCGTGTGTCTGTATGTGTGTATCACTAAAACTCAAGAACTATCCAACCGATTTCATTCAAATTTTACACATGCATTACTTAGGGTCCATGGAGTGTCATGGGCCAAAAAAATTTTCAACATCTTGCCTAATGTGAGCCTACAGTGATCTCTTAGATTGTTTCGGTATTACGCGTCAAAAATGAAATAACATTATTGTAATGTGATATAATAGTTTCACTTTTAATAGTTTCACTATGTTGTGTCTGGGGAGAGTCATTTTCTTTTTGTGCCTTATGATATAACACACTCACCGGTAAAATTTCCACTTTTTTTCTTACTTTTATTTTCCAAAAATTTTGGTTGCTTCTTGCAACATTTTCAATAGTTTTTGAAAAGGTTGCAAGATGCAACAAAAATTTTAGGAAAATGAAAAATAAGAAAAAAAGTGGAAATTTTACCGGTGAGTGTGTTATATCATAAGGCACAAAAAGAAAATGACTCTCCCCAGACACAACAGAATATGCTTCAACACACGAACTCATATAAAGAATCTTGCAAAACAAATCCAAAACGAAATAGTTTCACCAAGTATATCTAAATATACATGTGTATATGTATGTATATATATATATATATATATTATATATATATATATATATTATATATATATATATATATATATATATATATATATATATATATATATATATATATATATATGTGTGTGTGTGGTGTATATATATTTGTATATCTTTGTGTGTGTGTATATATATATCGTTCGAAAAAAGTTCATTTCTATGTTTTTGTTTTTATGTTTTCATTTCTCATTGTGTTCAACGTTTTTTTGATGTCCTGTACCTATATATGCATGTATATATACATATATCTGTAAGTATGTACATATATGTATGTATATATGCATATATTTATATACTATTTATATTATTATATGTATATATATATTTATATATATATATGTGTGTTTGTGTGTGTGTGTATATAAATGTATGTGTGTTTTTTCCAGTGTTTACAAATAACTCAGAAAAAATAAATAAACAGTTAGCAGGGTAGCAAAAATTCACACAAGTAACAAGGATGTAACAGCCTATTGATAAAGGTAGAAACTCCAAGTTTAGGTGAAATATTTTGTATAATATAGATAAATAAATAAATGGAGTTAAATGCAGGTGTTATTCAAATTCTTTTACTTCCGACATATGTTTCGAAGACAACATTGGTATTATTCCAGAAGGAATAAAATTGTGTAAAACAATGCAATCTTCTCATCAGGGAAAGAAAGAAACCAAACATATCAATAAGGCATTTTAACAGAATGTGATGACTGTATATATGATGAATGGAACACTATCAAGTTTTTTTTAATAAAACCGTTAGTAGATATAATGTCAAAGATAGTTTATAGAAAAAGAAAGAAATTAGCAGAAAACTAATAGTGGAGAGATATAGAGTGATAGGTGAATAGGAATAAAGCTTAAAGGAATGGAAGTAGATGTATTTAGTGGATGTGCAATGTAAGAAGACAGTCACAGGTCAAATTTTATAGAATACTCTTACTCTCTTTTCTCTTTTACTTGTTTCAGTCATTTGACTGCGGCCATGCTGGAGCACCGCCTTTAATCAAGCAACTCGACCCCAGGACTTGTTCTTTGTAAGCCCAGTACTTATTCTATCGGTCTCTTTTGCCGAACCACTAAGTGACAGGGACATAAACACACCAGCATCAGTTGTCAAGCAATGCTAAGGAGACAAACACACATACATATATACGACGGGCTTCTTTCAGTTTCCTTCTACCAAATCCACTCACAAGGCTTTGGTCGGCCCGACGGTATAGTAGAAGACACTTGCCCAAGGTGCTATGCAGTGGGACTGAACCCGGAACCATGTGGTCCGTAAACAAGCTACTTACCACACAGCCACTCCTGCGCCTATGGTAGAAATCATTTATAGTTCCTTGGCAACTTGGACCCCCAAAAGTTGAAACAGCTGTAAGAGTATAGTATTAATCATTCATTTATTCTTGTTCATTTATTTATTTATTTACTTATTTATACACATGATTGTAATTAATAAATAGATCCAAATGAATGTTTGCAGGCTGATGTTTGTTGATGGATTATCTTCTCCATTTTCTTCTTTGCCTTATAAATCCTGGGTAAATTTCTGGTTTACCCCCACTCATACCTATTATTTAATTGCGCTACTGCCTGACAACAGTAAGCATTTGGATATAAATACATAGGTATACATCCAGTAGTATACTGGATATTTATTATCCCTTACATGGTTGTTTAACCTCTAACTCATATAGACATGCACACACACTCACATATATATATATATATAGCCCAACTAATTAGGGAGAGAGTCAGTTTATATATATAGAGAGAGAGAGAAAGAGAGAGTCAGTTTATATATATATATCCCAACTAATTAGGGAGAGAGTCAGTTTGGTTTCGTGCCTGGGAAAAGCACCACTGATGCTATATTTCTGGTTAGACAGCTGCAGAAGAAATACCTTGCCAAAGATAAGCCCCTGTACCTGGCTTTCGTTGACATGAAGAAAGCCTTTGACAGGGTCCCCCAATCCCTTATCTGGTAGTCAATAAGGAAACTAGGGATAGATGAATGGTTTGTGAGAGCTGTGGAAGCCATGTACAGGGACGCTGTCAATAAGGTGAGGGTTGGCAACGAATACAGTGAGGAATTCTGGGTAGAGGTAGGGGTCCACCAAGGTTCAGTCCTCTGCCCCCTCCTATTTATCATAGTCCTCCAGGCAATAACGGAGGAATTCAAGACAGGATGCCCCTGGGAGCTTCTCTATGCTGATGACCTTGCTCTAATTGCTGAGTCACTATCAGAACTAGAGGAGAAGTTTCAAGTATGGAAACAAGGATGAAAATCAAAGGGTCTTAAAGTCAACCTAGCTAAAACCAAAGTCCTAATAAGTAGGAAGGCAAGCAAGCCACAAATCCCTTCAGGTAGATGGCCCTGCTTGATCTGTGGAAAAGGCGTAGGTAGAAACTCTATAAGATGTACCCAGTGTAAGCTATGGACACATAAGAGGTGCAGCAATATCAAAGGAAGGCTAACTGGGAGGATAGTTTTTGTATGTGGCAGATGCTCAGGAGCTATAAATAACACTGAAAATGTGCAGAGACCAACTTCCGCCACATTCCAGGGAGAAAAACTAGAAGTAGTTGATAGCTTCTGTTACCTATGTGACCAAGTCAGTAGCGGAGAAGGGTACACTAGCTGCTAGAATAAGAATAGCCTAGGCTAAATTCAGAGAGCTCTTACCTCTGCTGGTGACAAAGGGCCTCTCACTCAGAGTAAAAGGTAGACTGTACAATGCATGTGTACAAACAGCCATGCTACATGGTAGTGAAACATGGGCCATGACTGCTGAGGACATGCGTAAGCTCGCAAGGAATGAAGCCAGCATGCTCCGATGGATGTGTAATGTCAGTATGTATACTCGACAGAGTGTTAGTGCCTTGAGAGAAAGGTTGGACCTAAGAAGCATCAGATGTGGAGTGCAAGAGAGATGACTGCGCTGGTATGGTCATGTGGCAAGAATGGATGTGGATAGCTGTGTGAAAAAGTGCCACACCCTAGCAGTTGAGGGAACCTGTGGAAGAGGTAGACCCAGGGGACCTGGGATGAGGTGGTGAAGCATGACCTTCAAACATTGGGCCTCACTGAGGAAATGACTAGTGACCAGGACCTCTGGATATGTGCTGTGCTTGAGAAGACTCAGCAAGCACAAGTGCGACCATAACCTTCTCGGCAAGCGCAAGTGAGACCATAACCTTGTGGCCTATGTTAGGGGTGTAACTAGTCCACTTATGCATGCCTTTCCTTCAATGGACACTAAACTCTGCTTGCGAAGACCTGTTGAGGCAAGTGAAATCAAAATCGAAATCAAACTCAGTGACTGGCATCCGTTGCTAGTGGAGTGCTAAGAGTACCATATGAGTGAGATTGTTGCCAGAGCAACAAGCTGGCCTCCGTGCCTATGGCACGTTAAGAACACCATTCAAGCGTGATCGTTACCTGCATCACCTTACTAGCACTTGTGCTGGTGGCACGTGAAAAAGAAACATTCAAGTGAGGTCGTTGCCAGTGCCGCTGGACTGGCTCCTGTGCAGGAGGCACATAAAATGCACCATTTGAGCATGGCCGTTGCCAGTACCACCTAACTGGCCCTCGTGCCAGTGGCGCGTAAAAGCACCCACTACACTCTTGGAGTGGTTGACTTTAGGAAGGGCATCCAGCTGTAGAAACTCTGCCAGATCAAATTGGAGTCTGGTGCAGCCATCTGGTTTGTCAGACCTCAGTCAAATCGTCCAACCCATGCTAGCATGGAAAGCGGACGTTAAACGATGATGATGATGTGTGTGTGTGAAAATCATTTCATGCAAAAATAATTAATGCCGTTTTATTCAGAAGTGAATATACTCATTTTTGAATAAATATTATTCCACTCTACTTAACTGTATTATATTATTCATTATGTACTTCAATGCACTTCACAGCAATGTGAACCTTTAATCATCTGTGTTTGTGTATGTATGTATACACACATACACACAAATATATATATATATATATATATATACATATGTGAGGGGGCACCCAAAAGAAACCAGAATTTTGCAATTCACTTTGTTTTACATAATTACACTTTCATCACCTTCAAAATATTGGTCCAGATGCGTTTTTTACTGTTCGAAGCAGTGCTGGAGCTCTTGCATAGTAATGCTTTTAACACCTCTGTTGTTTTTTTCTTCACCTCTTCCACATCTGCGAATTCTGTAGCACCAACTTTCATCACCAGTGTTGACCTTTGAAGAAAGGTCCACATCACTTCCAATTGTTCTTTCAGTTTACAACACACATTCAGTCGGTGCTTCTTTTGTTCTTCCATGAGCAAACAAGGGACAAATTTTGCTGCAGCTCTTTTCAGTCACAATTCCTCACTCAAAATTTGTTGGCAGGAGCTCCAGGACACACCAGTCATATCAACAAGTTCATCACTTGTTCATTGGCAGTCCTCCAAGATCAGTTCACAAATTTTCATGGTGTTTTCATTTGTTCGGAGGTCAATGGTCGCCCTGGATGAGGTTGGCCTTCAAGCAACAAGTGACCATTCCTAAAGCTTGAAAATCACTTATAAACTTGCGTTTTGCTCATGGCAGCACCCTTGTGAGCTGTTTGAAGCATGACAGTTGTTTTATATTTCTTTATTGCCCACAAAGGGCTAAACACAGAGGGGACAAACAAGGACAGACAAAGGGATTAAGTCAATTATATCGACTCCAGTGCATAACTGGTACTTATTCAATTGGCCCTGAAAGGATGAAAGGCAAAGTCAACCTCAGCGGAATTTGAACTCAGAACGTAACGGCAGACGAAATACCGCTAAGCATTTCGCCCAGCATGCTAACGTTTCTGCCAGCTCGCCACCTTGAAGCATGACAGCTGTTTCAACCATTGCAAAAATCAATGAACAGGGGAGAAGCACTGCAAAGCAAACATGCACCACGTGGCAGTACAATCTCACCCAACAGTGCCGGTTAGTAGACCGATGCCTTAGGGTCGCATCATGTGGCTTCTAGTGGCAGAAGCCCAAACTACGATGGGCTTGTCCCACAGAGAACATTTCCATTTACTTTTGAGTACCCCCTCATATATAGGGGCAGGAGTGGCTGTGTGATAAGTAGCTTGCTTACCAACCACATGGTTCCGAGTTCAGTCACACTGCATGGCACCTTGGGCAAGTGTCTTCTACTATAGCCTCGGGCCGACCAAAGCCTTGTGAGTGGATTTGGCAGACGGAAACTGAAAGAAGCCCGTCATATATATATGTATATGTATATATATGCGTGTATATGTTTGTGTGTCTGTGTTTGTCCCCCAACATCGCTTGACAACCACTGCTGGTGTGTTTACGTCCCCGTCACTTAGCAGTTCAGCAAGAGAGACCTATAGAATAAGTACTAGGCTTACAAAGAATAAACCCTGGGATCGATTTGCTCAACTAAAGGCGGTGCTCCAGCATGGCCGCAGTCAGATGACTGAAACAAATAAAAGAATAAAAGGAAAGAATAATAATGTATATATTCATAATATTTATTTGATTGAGAAATTTAGCGTTCCTTTCAATGGTCTATTCAATTAGTGTAACAGTAAACAATAGGTTTACCTTGTAACCATACAGCCAGGTAGCTCTTTAGAAGGAAGATACCCCAACATAAAACTTGCAGTCAAAGTAGCATTAGTCATCTTTCCATATTTTTCATTGGAACTTACTATGGTGACTAAGGGTGTTTGTTTTGCAGTGCTTCTCCCCTGTTCATTGATTTTTGTGATGGCTGAAATGAAGGAACAGTGTACTTCCATGAAATTCTGTTTCCTGCTAGGGAAAACAGTGGCTGAAACATTTGTCATTTAATGTGAGATGGCTGTTATCTAATAAGATAAAGCTTGCTTCCCAACCACATGGTTCTGGGTTCAATCCCACTGTGTGACACCTTGGGCAAGTGTCTTCTACCAAAACCTCATGAGTGGATTCAGTAGATGGAAACTGAAAGAAGCCTGTTGTATATATATGTGTGTGTGTATTTGTGTGTCTGTGTTTGTCCCCCCACCATCATTCGACAACTGATGTTGGTGTGTTTACGTGCCCTGTAACTTGGCAGTTAGGCAAAAGAGACAGATAGAATAAATACTAGGCTTACAAAAAATAAGTCCTGAGGTCAATTTGTTCAACTAAAGGCAGTGCTCCAGCATGACTGCAGTCAAATGACTGAAACAAATAATAGAATATATATATATATATATATATCTTTATATCTTTATATATAAAAGTGAAGTTGTGTGTCTGTCTCCTACAATTTAGATTCCTAACTACTCCCACATTTTGCGGTGTAGTTTAACGAAAACCGGGTATCTTATAGTCGTGATTCATATCAAGCCCTTCTGGGTATTAGCGCGCATCTACGATGAGCCTACGATTTAAAAAAAAATTTACCATCATTTTTTTTCATTTTAATGCATTTTTTCGCTATTATATAAGGGAAGTAACTCTCTAAAAATGTCTACGATGAGTCAACGATTTTTTAAAAAATTCACCATCATTTTTTTTCCATTTTTAATGCATTTTTTGGCTATAACTCTCTAAAAATGCTTATATAGTTATTTCCCTTAGAAACCCGCTAGTCTTTATATATAAAAGTGAAATTGTGTGTCTGTCTCCTATGATTTAGATTCCTAACTACTCCCACATTTTGAGGTGCAGTGTAACCAAAAGCGGGTATCTTATAGTCGTGATTCATATCGAGCCCTTCTGGGTATTAGCGCGCGTCTACGATGAGTCTACGATTTAAAAAAAAATTTACCATCATTTTTCCCCATTTTTAATGCATTTTTTTGCTATTATATAAGGGAAGTAACTCTCTAAAAATGTATTATTAAATCTCAGAACGTAAAAACCTACAGTAACACCCCCCTTTGTGGTTAGCCATATTGAGATGGCTATTATACTTTACATCTCTAAAAATGCTTATATAGTTATTTCCCTTACAAACCCAAGCAACGCCGGGCGATACTGCTAGTATATATATATAATCATTATATATATATATATATGTAGTGAAAAGGTTTGAGAAAAAATTCTACATGGTGAATTAAAATTCACCATAAAACAATAAAAAGAAGGAAAATGCACAGAAATTTTATGTCGGAAAAAACATACATATTTTTATGAAATAAGATATTTACACAGTCAACCAGTTACACTTATGCTAATCATGACCAAGTAGGTAGTGATAATGTTGTAATTTCATGCTATCATACTAAGTTTTAATTCCATGTTAGTAAGGGAACATATACATATACATATATATATATATATATATATATATATATATATATATTTATATATGAAAATAGTAATGCAATACAAGAGTATTGCTTCCCAGTAAAGAATAGCCCGTGAGGGAAAATTATACATAGAAGTAAATATATGGCACAATGAAGTACCGATATTTACTGGAAAATAGCGAACGTAATAAATACGACGCTAATGTATAGCTTCACCGCGTATGTACTAGCAAAAATGCGTGTGTGCAACAAACTTGAAAAAAATTGTCTTATCTCCAGGGAGAACATCTGAAAGATGAAATACCTAGATAGGGATAATGTGGGACCGGTTTCAGATTTTTCAAGATATGTCTGCACACATATACTTGATTTATCTTCATCAGCCAACATATACCCGACAACATTTCAGATGTTGCCACATCAATGCCAATACACTCGACTGAAACGCCAAAACGCTGACAGAACGAGAACGGTGAAGAGGTTTCAATAAAAATAGTAATGCAATATGAGAGTATTGCTTTCCAGTAAAGAATAGCCCGTGAGGGAAAATTATACATAGAAGTAAATATATGGCACGACGAAGTACCGATATTTACTAGAAAATAGCGAACGTAATAAATACGACGCTAATGTATAGCTTCACCACGCATGTACTAGCAAAATATATATATATAATATATATATATACTATATATATATATACATATATATATATACATATATAATACGTACTTCCCCTTCTATTTTTAATGCCTAAACTGGTATATTATGCATTAAATTTTAAGTAAATAAGTGATTTATTTATAATATAAATTAATATATATTTTCATTTTATAATTTAGCGTATTGGAATCATAACAAACTTACGATAAATCTAACAACCGTATGTTTACTATGCAACAAACCGGTGTTATAAATTTTAAGTTACCCATGAAATAATTATCTGACTTAGTAACATACTGATATTTAAAAATATTTATATCTAAATAAATATTTTATGAAATGCATGGGTGGTTTTTTTCGTTATTTGAGGCACAGTTATAATTTGAAGGACTAAATGGTAGCATAGTTGCTTCCCTTTTTGTTTATCTATGTGCTAGTTGTTGCTTGTGATTATGTATGTGTATAAGTGTATGTATATACATAAACTATGTGTGTATGTGCGATTGATCTGTAGATGCGTGTGTGAATATTGGCGTTCCTTGACTAACCAACCGTAAATTTTTTTTGTGTGATTTAAATTTCAAACCAATAGCCAATCGAATTAATCTAATTTTCTTTACCTAGTGATCAGCATTTCTAAACTCATAGTTATTTCGATCTTGAAAGGATGGACTTGTGCAAACTTAACTGTATCTATTATTATTATTATATTTTTATTTATTATTATATTAATATTAATAGTAATTTTTATTAACTTTCATAGCTTTAGAATTATGAACTGAACCATGGTTTTAATTATTATTTCATCTCCCTATGTGTAGTTTTTTTTAAAAAACTATTAGCCAAATATGTATAATATCGGTACTTATTAATATTAATATATACACTGATATTATTTTGTTTTATTTTGTTCTGTTACCTCCTTATTGTACCAATGAGTATTATATTATATAAGTGTAGCATATGATGTATAAGTTTTATATTTTACTTTTTATATTTTTATATTTATTGTATATGGTATATAATATTTTTCACAATTATAACAAATTTAATTTAATTCTCTGAAGAGGCCGTGGGGCATCCTTGTTAATGTCTCATTTATACCTGCCTTTATGGCTTAGAGGTTAAATGAGGTATGACTGCCCTCACTGCCGAAACAGCTGTCAGTTTGATTTAATTGCATATTATATTTGAAATTTTTTACTTATATCTCTTTATCTTTTACTATTACTGTATATCTCATTTTGTATAATGCCTTTACTCATATGTAATGGTGTATTAAAGTATTGATTGGGTATCATCGGATAGTTGATGTTTTATTGATTTAAGTATGTTTCTCCATTCTCTAATTTTGTAGCATATATATATATATATATATATATATTTTATTAGATAATATCATTAATATTTCAAAAATATCATTTCTTATATGCCTACAAATGTTCACAACCACATAAATTTTAATTATAATAATTACCATAAGTACATAATTATGTAATAATAATTATTATTATTAATAATTATGTAGTTATGAACAGTGTAGAAAACATGTATAGTGCTCAAATGAATTTGAATTTGAACTCTTCAGCCAGGGCTGGGTTCACATGTAGACATATATCTATCCATAGATATATGTATT
Organism: Octopus sinensis; assembly: GCF_006345805.1. Classification (NCBI taxonomy): domain Eukaryota; kingdom Metazoa; phylum Mollusca; class Cephalopoda; order Octopoda; family Octopodidae; genus Octopus; species Octopus sinensis. The sequence goes on along the minus strand of NC_043001.1, from coordinate 25,831,279 downwards.
TCTCTCTTTATCTTTCCCACATTTTCTCTCTCTCCATCCCCCTATTTCTCCCACACTCTCCCTCCCACCTCTCTATATATGTATGTTTGACAGAGTATGAAAGAAAAGTTGGGCATAGCAGATATTGGAGCACAATGCAGTCTTTGTACCCATTGGATTAAATTATCCAACCCATGCCAGCATGGAAGACGGGTACTGTGTGTGTGTTATATCATCATCATCATCATCATTTAGCGTCCGTTTTCCATGCTAGCATGGGTTGGATGGTTCTACTGGGGTCTGTGAAGCCATATATATATATGAGGTTGCCAGTACCGCCTGACTGTCCCCATGCCGGTGGCACATAAAAGTTCCCACTACACTCTTGGAGTGGTTGGCGTTAGGAAGGGCATCCAGCTGTAGAAACTGCCAGATCAAGATTGAAGCCTGGTGCAACCATCTGGTTGGCCAGTCCTCAGTCAAATTCTCCAACCCATGCTAGCATGGAAAGTGGATGTTAAACGATGATGATGTTTATATATATATATGTATCATCATCGTTTAACGTCCGTTCTAAACGATGATGATGATGATACATATACAATATATATATATATATATTATATATATAATATATATATATATATATATATATATATATATATATATATATAATTGTATGTGTGTGTGTGTGTGTGTGCATGTGTGTGTGTAAGTGCACACCAGTAAGTTTCATATACATACAGGTATGTGTCATTGCTGTTGAAATGGGTAAAGAAGAATATTGATACTTAAATATTTTTACATTTCTGTTTTCTGATATTGTTTGCTCTCACTATCCTTTATAACCAGTTATAAATTTTATGCAATGCCATACCTGCTTCTGAAGCAATGAAATACTAGAGTTTAATGCAACATTAAAAATTGAGCTCTAAAATCTGGGCCATTTCCCTCCGGTATAAACACCTACTCTATATGCATACATACTCAATATTGGAAGTAGAGTGCAAATATTTACCATGGTGCTGAAATTACTACTTAGTTTCATGAATGTCATGAATCACAGCTGATTTCTGAGGTATGATAAAATAAAGTGTTTCTGTGTGACATGTATATGTCATCAGAAATGGACAAAAGTGCATATGCATGTATGTGTGAATGCACGTGCACACATACACACAAACTCATTGACATTTATTTCCTGCTTGAACCAGAACTCAATCTACTCTCTGTAGTTCAGACAATTTTTTTTCCTCATTATATCCTTTTCTCTGTAATTTATCTGCATATATATATATGTGCATGTCTGTTTGATTATCTAAGTATCTGTCTGCATCTATTTATTTTAATCTGTCCTTTTTCTACATGTTTCCTATACTGAGCATATCTAGCTTTCACCTGTTGTATCCATCTATTTGCATTTTTATCTGTGTGTCCATTTAATATTTACCTATATGTATGTGTATATGATTCTTTATATGTACATGAAATTTACAGACGTGCATGTACACACACACACACAAATATATATACTTATATATATATATATATGGCGTTAGGAAGGGCATCCAGCTGTAGAAACATTGCCAGATAAGACTGGAGCCTGGTGCAGCCTTCTGGCTTCCCAGATCCCCGGTCGAACCGTCCAACCCATGCTAGCATGGAGAACGGACGTTAAACGATGATGATGATATATATATGTACAACATCCATGTTCTATGCTGGCATGGGTTGGACAGTTTGATCTAATGGGTCCAAAGATTGCGTTGTGTTCCAATGTCTGCTATGGCATAGTTTTTGTGGCTGAATGTCCTTCCTATTGTCTATCATTGTATTCTGGGTGCTTTTTCATGCCACCAACACTATTGAGGTCACCGTGCATCTTTCAAACCTACAAAACCCAAGGAATGGTGGTGGCGGCGGCAGCAGCAGTGATGGTGACAGTGGTGGACATCCTTATGTTTGATAGGGGTTGGAAGACTGTGCCTTTCATCGTTTTGGGGTCGATAAATTAAGTACCACTGGGGTTGATATAATCGACTTAATCTGTTTGTCTGTCCTTGTTTGTCCTCTCTGTGTTTAGCCTCTTGTGGGTAGTAAAGAAATAGGTATGAGAGTGAAAGAAGAAGTTGGGGTTGAACAGATTCATGTTGTAGAAGAGCTACATGTCTACTCACATTTAGGAGAAAGAGTGAGAATAATGTGGTAACCCAAGGAGATAAATAATGGTGATGAAGTGTCCAGGTGGCACCACAAGATAAGAGATGAGTGGTAGTGGATGCCTCCCTCTCTTCTCTGCTCTGGTGCTGCAGCTTACCTAATCATATCACTCTCCCACTGCTAACTATATCATGGATATATCATCATCATCATCATCATCATCATCATCATCGTTTAACATCTGCTTTCAATGCTGGCATGGGTGGGATGGTTCAACAGGAGCCAGCCAGGCGGAAGCCTGC
>NC_043001.1:25628838-25823838 GCF_006345805.1 Octopus sinensis | reverse complement strand
TTCTTTCAATTACTTTAAATGTAACAAAGAATTTAGTAAAATAAGTTAGTTATCATTCAGCTAGTGTTAGGAACATAAATTGTGACTAAGGTTTATTGGAAGATTTTAATTCAAAACTTATGAAAACAAGACATTTGTACTCAGAGCCAAAGCCGTTTTCAGCCGGGTTGGTAACAAAAGGGTTAATCTCTTCTGTTATGGACTTGATGAACTGTAATTAATAGGAAGATGGTGGAATTGAACCCTCATGAACACTTATTCTAAATTGCTCATTGAACTCATTGCTGACTCTTATCTTACTGATGGTATCACTATACATGACTTGCATGAACGGTTAACAATAGACTGCTCTTAGCTCATTTCTCATGTGGTTGTTTCTCTAGGGAGAGGACATCATCTGAGCTAATTCTGTTCCTAATTAGTTGTGCTATAACTCTTTGTTACTTACATAACATGGTCCACCAACAAAATTTTCTGTTGTGGCTTTTTTTTTCTTTTTTGTACTAGTATCTTGCAGCAGTTGATCATTATCCTGTTGTATACAAACCATTGAGTATGAAACCACTTTCTTCTACCTTATTGTTTATGTAAATGACTCTTGTGTCCTAATTCACAAGCTATCTTCAGCATCTCATTGACTATTCCTGATAGTCCAGCTGCTTTCTCTGTCTTCATATCCTTGTTGTACTTTCATCCATACAACCGTTTACTTCAGTAGCAGGTCTTTGTGTTGAATCTACTTGAAGGTAGTCTTTCTCTTTCTCCCATGCATTTTTCTTGTTCAGCCACATCTCATAATAACATTCCCATGCCCCTTTCTTCTCAGAGTTACTGAGAGCATGTGTACTTTTTTTTACCCAATAATTTGATTCACAGTGACTCACTATTTACCATTCAGAATACCTTACATCTTCAATCCTCATGCTGCAGAACATTGACAAATCTCCTATTTTAGTGTCTTTCCTTGCTATATATATTTGACATCTAACTCTCTTCCAGCTTCATAGTGTTGTTTGTTGATCCCATTTTCCAGGCATATCTTTTAACTTTTTATACTACCATGTCATCTTCCATCTGCCTGGAGCTTTGCTCAATCCACATATATGGTCTGTGTCTTGCAGGTTGTTGTGTAAAAGCTTCCAGTTGTCCTCTATAAGTCTCTTTCTCTTTTCTGCCACAAATGCATGAATTTATAATTCTTTGAACTTAAGCTGGCTGAGAGATCTCTTGGCCTTCATACTTTCCTTCTCCAGACTGTCTGATGCATCTGGTTCCCTCTAGCTCTTATTCTGAGGTATACTGATCACTAGTCTATATTAAGTGTTACATTCTTCAGCAGGAAAGGACTTAGTCATCATCATCATCGTTTAACATCTGCTTTCCATGCTAGCATGGGTTGGACGATTTGACTGAGGACTGGTGAACCAGATGGCTGCACCAGGCTCCAATCTTGATCTGGTAGAGTTTCTACAGCTGGATGCTCTTCCTAACACCAACCACTCAGAGAGTGTAGTGGGTGCTTTTATGTACCACCGGCACGAGGGTCAGTCAGGCGGTACTGGCAACGGCCACAAAAAAAACTTTTTTTTTAATTTTATTTTATTTTTTTGCCTGTCTTGCTTCCAGTTTGATTGGATTCTTGAAGTTAGTGGTTACAAACGTTAGTGTTCATTTGCATCACAGAACTCAAACCAAGTGTCTTGATCCTTCCTCATTCCATATCCATAGACTCTATGTAAATCAGAGTCACCCAACATCTGCATTGCAGTCACCATTCATGATAATGAGGTTATTGTCATTCATTATCAAGATAATCTATAACAAGGCTTCATAGACATGTGATTTTGTTCATCTGTTGGTTGTGATTGTAATGCATTCTATCAATATTTTCACCATTTAAATATTATTGTCGTTATTTCCCACCGAACCAAAGATAATCCAATTTTATTTTCCGTCTGAAGCAATATTTATTAATTTATAGCTGGTGTCTTTAGGACAGGCATAAATAAAAGATTCTGTCATGAAATCTTAAATTTTTCTAGCTTTTAAAGATGAGAAATCAAACTTGTTAACCACATAGCCATGCTTGCACTTTACATTTGTTCATTTTAATTCATTGATGCAAGCATGGCTGTGTGGTTAAATAGCTTGTTTTGCAACCACGTGACTTTGGGTTCATTCCTACTGCATGGCACCTTGGGTGAATGTTTTCTATTATAGTACCGAGCTAACCAATGTCTTGTGGGTGAATTTGGTAGATGGAAACTGTGTAGGAGCCTGTTGCGTGTGTCTTTGTGTTTATCTCCCCTTATTTCTTTATTGCCCACAGGGGGCTAAACGTAGAGGAGACAGACAAGAACAGACAAAGGGATTAAGTCGATTACATCAACTCCAGTACGTAACTGGTACTTAATTTATTGAGCCCGAAAGAATGAAAGGCAAAGTTGACCTTGGCAGAATTTGAAATACCACTTAGCATTTCACCTGGCATGCTAACATTTCTGCCAGCTCACTGTCTTGTGTTTATCTCCCCACTACCTAACAACCAGTGTAAACAAACCAGTGTTGGTTTGTTTACACCCCCTTAATTTAGTGGTTAAGTACCAAACTTAAAAATAAGTGCAAGGGTTAATTTATTTGACTAAACCCTTTAAGGTGGTACCCCAACATGGCCACAGTCCAATGACCGAAACGTGTAAAAGATAAAAAGCATTTACAAATCAATGACATCTATCTTATCAAACAGCTATTTATTTTAGTGTTATTCTATTTGCATTCTTTAATCCAATGTAACACCCGCCTAAGTGCAAATTGAGTAAAAAATCTTAAGGTTACTCTCCCTTTTACTTGTTTCAGTCATTTGACTGTGGCCATGCTGGAGCACTGCCTTTAGTTGAGGAAATCAACCCCAGGACTTATTCTTTGGAAGCCTAGTACTTATTCTATCAGTCTCTTTTGCCGAACTGCTAAGTTACGGGGACGTAAACACACCAGCATTGGTTGTCAAGCGATGTTGGCGGGACAAACACAGACACACAAACATATACATACATACACACATACATACATACATACATACATATGGGTTCTTGTCCCATTTTGTATTTTTGTATATATTTTTTATACATATATATATACACATATATATGACGGGCTTCTTTCAGTTTCCGTCTACCAAATCCACTCACAAGGCTTTGGTCGGCCCAAGGCTATAGTAGAAAACACTTGCCTAAGGTGCCACGCAGTGGGACTGAACCCAGGACCATGTAGTTTGTAAACAAGCTACTTACTACACAGCCACTCCTATGCCTACATGTGGTTGTTTACATGACATGACATTTTGGTGCATTTTGCCATTGCTGCAGAATAACATCTCAAGATTCTTTAGTCCTTCTAGTGATTATTGTAGCCACCTAATTCTTTATTTTGGTACAAGGCCAGCAATTTTGAGAGGAGTAGAAAGTTGATTGCATCAATCCCAGTGCTCAACTAGTATTTATTTTTTCAATCCCTAAAGGATGAAAACCAGAATCACCCTTAGTGGAATTTGAACTCAGAAGAAATGTCACTAAGCACTTTGTCTAGCACAGTAACGATTCTTATTTCTTTATTGCCCACAAGGGACTAAACATAGAGGGAACAAACAAAGACAGACAAAGGGATTAAGTCGATTACATCGACCCCAGTGCTTAACTAGTACTCAATTGATTGACCCCAAAAGGATGTAAGGCAAAGTTGACCTCGGTGGAATTTGAACTCGGAATGTAAAGAAGGGTAAAATATTGCTAAGCATTTCACCCGGCATGCTAACATTTCTGCCAGCTCGCCGCCTTAACACAGTAACAATTCTTATTTCTTTATTGCCCACAAGGGGCTAAACATAGAGGGAACAAACAAGGACAGACAAACGGATTAAGTCGATTACATCAACCCCAGTGTGTAACTGGTACTTAATTTATCGACCCCGAAAGGATGAAAGGCAAAGTCGACCTCGGTGGAATTTGAACTCAGAACGTAACAGCAGACAAAATACTGCTAAGCATTTTGCCCAGCATGCTAATACTTCTGCCAGCTCGCTGCCACAGTAACAATTCTGCCAGATCAACCTCTTTGTAGCCACCAAATTGTTGCAAGAGATTTGTTTGATGACATATTTTTGTGCCCTGATTTTCTGTTGTCCAAATCATTACTGGTAGATTCCACCCTTATGTTCGGAATCTAAATTGGGAATACAGCTTACAACACTTCAGACACTTTTGATCTTTATCTGGTTGCAGCAATCTCTGAGTTTTCTTGAATTTTCAATTTAAGATTGAATCTAACTATATAAACTGAATTAATTCACAAATCACTAATGTAAACTCCAAGAATAATATTTATATAGGCGCAGGAGTGGCTGTGTGGTAAGTAACTTGCTTACCAACCACATGGTCCCGGGTTCAGTCCCACTGCGTGGCACCTTGGGCAAGTGTCTTCTACTATAACCTCGGGCCGACCAAAGCCTTGTGGGTGGATTTGGTAGACGGAAACTGAAAGAAGCCCGTCATATATATGTATATATATATATATGTGTGTCTGTGTTTGTCCCCCTAGTATTGCTTGACAACCGATACTGGTGTGTTTATGTCCCCGCCACTTAGCGGTTCGGCAAAAGAGACCGATAGAATAAGTACTGGGCTTACAAAGAATAAGTCCCGGGTCGAGTTGCTCGATTAAAGGTGGTGCTCCAGCATGGCCGCAGTCAAATGACTGAAACAAGTAAAAGAGTAAAAGAGAGAGTATATATTTCCTGCTCTTCTAGAAACAAACTGCACTAATTTATTCCTGATATCAAAAGAAATGGTGTTTTTTTTTTTTTTATGGGGCTTAATGAAGGCCTATGACTTAGTGGTCACAGTGTTGCACTCATAATCACAAAATTGTGGTTTTGATTTCCAAACTGGTTATGTGTTGTGTTTTTGAGGAAAACACCTCATTTCACACTGCCCCAGTCCACTCACCTGTAAAAGTTTGACCTGGTGATGGATCGGCACACAAAGGTGAGATGGTGACTGAGGGAAAACCACCTGAATGGAGATCTTGCAAGCCACGTTTTGTATTTAGCAAAGAAAAGAATGAACTGTACAACCTGTTCTGTGAATCCTGACTGGTAGGGATTGGTTGTTCCACCACCATCAAAGGATGATGATAATTTTATGGAATTGGGCTGGAATCAAACTTATTCTTTCTTTCTAACAATGGGAAGATTGTTATCCTTCCATTTGTAAATCTCTCTCTCTCTTTCTCTAACTAGGTGAAAGACTTATAACTACATCAGTGTTTGCTTAACCTGTTTAAAATAGCGGTCAAATTTTATTCACATCACACCCTTTGTTGTTAAACTGGAAGGACACGCCGGATAATATAATTCTAAATGTATTAGGTCAAAATGGTTATGGATGGAATGCCATTGACCATAAAACAGCCCAATCAGAGAACATCTAAGACTAATCAACTAATATGATGTAACCAAAGCAGTGGTAACTATAGCTACTCATCTCATTTATTATTTATCATTCTTTTATTTCAGTCATTTGGTTGCGGTCATGCTATGCGTCTTTCTCACAGTATAATTTCTTTAATCATCTTTTTGTTCTTTTTCTTACACTTTCCACAATTTATTTTGTTTGAAGTTTATTTTTATCTTTATTTTCTATTTCTAAATGTGCCCCAGCATGGCCACAGTCTAATGACTGAAGCAAGTAAAAGATAAAAGATCTAAATTTTCCTTTTTTCTTGAGTTCTGTTTTACTTATATTTACTACTCTCTTACACTCAAGTTCTTTCCATTCTTTAAGCATGTTCTGGAAGATAGCTCCAGATAAGAACATCGTCTTTGTGATTTTCTAATTATCTATCAGCCTTTACATGTTTTTCTATGCATCCTATGAGAGTTAAATACTTAGAATATATGAATTAGTTATAAGCATAACTACCGTTGCTATAAATACAATTTCACAGTGTTTTTAAATAAAGAATATTCATCTAAAATCTTTGGTATGGCTCACAGTAATCATTTGTATGAAAAATAAACACTGCTGGCATAAGGGGTGCTGAAAATTTCCTGGGTTTGGATAAAAGAAAATACAGGAGGATCAGTTAATTATGATTTTATTGAACGTATTCCCCTCTCAGATTCACATGTGGTCAGTTTTTCTAAACCCTGCAAAAAAAACTTGGAAGGTTGAGCCCCCAACCAGGCCTTTTAGAATACCCCTGAAGCCAAGAATTTTTCAGTACCCATTTGGGCATTGGTAATTTTTAATGATGGTTACTAAACTAGAAACAGTGACATCCACTCGATCTCTCTTTTCATGTTGATGGTGAGAAATATGACAGACCTTTGGAACTGTCTCATATCTTTGGTATGGCTCACAGTAATCATTTGTATGAAAAATAAACACTGCTGGCATAAGGGGTGCTGAAAATTTCCTGGGTTTGGATAAAAGAAAATACAGGAGGATCAGTTATTATGATTTTATTGAACGTATTCCCCTCTCAGATTCACATGTGGTCCTTCAGTTTTTCTAACCCTGTAAAAAAACTTGGAAGGTTGAGCCCCCAACCAGGCCTTTTAGAATACCCCTGAAGCCAAGAATTTTTCAGTACCCATTTGGGCTTGGTAATTTTTAATGATGGTTACTAAACTAGAAACAGTGACATCCACTCGATCTCTCTTTTCATGTTGATGGTGAGAAATATGACAGACCTTTGGAACTGTCTCATATCTTTGGTATGGCTCACAGTAATCATTTGTATGAAAAATAAACACTGCTGGCATAAGGGGTGCTGAAAATTTCCTGGGTTTGGATAAAAGAAAATACAGGAGGATCAGTTAATTATGATTTTATTGAACGTATTCCCCTCTCAGATTCACATGTGGTCCTTCAGTTTTTCTAAACCCTGTAAAAAAAAATTTGGAAGGTTGAGCCCCCAACCAGGCCTTTTAGAATACCCCTGAAGCCAAGAATTTTTCAGTACCCATTTGGGCATTGGTAATTTTTAATGATGGTTACTAAACTAGAAACAGTGACATCCACTCGATCTCTCTTTTCATGTTGATGGTGAGAAATATGACAGACCTTTGGAACTGTTTCACATCTTTTCAATCATTGAACTGCAATCATGCTGGGGTGCTATCATGAAGAGTTTACTGAAACAAATCAATGCCAATGCTTTTTTTTTTTCAAGTCTAGTTCTTATTCTAACAGTTTCTTTTCTCAAACTGCTAAGTTATATGGACTTAAACAAATTAAACTGGTTGTCAGACAGTGATGAGAGAAACAAACACAAAGACATGTGTGTGTGGGGGTGGGGCTTCCACACAGTTTCCATTTACGATATTCACTCACAAGGCATTGGTCAGTCTGCGGTTATAAGTGCCATGCAGTGGGACTGAACCCGAAACCACATGGATTGCAAAGTGAGCTTCTTAACCACTCAGCCATGTCTAAATTTAATTCATTTACAAACACAGGGATGGCTAAAACCTCTGGGTATAGCCCATAGTAATCTTCACATAGATTAGGTTTTCTTTAGTTGTATTTTAATTTACAAGATTCTCTGCCTATCAGGCAAAGGAAATATGTTTTTTAAAGCTAAAGATCTCTAAAAGTTTTTGGATTTGGTTTGCAAGATTCTTTATATGAGTTCATGTGTTGAAGCATATTCTTTTGTGTCTGGGGAGAGTCATTTTCTTTTTGTGCCTTATAATGTAACACACTCACCGGTAAAATTTCCACTTATTTCTTATTTTTATTTTCCTAGAATTTTTGTTGCGTCTTGCAACCTTTTCAATAGTCTTAACTCTTTGAAAACGTTGCAAGACACAATGAAAATTTTAGGAAAATAAAAATAAGAAATAAGTGGAAATTTTACCGATGAGTGTGTTACATTATAAGGCACAAAAAGAAAATGACTCTCCCCAGACACAACAGAATCTCTAAAAGTTTTATAATGTGAAGATAATAACTACTGAGTCTGAATCACAACTGTCAATGCCAGGAACTGAAAATATATTTCAGCCTAATTACCAGCTAACCTACAACAAAGCTCATCTAAGATTCTCATTGGTGTACTGCTCATATATCTAATGTAATGCTACTGCTGCTGCTGCTACACATACACACACATCCTAGTTCATAACCAAAGTAAAGCTTTTCAACTGATTGCCAAATATTTACCAATAGCTTACAGATGTACAATTACATTTTTGTCTTCTTTGTAATTATCACCAAAAAAATCTCTGATCTTCTTAATTAGCTAATTTCCAAAGCTCCCCCATCTTTCTTTCTCTCAACATCCCTGTGGTACTTCACATTCCTGACACCACATTAAATACTTTGCTCTGTTCTTCTTCCTGTAATTCTGAGAATCATCATCATTTAGCGTCTGCTTTCCATGCTGGCATGGGTTAGATGGTTTGACTGGAACTGGTAAGCCGGAGAGCTGCACCAAATTCCAGTCTGGTTTGGCATGGTTTCTACAGCTTGATGCCCTTCCTAATGCCAACTGATACCAGAGTGTAATGGGTGCTTTTTACGTGCCAGTTATGCAACACTGGCATCAGCTACAACAACAATTTCACTTAGCTTGACAAGTCTTCTCAAGTGCAGCATATCACCAAAGGTCTCAACCACTTGTCATCGCTTCCATGAGGCCCAACTTTTGAAGATCATGCTTCACCACCTCATCCCATGTCTTCTTGGATCTACTTCCTCCACATGTTGCCCCCACAGTTAGAGATCAGCACTTCTTTACACAGCTGTCCTCATCAGCCATAACTACCATTTCACTTGGCTTGACAGGTCTTCTCAAGCACAGCATATCACCAAAGGTTTTGGTCACTTGTCATCACCTCTATGAGGCCCAACATTTGAAGATCATACTTCGCCACCTTGTCCCATGTCTTCCTGGGTCTACCTCTTCCACAGGCTCCCTCCATAGTTAGAGATCAGCACTTCCTTTCACAGTTGTCCTCATCCATATGCATCACATGGCCATACCAGCACAGTTGTCTCTCTTGCACACCACATCTGATGCCTCTTATGCCCAGCTTTCTCTCAAGAGACTGGGACTTTATTATACATACGCCGGTGGCACGTAAAAAGCACCATCTGAACATGGCCGATGCCAGCGCCGCCTTGACTGGCTTCCGTGCCGGTGGCACGTAAAAAGCACCTGCTGATCGTGGCTGCTGCCAGTGGCATGTAAAAAGCACCCACTACACTCATGGAGTGGTTGGTGCTAGGAAGGGCATCCAGCTGTAGAAACACTGCCGGATCAGACTGGAGCCTGGTGCAGACTCCTGGCTTCCCAGACCCCGGTCGAACCGTCCAACCCATGCTAGCACGGAAAACGGATGTTAAATGATGATGCTGATGATGACACATTGACATTGCACATCCAGTGAAGCATACTAGCTTCAGTCTCAACTGTCACAGCCCATGTTTCACTGCCATGTAGCATAGCTGTTTGCATACAGGCATCATACAATCTGCCTTTCACTCCGAGGGAGAGGACCAGTTGTTTAATTCTTTCTTGTCTAGTTTGCCCCTTCAAACATTAACCTACATATGTTCAAATTTAACATCGACCGCATCAAGCTTACCAGTCTTAGAGAGCCTACAAAAGTCATAGACCCTACCTCGCCTCCTTCAACTTAGAATTTAGGGAAAAAAGTGTTCCCAACCTATTTCCAATGCCTGCTTTTATCCCTCATACCTTACCATTTTTAATGACCTTAATAAATATTAAAGTCAAAAATTTCTCACGTCCCTTTCTTTCTAAAGATGGATGTTTGTCTTATATAAGAAATTAATCTAAACTACAATCGCCTAATATTTGACTTTACATTCTTCTATAGTTATTTCGGACTTTAATCCAAGAATTGATAACGTGCCAGTAAGGAATTACGAAGCAGGTCATGTTTGGGGCAGTTACCATTGGCGACTGCATGCACCGTCATTTTACTCTCTTCAAATCTCAAGTTACATTAATGGTTTAGCCCACGCTCCCCTTTAAGATACTACGTTCCTCATCCACGTATGGATGTTGAAAATTGCTATAAAACCACTGCTTTGATTTTAATAGCTAAGACCAGAAATGAACTCTATCTACGGCTACTTACTTAGCTAAGATCAGTACAATAAAGAAAAGAATGTGGCACAGGATACTATGGTCTTACATTTTCTCCCTTTCATTAAACATTTGTAATGTTTTAAATATTTAATTTTCCGAAAATATCTTAGCAGCTACGATAGCTTTTAATGAAAAATGTCTTTGTTTATTGTAATACGTAGTTTCACCGCACAAAAGAGCATTTAGAAGAAATGTCAAAAAGTAATTCGCGAGTATAACAAAACCTAGCAATTAACTGCACAAAATATAACAAAAAGAAGCAATTGATGCTAATTACAAGGAACTGTTGCAATCATTCTAATACGCAGGCATTCTTCGTAATCTTTTTGTCTGTCTGGATCGTTTGCTTCACTTGTATTAGAGCAGGAAATTGATGTCATCATCATCTGTCTCCAAAATAATGTTATCGTTATTGCTTGACTAATCTAAAAGTTTGCGGTTTTCATTAGTTGCCTTGAGGCTTATTAATAAATAACTTGTCGAGAGTGTATCACGCCACATAGTTACTATTTAGAGCATAAACAGCATGAGAGTATTTGGCACTTTTAATCGTTCCCAAGCAACACTTTCATGTTGACTGTACACGATGAGTTTATGCTTTGCCTTCTCGTATCTGTCTTAAGGAAAGCAATTCTCGAGCTATCATTCCTCGTAGAGCGCCGGAGGTTATTAACCTTGTTGAGTGCGCCAAGCTCTATTTATAGTAAGCGTAACACCCAATTAGAAAGCTATGAATTTTCGGGATGTTTAAACAGACGGAATATGGCGAGAACAACTTACAAACGAAATGATCAGTGGGAACGTTAAAAAAAATGCGTCTGCTCGCATTGACAATTTATTGCGATATATTCTTTGGGTACACTTCCATAAGTGTCTATCTGTCTTCAATGAGTTTCCTGTGCTCACCACAACCAGAAACTAAGTTGAATGTGAGGAAGACGGTTGTAATTTTGGAGAAAAGTAATTACTTATCTGAAAAAGTAATTAGCGTAAAGTAAATTTAAAAAGATCCGTAATTACGTTTCTGCAAAAAGTGTATTTGTTGTTCATCGTTCTCTCTTCTGTTGGTATTCGATATCACTTTAATTAAAATTGTAATTAAAATATTTAGTTGATATAACTTCACTAATGATAACGTCACATTCAGTGGATATTTTAGTGCAGTGTTTCTCACAGGGATGAGATTAAAAGGGATTAACAAGGAGTGGACAGATGGCCGTATTCAGTGAAACCAAAGTGATTTTAAACTTGACCGTGACGAAGAAAGAAGAATTATATGGATGTAAATTATTTTGTTTTCTCTTTTAAAAAGTAGGGTGGTGAGCTGGCGGAATTGTTTGATCATCGGAGGGAAAAAAATTATTTGCACCATTTCTTCTGGCTGTATGTTTTGTGTTAAAATCTCGCCGAATACAACTTGGCCTTTCATTCCACTCCACCACCAGGTCGATAAATCATAGCACCAGTCAAGTACTGAGGTCGATGTTATCGACTAATCCTTCCCTCAAAGTTCCTGATCTTGTGTCTAAAATTGAATAGACCATTATTAAGGAGGGGGGGCCGAAGAATTTCAGTAGTACTACCCACACTTTTCAGTCCACTATTTTTCACTTTCGCTTTTCAATAGTTTCATTTTGTAAAAAAAATACTTGCGATGAAGTAGATACTTTCATTTTCATTATGCTCTGGAAAGGATGTTGTCGAGTCACGAAATTCTTCCATTCACTTTCTGTAAGTGGGGTGCACGTGACTTTCGTGATCTTACGCAATTCTAATTTTTGTGTAGCAATAAGACAGTTATGGGAATATCCATTTCTTTAATGAAGAATATGGATCTTGATAAATAAGGTTAGTTTATAAAGAAAGAAAAAACGTGAGAAAGAGGGAGAAGAGACTAAGTGTGTTCTTATCAAAACGGCTTAGAATTGGTTTCTTGCTTATATGTTTCTTTATTACCCACAAGGGGCTAAACATAGAGGGGACAAACAAGGACAGACAAAGGGATTAAGTCGATTATATCGACCCCGAAAGGATGAAAGGCAAAGTCAACTTCGGCGGAATTTGAACTCAGAACGTAACGGCAGACGAAATACGGCTACGCATTTCGCCCGGCGTGCTAACGGTTCTGCCAGTTCGCCGCCCTTTTCTTGCTTATATTTAACCTATTAAAATGGTAACATACAGCCCTACAAAAACAACAGATTGTGTTAGAGTGTAGAATAAGTTATTCAGACAAGGTATGTTGTAATAAGCTCATGCTTTGTGATAATTTCTAGTTTCAAATGAGTAGTTTCTCTCTGACTTGGTGTGTTTGACCTGCAATTTTCTATCACATTCTTAGAGTTTCCTTTTTCGCAGGAGTGGCTGTGTGGTAAGTAGCTTGCTAACCAACCACATGGTTCCGGGTTCAGTCCCACTGAGTGGCATCTTGGGCATGTGTCTTCTGCTATATCCCCGGGCCGACCAATGCCTTGTGAGTGGATTTGGTAGACGGAAACTGAAAGAAGCCTGTCGTATATATGTATATATATATACGTATGTGTGTATATGTGTTTGTGTGTCTGTCTCCCTAGCATTGCTTGACAACCGATGCTGGTGTGTTTACGTCCCCGTCACTTAGCGGTTCGGCAAAAGACTCCGATAGAATAAGTACTGGGCTTACGAAGAATAAGTCCCGGGGTCGATTTGCTCGACTAAAGGCGGTGCTCCAACATGGCCGCAGTCAAATGACTGAAACAAGTAAAAGAGTAAAGAGTAACTATCGCTTTCTCTCACCAAAATGTGTGTTCAATTTAAATGATTTTTACAATAACGAAAGGATATATTCCTTTGTAGACTATAAGGTCAAAGGATTGGGATCGAGAGTACATTCTAATAACTTAATTCAATGGAAAATTGATAAATCGGACGCATAAATTCAGATTATCCTGTAGATGCATATCTTATCCGAAAAGCCGGGAACGAAGGTAGGATTGCAGTGAATGAGAATGTGAGAGAGAGAGAGATTAGGCTTTTTGGGGGGAGGAATGGTGAGAAAGCTGTGTTTGATCTAAAATGCGGTACTCTTTCAAAAGGAGTTCTTCGGTTTTCTTTTGTTTGTTTTATTTTTTTTTCTGACAATGATTTATGTCCTTCCAATGACACTCCCAAAGCGTGACAGAACCAACAAAAAATAACGCGGTCATGTGACTTGGCCTTTTATATAAAGCGATATTTATATCATTTAAGGTTGGGAGTTATTTTAGTGTTGTTTATATTTTAGCTGTGTAATAACATGAAGTTCAGCTTATCATTTAGGTGGGCGTTGATAGTTGGTTTTCTTTTTTTTTCCTCGTAATTTCTTTTCGGCTATACAGTCCTAAATTTCAATTTCACCACGCAGGTTGGACTATGGTAATGAGGGCATTATCACCTGTTAATTTTTTTTTTTTTTTTATGAATCTGTTGGGTTTACTATCAAATGTCAATATTTCCTACTTGACTCTCCCTAATCTATAGTAATCATTAAAAGGTGTTAGGTCAATTGATTTCAGATTATTAGAATGGGGAGCAAGTTAAATGAAATAATAATAACCAGGTCGTATATTTGGTTCCTCAGCTGCTCCCTTTAGTTCTTGTGTGCACTCCTCTATTGTACTAACACAAGTGTACACCTTTTAAGAAAAGAGTGTACGCTCGATTACATTTGCTCTACTTGACTAGCACTTTGTTTTATTAACCCCGGAAGGCAGGTAGGCAAACTTAACCACGTGTGTATTTGAATTTAGAACACAATGGGTAAAAGACCATAAATAAATATCACAAGGCATATTTTGTCCAACGCTTTTCAGATATTTCCAAACTGCCATCCTGAATGTTATGGATCTTTTCGGTTTCAACGGCAGTTTTTTTAAATAATTTCCACGTAACTAAACACTTTTAAACTTCGTATACTGGAAGAATGTGTTTATAAAACATCTTTTTCTCTTGGCTTTATTGAGAAAATTCTATAGTTTGTAAGATATTTGTTGTTTTTTTCTTCAATTTCAACCAATCAATGACGTCTATTGAAGTAAAAATATCTTACAAACTATAGAATTTTCTCAATAAAGCCAAGAGAAAAAGACGTTTTATAAACACATTCTACCAGTATACAAAGTTTAAAATTTTTTAGTTACCTAGAAATTATGTTAAAAAATTGCCGTTCAAACCGAAAAGATCCAGGCGTTCCAACTGTGGCCATCCGTCGTTTTATAGATACTTTGACTACTATTTGTAGAATTTCAAGTTACCACATAACGGTTCCCTGAGAGTAGTGTAGACTGAGCCGAGGGTTTAAATATGGGTTTGAATGGTGAAAACAGCAAGGGTGTTGTGTGGTGGGTTAGTTGAGAGGGTTTCGATACGGGTATCATATTCAGTGACGTTCAGAGTAGAGCCTTGATTTTTTATTGCCCATTAGGGGCTAACACAGATGGGACAACACGTGGGGGCACAAAACAAGAAAAAAAAAAAGAACAAGGCAATGTATGAGAGCAGGAAATGACATTGAAAACGAAAGAGATGCAACGAAGCCATTCGGCCCCCACCTCCGAGAAACTTCATTTCTACCTTTAAATTCCTTTTGAAACTTGATCCCTCCAAAATATCTATCCCATGATTCTTTAACAGGTTGTCATAAGTTACAAAGGATGGCAACATATTTCTATCCATCTCCACTTCCCACATCCGATATCCACCTTTGTATTTTGTGACGTTCTTTTTTTGTTCCTCTGAAAGCAACATGCAACCGTGCCAACCCTTAATGTTATCGAATCCCCTTGTTTCTACTTTTTTAGGATCTTCCCAAGTTATTACTTCACTGTACAAATCCTCATTAGCATCGTCATACTGTACATTTTGTTTGGGGGCTCCTGTGTGCTGCGCCCCCCTCTTCTTGCTCCTGTGTCGGAGGGGAAGACGGCGGGATTGAGAGGGCGTGGGCGGGTCGGTGGTTCAAATCTGTATAACCCGCCCTCTTCCTCCTCCCTGCTTTTTGCTCCCCTGCCGGTAAGTCCCTTTCCGCTCCCACCGGCTCCTCTCGGCTGGTGAAGAGTAGTCCGATCCGATGTGGCCCCTCAGGCCACACTCAAAGCATCGTGGGATTCCGCCCTCCACCCCGACTTCCAACACCGCACTTCCTACTGTCACCGTTTCCACCATGCCCTACAGGCCTTCCACTGATCCCCGCATTTCCAAATCCTAAGTTTGGCTCCTCCAACCTACGGCTTGCGGCCCAGAGGACCGCTACTTCATCCCCGTTACCCAGGAGTACAGCAGCCGCCATTCAGGCCACGACGACCTCGGGCGGAACCCCTTCCACCCACCCCACCCTGGCACGAAGGCAGAAGCACCATACCCTTCGCTCCCAGCGGGACCGCCGTGCACTGCTCTGCTCTGGCCGCCTCTCCGTGGAGAACTTCCACCGCGCCGAATTGCCCCCCCCCCCAACAAGAAACATAACATCGCGCCAGACCGGTTTCAGCCCCACCCCTACCTCATTCCGCTCGTCGACACCACCCCAATCCCTCCCTCCTCAACCGAATACACCCTACCAACAAATGCCCTCTCCCGCATTCACCCCATGACATCCTGAGGCGACGACAATCCCACATCGTCCCCCACCTCCGCATAACACCCTCCCACAACTTTCCAACCTTGCCAAACCTACCTCCCTGCTCTCCACCTCCGCAACTCCTGAACAACCCCTCCCACCGTTCACCCCTCCATCAACCTTCTCCACCGCCCTCACGAGATCCTCCTTCGACGAAGACAGCCCCGAAGAGCTGCAATCCCCGCACAACATCACTGGCAACAAGCCGCCTTAAGGCAGCAAAAAACCAGCTCACAAGTGTTCAAATGAACACCATCACAAACTTCCCAACGACAAACAATAACTCCACCCTACAAATGACAACTCCGTTCAACCTCACGTTCTGAGTAGAGCCTTTCTCCCCCATAAAAAGTTCCTGTTTATGAGAACCTTAAATCTTGGGTATAAATTTTTAGCCTAGCATTTGTGAGGGGCATGATGATTAAATGTTGAAGGGATGCAACGTCAGAAATTACTTTCTGCAAGTTATTTTTATTTTTTATTTTTTTACATTGTAGTATTTAGTTACGGTTCTTTACGTTCTAAGTTCAAATTCCGTCGAGGTCTACTCTTCCATTCGTCCTTGCGAAATCGATAAAATAAAGTATCAGTCGAGTACCGAGATCGATGGTATCGACCAAGCCTATCCCTTTAAAATTACTGATTAATAATCGATATTTTTTTCTAAACTGAAAACCGTTAATGCTAATTCTAATGCTAGAACTAATAAGAACACACCTCTTAATCGTAAGTTAGGATTTACCAGCGTAGCAATTCATATTGTTATTTATTATTAATCGATTTGCAATTAATTTTTTAAAAGAAGAGATTTATGAATGTAATATAAAAATCTATTGCATTAATGGAAAATTAAAAAAAAAAAAAACTGAAATTGTATGCTTTCTCAACAGCAGGTTGCTTGTAAATTCTTGTGGGATCAACATTTAATTCTGATGGGGAACATACAAGTTACGTCACGGAAACACTAAAATGCCGAAACGAAAAACATTAGAAAAGGAAATTAAAAACATTCAAAATGGCGCTCTACGTGCGAAATTACACTACTACCCTTTGGAGTGTGCAGTTGTATGAGTGTGTGTAAGATGTGATAAGAGGTATCAGGATACACAGCAACAAGAAATAGACTATACGTAAATTTTAAACGTAAACGATTTGATCGCAGACATTTGTAGGAATATACATATTTTGCAAGCTATTGCTGTTGTTGTAGTCTGACCAGGGAAGAAATCTATTGGATTTCTAACTTCTTATGCTAAAGAGTTCCAGAAAAGGTAGCAGACGTAATGTCCTACTTGGGACTAGTGGCAAAGTACATTTTCGAAAAACACTGTTTTATCTACGCTTCAAGAACATTGTTCCCCTCAAGACTTCAGTCTGACGAACAGGTAAATTCTTCACATTAAGTTCCTTATTTATTCGTATGTAATTTTGACTGTTACTTTATATTCACTTTAACTTTAAATAGGTTATTTTTTTTTCCGCATTAATTTTTCCCAAATAAACAACCCCACAACGGTTTTTCATATCGATGTTTATGATTTGGGCGAATAATTTATTCATATCTTATCAATATTTTCAACTGAAAAAATAAAAATTGGTAGGTGAAAAAATAAACCGTATTTATTGCAAATATTTATTATCATTATTTCTGAGAGAAATTAAAAGAAATTCCTTAAAAACAGAATGCCTTCAGTAGCAGACAGTGTTTACATTATAATGTTTTTCTAATACGCTCTACTGATTGCAATGGATTTAAAATCTAAAATATTAGATGGTAAATATATAATTTCTATCAAATAAGCATATTATATTGTGTATGTGTGTATATATAATATAAATTACGCACACACATTCAATGTATAACATAATAGAGGCAGTGTTAGCTGGTGTTTAGCCCTCGGCCAAGTACTAACGAGCGACCCTTTGATTAGAGGAATTCTAACCTTGATCATCCCATCTTTTTTAGAGATGGATCAAACCACTTTATCTGATATGTCATTGCTTTATTCATGATTGATATTATAGTAATTTGTGGATGATTTGGCTGCTATTTCTAATAGGTCAAAAGCGACCACAGAGAGGCTTCGACGTTATCGTTGATATAGTTTTTTGTTATTTATAGTTTTTTCAGTAGTTCGCGTTTTAAAAATGTTTTAACCTAATTATCAATTCAAGATAAGTTTCTTTCATGCATTTAATCCACAGAGTTTTCTTACGTTTCTTATCAATATCGTAATGCTTGTGTTTGTATTGACGCAGTTTCTGAAGGGGTGTAGATAATTTACAAGCATATTTTGCTGGAACTTAACCGGATTTTAATATTTCCATTTCGTTGAGATATTGCAAAAATTCCGTTTATCTATCAGGATTACGTTAAACTATATCATAATACTTATAAATAAATTTATCTGTATGCTACAATTTGTATAGTCATCACAAGCTACGACTCCAGATGCTATTGTACTAGTGTGTATGTGTGCGTACGTTATATATCTATGTTATCAGTTAGCTGTCCATAAGTCAGAAGGGGTGGGGGAAGGAACATTCTCAATATGTGTAATAGAGTGGTTACATTTTTTAAATATATTTTTGTATATTATCAATCAGCAGTATGTTACTGGTTATAACGTCTTATGGCCTGTAATGTCTGAAGAGTAGTCAATATTGCTCAAGTATAATACTCGGTGCGAAAACGACGGCAACATTCTGACCAGTCATATGCCATAACCAGTAATATACTGTACAACCATGTATGAATTAATATATATATATATATATATATATATAATATATATATATATATATATATATAGTGCTGAGTATGCGGAGCAATATCGTTACCCACTCTGTTATATGGAAAGAAAGTATGGATGATATACTACGTACAAGCAAAAATGATGAAAAAGAAAAACAACTTGCATTCATTCACACTGAGACACCTGACAGAGATTATGAACAACACGTGAAAAGATGAGGGCGTTTCCACCCTCATCGTAGAGAAACCAAGCTCCGTAGCATGGAACATAATGGTGCACCAAGGCCTTATATTATATGTATGTGTGTGTGTGTAGATAGAGTACTTCATTTTCACAATTGCTTTGCAGGATTCTTGATGGGAAATGATGTACTGAAATTGTTATTGTAAATTGGGTGGGTCATGCTGCAAATAAAAGCACATGCCCTGTTTAAGTTTCACTTCGGTTTTATTAAAAATCAATTATATAATTCATCAATTGTAATCTCTAAGTCTTTTAAAATCCTTTCATCACAGTCTATTTGTTACCTGATACAAGACCTGTGAGAGGAACAGTAAGCATGCAAAAAGTGCTGATGGAAAAGCGGTACTTAATGAGCACATAATCTTTGAGAAGGACACATTTTGTTTGGCATGTCCTCTGCAGTCACAGCTCATGTCTCACTGCCATGTAGCATGGCTGTTTGTACACAGGCATCATAAAACCTGCCTTTCACTCTGAGGAAGAGGCCCTTTGGTAGTTGGTCTCTGAACTTTGCCCAGCCCATTTTTATTCTAGCAGTTACACTTTCAGAACTTCCACCTCCACTGCTAACTTGGTCACCTAAGTAACAGAAATTGTCTACTACTTCTTAGGAAGTCTCGGGACATTTGAGAGAGTCTATTTTCTGTACACTTCCCTAGTGATTAATGCACCTGCTCGTCTGCCACATACAAAGACTACTTTCTCTCTCAACTTTCTTATGATACCACTGCACCTCTTATGTGTCCATAGCTTGCACTGAGTACGCTGTGTGGAGTTTCCTCCAACACCTTTTCTACATATTGAGCAGAGTTGGCTCACTGAAGAGATCAGTGATTTGTCCATTTTCCTACTTACTAAGACTTTGGTCTTTGCTAAATTAACTCTAAGGCTCTTTGAATTCAAGACCTTGCTGTCACACCTAAAAATTTCTTCTCTGGGTAGAGAAACTCTCAAGAACCACCTGTCTTAAATTCCTCTGTTATGGCCTGAAGGACTAGGATAAACAAGAGGCAACACCTTTGCCTTTTTAACAGTTGACTTTAATGCTACTACACCAATTGTTAGGTATGACTCCCTCATGGACAACTTGATATGGGTGACTAGACAACATCCCACTCCCAGATATTTTAAGCATCTCAGCAGTGATTCCTGATGGGCTGGGGGGCTTTCCTTGTCTTCATATCCTTCATTGCTTTATCCACCAAGCTACTGGTCCATCTGTTGGGTCCATACTTAGATACACATTCACACATGTATGTATTGAAACAGATCCTAACTTCTATCAAAACCACCATTCCAAAGTATGTTTCACTACGGTATGTATGTATATATATATATATATACATACACATATATATATATATATATATATATATATATATATATATATATACATACACATACCGTAGTGAAACATACTTTGGAATGGTGGTTTTGATAGAAGTTAGGATCTGTTTCAATACATACATGTGTGAATGTGTATCTAAGTATGGACCCAACAGATGGACCAGTAGCTTGGTGGATAAAGCAATGAAGGATATGAAGACAAGGAAAGCACCCCCCAGCCCATCAGTGTGTGTGCATATATATATGCACACACACACATACACACTTATAAATCTTTGTGTGTGTGTATATATATATTTCTAATTACAAAAATAAAATAGGTGAGGTTAAAAAAAAAAACAAGCAAATTAATTTGATGCTCAGGAAAATTGGATGAAGTTTTTAATTCATCAAGCTTACGCACTTCTACAAAAAGGATAAATGAGGCGAGAGAAAAATGAAGAGAAATGAACAAGTGTGTCTCAATCAGACAGTCACCACATGTTTAAATAATTGTTAATAGGACTGGCAGATTCATTACTGTGCCAGACAAAATACTTTGCAGCTTTTCTTCTAACTGTACACTCTTGAGTTCAAATGCCACTGGAGTCGACTTTACCTTTCATCCTTTTCGAGTCAATAAAATAAGTACCATTTGAAAACTAGGATCGATGAAATTTCTTTATATCCTCCCCTAAAATTATATATATATATTCTCTCTCCTTGTTTTTTTCTGTGTCCCTTTCTGTAGAAGAGCGTAGGCTCGAAACATAAAAGACTTTTTTCTATTCCTGAGCGTTATACTAATACATCTGTTTGTTTTGTACACCACCTGTCTTCGTCTTTTGTGCTTTTCGTAAACTCTCCCTATATATATATATAATTTTATATTTCAAGTCAATAAAATAAATACCATTTGAAAACTAGGGTTGATGTAATCTCTTTACCTCCTCCCCTAAAATTGTTAGCCTTGTGTCAAAATTTGAAACCAGTGTGTGTGTGTGTGTGCACATCATCATTATCGTCATCATCATCATCGTTTTAAGTTCACATTTCCTTGTTTTTAGGGATATAGAATTCATTGAGATAGGTCTTCCCATAACTGGCTGCCTTTCCTGTAACCAGCCATCACCTGTTTCCAAGCAAAGTTCCCCATGGCCAGACATGTTTTTTTTTCTTATGAGAATAAGCAACATTGCTTGTATTATGGTGATGCTTGTTTACAACCTTCACATGAGGTTAATACAAGGAATACATGCACATACATATACACATGCACACACACGTGTGTGTGCATATGTGTAACCTACCTAGCATATATTAAGTATATTAAGTGATGATGACATATATATGTTGATGATGACATATATAAATATATATATATGTTTTCATCCAAGATGGAGATGAACAACAATATCCCATGTGACAATATTTATCCACCAATGTGATGTTGAGCACTCATTCTCACTGTTCAATATTAAAGTGTGTGTGTATGTATGTATGTATACATATATATATATATATATATATATATATCATTATCATCATCATTTAATGTCTGTTGTCCTTGCTGGTATGGGTTGGACAGCTTGACCAAAGCTGGGGAGCTGCATCAAACTCCAGTCTGATTTGGCATGCTTTCTACGGATGGATCCCTTCCTATATGTCTTTCAAATGTTGGGCCTCACAAAGGCAATGACAAGAGACTGAGACCGCTGGAGATATGCTGTGATTGAGAAGACCCGGCAAGTAAAATGAGCTCACAACCATAGCCTATACCAATGTCGCATAACCAGCCCATTTAAAAAGTACCTTTGAATCGTCAGGTGATACGCCATGCTTGGGAAGACCTATTGAGTCAAGTAAAATCATAACACAGTCAAATGGAAATTGTAGTTGTGGCTGATGCCGGTGCCACCTGACTGGCTCTCATGCTGGTGGAACACAGTAAGTACCATTCATGCGTGGGTTGTTGCCAGTGCCGCCTGACTGGCTCCCCGTGCTGGTGGCATGTAAAAAGCACTGTCCAAACATGTAATGCATTTCTCTAGAGAGAAAACTAGGAGAAAAAGTTAGAATAGTTATTAGTGGTGTGATATAATCTAGTAACAGTTCAATTTAGGAGTATGGAGGGAAGTCTGCATGTTGTCATCTCAGATATCCAGGTTAGGATTGCTATTTTAGCACACAGAATCTAGATCTCTGCTTCCATGTCTACATTACAAGATTTCTGTTGCTTGTGTATGCAGTGTTCCGAATATTTCCCATTGCAAGTTGTGTTGTGCATTATATTCTTTAAGTGTAACTGGATAGTGTAGTAGTATTCCTTCTTGCCAGGTTATGGAAGGAATGTTTATGCTGGCAGTAGGTCCTTAAGAGATTGGTGGTGAGGCCTATGTACACTTTGTATATATTGTTGGTTTTTGCTGTACATTGGTATACATAGTTTTAAAGACATTTAGTGTTAAGAAAGCACTGGCTGATTGTGGTATAGTTATTTCTATATTAACCCTCTTGTTGTAAATTATGTCACTATTAATATTATTACTGTTACAATAACTACCGCAATTACCACTATTATTATTGTTGGTTATGTTAATAATACTATAATTATTATTTCTATTCAGTTTAGCTAAGTTTGAGAAGGAAAATTTTACAGTACAGTAATCCCTCGCCATATCACGGCTTATTATTTAAGCTTATGCCAATTCCTCCTTGGTGTTGTTTTGCATTTATAATTAAAAAATATATCTACAAATTATAAAAATAATATTAAAAATTATAGAGTACAGTACTGTTTCTACTTCATGGATTTTCACCCATCACGGTAGGGTTTGGAGCATAACACCTGTGATAGTTGAGGGATTACTTTATTGCAATTGTAGATCTTATGGTAGAGGGAAAGTCTTGCTTAGTTAAGAGAAGAATATTAAAACAATTAGTGCAGTGACTTAAAAGAAAATTAATCAAACCACCTACAAGGTGGTTTGATTAATATTCTGTCATATATTTGTATATACATGCATGCTTTTATGTATGCCTAAGGCTCTCTCTCACTCTCTCTCTCTCTCTCTCTCACTCTCTCTCTCTCTCTCTCTATATATATATATATATATATATATAGAGAGAGAGAGAGAGAGAGAGAGAGGTAATGGTGTCAGTGAGATCCAAAGCTAATGCTGAGTAAGTGCTATGGATAGACCATAGTTAATTTCCAGATTTGGTGATTATGTGAATAAGGAGTCCAATGTAGGTCATATATCAGCATGTGTATATAAAAATTTTTTACCGTAATGAGGTAAAAAACCAAGGCTGTGTAGATTTTAGAAAATTTTTTTTTTTTTTTTTTTAAAGGTGTAGCGTTTGTAAGAGTCTGGATTGAATTGATATATCGGTTCCATTCTAGCAAAAACTGTCTGATGAACGGCAACGAGAAACTCAGAGTAACAGATTTTGTTGAATTTTCTGCTGCTTTAAATAAAGTATATATATATATATATATATATATATATATGCACTATTTATTTGGTTTTACTTTGCTTCACCATTATTTATTTTTTTACATTAATCTTAATCTTATTTCGGCCAGAGTTCTTTCGTCACACTCCTGTGACCGCATCAGTGGTCCTTTGCTTTCTTCTTTCTTATTTGTGTGTCTCTCCTTACTAACCGTCAGCCATTTTGTATTTCTATTGTATGTGTCTTCATTTGCACATACTTATATCTCTATATGTGTCTATGTTTAGTTAGTGTGTGTGTGTGTGGAGGGGGAAATGCCTGTAATATTTGTATCTCCTGTTTATATATATTCATGTAATTTGTTTTTGTTTATTCTTATTTTGTTCATGTGTTTACACCCACTTATTATTATTATTATTATTATTATTATTATTATTATTATTATTATCATTAATGATATATATATATATATAAAACTGGCACTTCATTGCTTACAACAATGAGGGTTCTAGTTGATCCAGTCAACAGAACAGCTTGCTCATGAAATTAAGGAGCAAGTGGCTGAGCGCTCCACAGACGTTAATGTAGTTATCAGGGGGATTCAGCATGACACAGAACGTGACAAGGCTGGCCCTTTGAAATACAGGTACTACACATTCTTGCCAGCTGTGTGAACTGGACCAATGTGAAATAAAGTGTCTTGCTCAAGGACACAACATGCTACCATGAATCAAACTCACAAACTTATGATAATGAGTGAGTGAGCATGCTAACCACTAAGTCATGCGCTTTCACTATATATATATATATCTGTAAATGTAATATGTGACAATTATTCGGTAGCCATGAGAAAACTTCCAATGGCCAGATAACTGAAGAGATGGCGGAGTGGATTTCCACCTTGGCATCCAAAACTCGGAGTTTTATCATGACTACCGAATAATCGTCACATATTACATTTACAGATAAATTCCCCTATTTACATAATATCGAGGTCTCTTTCTTTCTTTTGTTGTCTTACCATTTTTATCAACATATATATATATATATATATATATATATATATATATATATATATATATATATATACATACACACATACATATCATCATTTAACATTCATTGTCCATGCGGGCATGTGTTGGACAGCTTGACTGGGCTGACACGCTGGAAGGCTACACCAGGCTCCTGTCTAATTTGGTATGCTTTTCTACAGCTGGATGCCTTTCCTAACGCCTACCACTCCGACAGTGTAATGGATGCCTTTACATGCCACTGGCAAGGGTGCCGTTTGAATGACACTGGCATCTGCCATGACTACAATTTTGCTCAGCTTGATAGGTCTTCTTCTCAAGCACGACATAATGCCAATAGTCTTGGTCATTGCCTATATATACATGCACACACACATACATATACCTTATGGGCTTTCATAGTTTCCATGTACTAGTTTAACTCATATAAGGCATTGGTTGGCTTGAACCTAATTTAGAAGACACTTGAGTAAGGTACTGCACTGTAGATTTGAACCCAAAACTACGTAGTTTCAAAGGGGATTTTATTACCACATAGTCATACCTGTGCTTATATACCCACATGCATTAGGTACATACATCATCATCATCATTTTTTGCCTAATTTTCTATATTCATATGGGTCAAATAGAATTTTTTTAGACAAATTTTCTAGTCAGATACCCTTCCTCTTACCAACTCTCACCTGTTTCCAATTTACATAATATTTCCCCATGGCTGGACATGTTTTCATGGAAGATTGAAAATGAAAGGCAGCACTTGTATGATAGTAACACTTGTTTGTAACTGTCATGTGATGACATCATCATCATCATCATCGTTTAACGTCCGCTTTCCATGCTAGCATGGGTTGGACAGTTCAACTGGGGTCTGGGAAGCCAGAAGGCTGCACCAGGCCCAGTCTGATCTGGCAGTGTTTCTACGGCTGGATGCCCTTCCTAATGCCAACCACTCCATGAGTGTAGTGGGTGCTTGACATGACAAGAAGATATCAACACACACATATGTGCACACATGCATATACACAGGACAGGCTTCTTTCAGTTTCTATCTCACAAGTCTTTTGTTGACCCAAGACACTTGCCCAAGGTGCCATACAATGGTTGATCCCAAAACCGTGTGGCTGAGAAGCTATTGTCTTAACCACACAGCCATGCTTGTGACTATATATATTTGTATCTGTTTCACACTCTCTCTCTCTTTCTCTCTTTCTCATATTATATATATATATATATATAATAACTGTATATAATATATACCATAATGATATTCAATCTCTGATTTTAAAGCAACAATTTTTAAATATAAACAAATGATCGAAAATATTATCTCTCTATATATGTGTATGTGTGTGTGTGTGTGTGTGTGTGTCCATGCATTCAATCCACTTTTTAACTTAGAAGTAGACACACCCAATGTGAAATTATTTTTCTCCTCTATCAAAAAACATTTTGTATCCCAATATAGATGTCATAAATTATCATTATCATTTAACATCCATTTTCACCATGTTGTTATCAGTTGGACTGGTTTCACAGCATCTCAATTTTTCAGCATCCACCATATACAGCAACAAAGAAAATAGCCAGCCTTTGTTATTGTGTGTGAATGTCTTCTGTGGCACAATTTCTGTTTTCCAGCTGAATGGTCTTTCTATCATCAACCACTTTACAGCATGGACTAGGGATATTTTTTCATACCATTGGCATTTGTTCATTCATTCGGTTTTTTCTGTGCTGATGTGGTAAGATGAATATATATTGAAGCATTATTTTTACGGCTGGATGCCCTTCTTGTCACTAATCCTTATCTGTTTCCAAGCAAACTCACTTTTCATTCCATACGCCATTAAAAATGCAGAGGTAGCAGACAATTTGTTGATAAGCAGATTATCATAAGTTACGCCATTACAAAATGTAAACATTCTCACATAGATACAACATTTAATGTTTGTCTTCCATGCTGTCATCTTTGAACTGTTCAGCTGGATCTCCTCAATTTGAGAACTGTGTTGAGCTCCAGTGTTTGCTTTGCCATAGTTTTTATGGTTGGATGCCATCACAGCACCAACCACTTTACAACATATACTGGGTCACACACACACACGTGTATGTGTGTATATATATATATATAGGGAGAATTCACAAAAAAAAACAAAAGACGAAGACAGGTGGTATAGACAACAAACAGATGTTTTAGTATAATGCTCAGGAAGTGAAAAAGTCTTTAACGTTTCAAGCCGAGAAAATAAAGAATGTGTAGTGGCTAGCGATCTATCATGGTGAATATATATATATATGACAGGCCTTGCACAGTTTCTGTCTACCTACAAGATTCACTCACAAGTCATCAATCAACATTTGGGCAATGGCAGCCTAGACATATCAAAGTACCACACTGTAGAAGTGAACCCTGAAACACATGGTTACACAGCAAACTTCTTAACCACACACCTATGCCTTCACTTATGTCTTTGTGTGTGTGTCTGTATAAATTACTCTTTTACTTTTTTACTTGTTTCAGTCATTTGACTGCGGCCATGCTGGAGCACCACCTTTAATCGAGCAACTCGACCCCGGGACTTATTCTTTTATAAGCCCAGTACTTATTCTATCAGTCTCTTTTGCTGAACCGCCAAGTAATGGGGACATAAACACACCAGCATCAGTTGTCAAGCAATGCTAGGGGGACAAACACACACACATACATATATATACATATATATACGACGGGCTTCTTTCAGTTTCCGTCTACCAAATCCACTCACAAGGCTTTGGTCGACCCGAGGCTATAGTAGAAGACACTTGCCCAAGGTGCCACGCAGTGGGACTGACCCCGGAACCATGTGGTTGGTAAACAAGCTACTTACCACACAGTCACTCCTGCGCCTATGTATATAATTGTTTATAAAACTATTATATAAATGCAGTGATGAGTAAAATATATGGATATCTCCCATAGTAAAGTTTAGTATGCTGTCAGTAATTTACATAACAGAACAATAACTGAAAATGGTTCAAGCATTCAAATCAGACTACCTCTTTAAATACAATTTTACAGCAGCAGTTAATGATTGCTGATGAAAGTTTAATGATATTCCAAACAGTTTTTTCCTATCCACAGTGATAGCTGTATTAACATAACAGATGTTTATGACTGTCTTATAGTAAATTTATTTAATTTATGATTGCTGTGACTGCCAAAATCTATGGATATATCACATAATAAAGTTTAGTGTAATTATTTATACATGTGTGTTTCTCTCTTTATATATATATACACACACACACTTCATTTTTGGATTTGGTTTACAAGACTCTTTCTGTGAGTTCATGTGTTGAAGCATATTTTGTTGTGTCTAGGGAGAGTCATTATCTTTTAGTAAAGTTTCCACTCATTTACTTATTTATTTTTCCTAAATAAAAGAAAAATAAATAAGTAAATGAATGGAAACTTTACCGGTGAGTATGTTAAATAATAAAGCACTAAAAAGAGAATGACTATATATATATATATATATATATATATATATATATCATCATAATTTAACATCCATTGTCCATGCTGATTTGACCAGGGGTGGCCCATTGGAAGGCTGCACCAGATTCCAGTCTGATTTGGCATGGTTTCTACAGCTGGATGCCCTTCGTAACGCCAACCACTCCAAGAGTGTAATGGGTGCTTTTTACGTACCACTGGCATAGATGCCATTTGTGTGACACCAGTATCTGCCACAACTGCAATTTTACTTGGCTTGATGGGTCTTCTTCTCAAGCACAACATAATGCCAAATGCCTTGGTCATTGCCTCTGTGGAGCCCAACACTTGAAAAGAGCTTTTCACTGGCATCAGTCACATTGTCTCCATGAGGCCCAGTGTTTGAAAGGTGCTTTTTACTTGCCACCAGCATGGATGCCAGTTACGTGACAGCAGCATTAGCCACAATTATGATTTCTCTTGGCTTGACGGGTCTTCTCAAGCACAGCATATTGTCAAAGGTCTTGATCTCTAATCATTGCCTCTGTGAGGCTCAAAGTCCAAAGATCATGCTTCACCACCTCATCCCATGTCTTCATGAGTCTACCTCTACCACAGGTTCCATCCACAGTTAGAGATCAGTACTTCTTTATGCAGCTGTCCTCGTCCATATGCATCACATGACTATACCAGCACAGTCATCTCTCTTGCACACCACGCCTGATGCCTCTTATGCCAACTTTTCTCTCAAGATGCTTAGACTCTGTCATCCATGCTCACTGACATTGCACATCCAGTGAAGCATGCTGACTTCATTTCTTTCAAATTTGCATATGTCCTCAGCTGTCACAGTCCATGTTTCACTGCTGTGTAGCATAGCTTTTTGCACATGGGCATCATGCAATCTGCCTTTCACTCTGAGGGAAAGCCCTTTGTTGCCAGCAGAGGTAGGAGCTCTCTGAACTTTGCCCAGCCTATTCTTATTCACACAGCTTCGCTCTCAGAGCATGCATCTCCACTATTAACTTGGTCACCTAGATAACAGAAGCTATCTGCTATCTCTAGGTCACCCCTTGGCAGTTGATGGAATGTATTATATGTACATTGTTGGTGTTTATTGTACCTGTGCATCTTCCACACACAAAAGCTATTCTCCTTGTTAACCTTCCTCTGATATTGTTGCACCTCTCATGTGTCCATAGCTTACACTGAGTACATCTTATGGAATTTCTACCTGTGCCTTTTCTACAGATCGAGCAGGGCCATCTACCCAAAGAGATTTGTGATTTGTCTGCCTTCTTACTATGACTTTGGTTTTTGCTAGGTTAACTCTAAGATTCTAGACCTTGCTTCCATACTGAAACTTTTTTTCTAGTTCTGATAGTAATTCAGCTATAAGAACAAGATCATCTTGAATTCTTCACTGTACTTGTTGCCAACTCTCAGCTTACTGGTAGCATCCCTGTAGATGGCTTGTACAGCTCTCACCAACCACTTGCCTATCCCTAGCTTCCACATTGACCATCAGATAAGGGATCTGGGGACCCTGTCAAAGGCTTTCTCCAAAGCCAAGTACAGAGATTTATCTTTGGCTATGTATTTCTCCTGCAACTGCCTTGCCAGAAATATAGCATCAATGGTGCTTCTCCCTGACACGAAACCAAACTGCATCTCATCTAGACTAACTCTCTCCCTAATTAGTTGGGCTATGACCCTCTCTTTAATTTTCATCACCTGATCCAACAATTTGATACCTCTGTAATTATTTCTATCTATGGCATCACCTTTACCTTTGTAGCAGTCATTGGGTATGACTCCTTCATGAACCACTTGATTTACAATACGGATGACTACACCATAACACACCCCACCAGATATTTTAATCATCTCAGCGGTGATTCATGATGGGCCAAGGGCTTTCCCTGTCTTCATATTCTTAATTGTTTTATTTACCTGTGCAAATTTGAGTGAGGGCGTTGCCAGTGCCACTGGACTGGCTCCTGTGCAGGTGACACATAAAAACACCATTTGAGTGTGACCGTTGCCAGTACCGCCTGACTGGCCCTCGTGCTGGTGGCACGTAAAAGCACCCACTACACTCTCTGAGTGGTTGGCGTTAGGAAGGGCATCCAGCTGTAGAAACTCTGCAAGATCAGATTGGAGCCTGGTGCAGCCATCTGGCTCACCAGTCCCCAGTCAAACCGTCCAACCCATGCTAGCATGGAAAGTGGATGTTAAATAATGATGATGATGATATATATATATATATATATATATAGGAGACCAAAAGTGTACATATGTATATATAAAAAATCAAAACAAAAAATGAAACAAGAACGTAACAAGCGACAACAAAACATTCGAGCAATTAGACAATACAAAAAATTCAGGAAAAAATGAGGATGGGTCATTCAGAGCTTTCAGTCATCAGTTGAGAAGCATATCGTCTTTGCAGTTTCAGCCGGTTACTCTTGAGATTGCTCTAATCTGGCCAGCCCCAAGAAAATCTAAGCTAAGAAATCTCTAGATTCTTTGGAAGAAAGCAAGCGGATATATACAAGAACAAGGACGAGAAAAAAATGGAGAAATGGTACACAATTACAAATACAAAGAACAGGACATTAACAACAGGTGTCTTTCGACTAAGGATGAATTAAATTAAGCTGGCGTGATTGGAAGTGAAGCCTTATGGCAGGAACATAGATGAAAGCCGTAGGAAGAATTACAAGAGATGCTACACAGATGGTAGTTGAACCAAGAAAGAAAGGTCAGGCTTGGCCAAAAACCGGTCACGTCTTTGTTTTCATATACATTCGCTTACTTTCTTCCAAAGAATCTAGTGCTCTTAGCTTAGATTTTCTTGGGGCCAGCTAGATTAGAGCAGTCTCGAGAGTAACCGGCTGAAACTGCAAAAACAATCTGCTTCTCAACTGATGATTGAAAGCTCCGAATGACCCGTCCTTGTTTTTTCCTGTCCTCTTTTGTATCGTCTAACTGTCCAAATGTTTTGTTG
The DNA here is from genome assembly GCF_006345805.1 of Octopus sinensis. Taxonomy (NCBI): domain Eukaryota; kingdom Metazoa; phylum Mollusca; class Cephalopoda; order Octopoda; family Octopodidae; genus Octopus; species Octopus sinensis. The sequence goes on along the minus strand of NC_043001.1, from coordinate 25,792,719 downwards.
TCACCTGTTACGTTCTTGTTCCATTTTTTGTTTTGACATTTCATCTGCAAATTATGATTATTACATAACTCTGAGCTTCCTGAAACAGCTGTTGAGAAATCATAATTTTGACGGAAGATTGTAATTTAGCTCGCTTTAAACAAGAAATCTGTAACATAGAACCAGGATCAGTTTTGAGCAAGTTGGTATCAAAGGTTTTAAAGATTCACATTAACTTCTAATTCAATGTTTTACTAGTATTCTTTAAAAACATTATATTAAATGTTTAAATATTTTTTAGGTCCAAGTTTTCAAGGCCATTCTGCAGAATGAGCAGACAGCATTCTTCAGTTGCCATTTCAAGCTCCCTACAAATCAAGATAAGGAGTTTCAAATTAATGGACTCTATGCCAATAAGCTTGGTATCAAAGAAGAGGATGAAGTAAGTACGGTCTTAATACATTTGCTTTTTGAAAATTAATTTCTTCCTTAGAAATAAAAATAGAACTAATTTTTAAGTAAAATACTTTCAAATTTTGATGAATACAATTTTAAAGGCGCATGGCTCAGTGGTTAGAGCGTCGAGCTTACGATCGTGAGGTTGTGAGCTCGAATCCCGGCTGCGTGTTGTGTTCTTGAGCAAGACACTTTATTTCACGTTGCTCCAGTTCACTCAGCTGTAGAAATGAGTTGCGACGTCACAGGTGCCAAGCTGTATCGGCCTTTGCCTTTCCCTTGGACAACATCGGTGACGTGGAGAGAGGAGGCCGGTATGCATGGGCGACTGCTGGTCTTCTATAAAAAAAAAATTTAAAAAAAAAACAACCTTGCCCAGACTTGTGCCTCAGAGGGTAACTCTCTAGGTGCAAACCCATGGTCAGTGTCTGACCGAAGGGGGTCTTAATAACAATTTTAAAATAAGTTCAACAAATTAGCATACATTCTCAAGAAGTGAGTAGGATTGTTCTCAAAATTAGCTTTTAAAAATACTGTTTAATTTGTCTAGCTATATGTTTAAAGGTGTGTGTATGCACATGTGTATTCATTATTATGTAAGCAGTAATATGTGCATATAAATACATGCATACATTCCAACAATGGAGCTTTGTATCTTTGCTAGAACCAACTCCTTCCTTAATTTAGAATAGAGAACACACACTTATACGAGTCTGGTCTTACAAGCTACTTGGTTGCTTCACTAGTGTGGTGACTCAAAAATGCATCCACTACACTCTGTAAAGTGGTTGGCATTTGAAAGGGCATCCATCTGTAGAAACCATACCAAAGTAGACATTGGAGCTCAACATGGTCCACTGTTAAACTGTCAAACCCATGCCTCTGTGGAATGTGGATGCTAAATGTTAATGATGATACAAACACACATCTGCACACATTGACACACACTATATATATATATATATATATATATATATATATATATATATATATATACATTCGAGCAAGGTCGTTGCAAGTGCCGCTGGAGTGGCTCCTTTGCAGGTGGCATGTAAAAAACACCATTTGAGCATGGCCATTGCCAGTACTGCATGACTGGCACATAAAAGCTCTCACTACACTCTCGGAGTGGTTGGCATTAGGAAGGGCATCCAGCTGTAGAAACTCTGCCAGATATAGATTGGAGCCTGGTGCAGCCATCTGGTTCGCCAGTCCTCAGTCAAATCATCCAACCCATGCTAGCATGGAAAGTGGATGTTAAACGATCATGATGATGATGATAATTACATACACACACATACATATATGTACACACATATACATACTCAACAAAGAAGTGAGTACTCTATACTAAATTGTGAATGAAGTTGTCAATTTTAAAATTCTGACTCTTAATATATGTTGATACATATCTCTTGATATATGCACAAATGTGTGTACACGCATACACACTTATGTTAATGAGGAAGTTTTGCTGGTTTTGATCCAAAGTACAAAATTTATGATAAATAAAAACATTTTAAAACTTTAGTGCAGTTCATAACAGTATCAGTTCTATCTCTTTGAAACTGTTAGTATTTTAGTATTTTGACCTTCTTTTCTTTGTTAACAGATAATACTTGAACCTGTGAAAAATGTTCCGCTCTGTGAAAGTGTCTTTGTTGATCCATTGTCTGTTAATGACTGGGAAATATTAGTAAGTACTCGCTATGTTTCTTAAAATAATTATGAAGAATATTATTTCATTGTTATAGAATTTTAAAAATTATTTTCTGCTCATAATTGCATTAATTACTTTAAAAATATTTCATTAAATAAAAGAAGAATTACAGGTTTATTATTTTGCTTTGCAATTTTGTGTGTATGTGTGTGTCTGTGTGTGCCTGCCTGCATCTATGTATAATGCCACTGATCTGGAATTTGTTTAATTAGTGATTTTGGTATTCAGACTTACTACACTATGCATTATTGCAATTACTTTGATTATATCTGTTACTGTAAACATAATCACTAGAAGCTTTGGAAACTATTCAAAATGAATATTTTAAAAACTATTTGAAAATTTCAGAAAGAAAACTTACAAAGTTAGCAGAACCAAAAAAAATCTTAAGATATTACCATTATAGCTTTCTGTAGTGCATTTGTTGTCAATGATTTTAACTCCAAGGCAAATAGTGATGTGAGAAGAGTGAAAGAAGTCGTAGGGATAGCAAGTAGATAGTTGATATATAAAAATTTAACTTGTTTCGCAGTTTGCACTGGTTTTCAAAGAGTTGAAATAGAAAGACTTGGCTTATGTTGCAGCTGTCTTGCTTCCGACTATTGTCTGAAGCTTGCCCTATTTTTATAGGGTATTCATGGCTCAAATTAGTATATGTTTTGAATAAGATTTGATTGGTAAAGGATAGTCACATGACTGGTCTTTGAAATTTTTGTAAGTTCCTGACTACCTACGTCCATGTGTTTGTAACAAGTGACAATGTTTAGCATCATAAGTTAAGGCTGACACAGTTGACTGAATATGTCTAGTGACAGTATGGAACAATCAGTGCTCTGAATGTTTTCTGTCAAGTGTTCTAGAGAATGAACAAGTGATTAAGTTTAGAACCTTTGGAATGCTTCCATGCATTAGTGTCACGTGACAGTATATCTTATGCCTGTAATGAAGGCTGACATGGTTGAAAGAACCTGTTTAGTTACAATCAAAGCACTCTAAATTTAATCTGCCAGGTGTAAAGTTTAAGTTGTTAGCTGTGTAGGTTCCTTATGTTAAGTGTCAGAATGAGGTTTGTGCTTGAATAGTTATTTGTATATGTACTCTGTTAAAGTTTGTTAAAATGTATATATATATATATATATATATATATAGTGCACTGTTCTCTTGTTAGTAGGAACAGCAAAAAAGTACTCAATCCAGAATAGAAAAGTACCATTTAATGAATGCAAGAATTATATGTGGGCTACATGAAGTTTCATGCTCAAATAGTATAGTAGTTAAGCATGCTTGTATAGCATACCATGTACAATCCAGAAATTGTTGAGGCTCAAATGCCATGGCTTTTTCTGTGAGGAAATCAGGTAGAAAAAACAAAAAGAAAACATGAAGGGAAAAGGGTAGTAAAGATTATGTCACTTTAACTGGTTAGTTTAAAAAGAATTTTGTTAATGTTGGTTAGTTTTAAAAGAATTTTGTTGATGTTGTAAAGTAACTATGCTTAGTGAGAGGTAGTTGCAGAATAGAGGAAAGGTTAAAATGCATTAAACTGTATCTAATTTGGTGAAGTGGAGTGGGAAGGATTTTCCAGTCCGGTAACAGAAACTTGTCATGATGACTACATCTTGTAAAATCTCTACTCTCAAGTTTAGATAGTCTTGTTGCCACTCCATATTGCCTTTACTTGGCACCACCAACTCATTAATCAGGATTAATTTTTCCTAAGTCAGATGAAGTTCAGGGCATTGCTTTGTTATTACAATATTGCTTGGGGAGCCAAGAGCTTCTTCCAATGCTTTTGCTTTTCCTTCTTGGTGTAGCATTATGAATTTGTTATTGAAAGAGTGACTGTAAATAATACTAATAATACTGTATGACATCTAGGGAAATGCTTATGGTGAAAAAATGGGAATAGTGTGAATTATTGAAGCCAAAATATTGAATAAATTGGGTTTTTTTATATATAATACTGTGATGGCTTTCATCATTCTTTTTTTCTTAATGTTTATGTAGCAAATTTTTCAAATAAACCATATCATCATCATCATCATGCTTGCATAGACTGGATAGGTCTTTTCCAGAACAGCATTTAGCCACTTGTGGTTGTTTGTCATTTCCTTTGTGAGATCCTCTTGAAATAAGCTTTCACTACTTCTTTCCATGTCCTCCATAGTTTTTCTCTCCCACAAATTCCATCCACTTGAATTGCTTGGCATTTCATTACCCAACTGCTGTCCTCTATATGCATCACGTCTGTACTAGCTTAGTTTTCTCTTTTGCACTCAACATCTGATTCCTCTTATACTTAGTTTTTCTTTCAGCTCATTTGTGCTTTTTCATTTGTGTATATTGACATTACACATTCTGTGTCTCTGTTTTGCTGCCATACAACATTATACTTCATACTTATGCATTATACAATCTGCCCTTCAATCAAAAAAAGAATCTATCAGCAGCAGTAATAGTCCTTCGAATTTTTCTACTCAGCTCTTATTCTTGTTACTTTACATTCTGAACACCCTATCACCTTGGTAACAGAAACTGTTAAATATTGATAGAATAACCTCCAGAGGTTGATGATCAACTGACTGTTACTGGTCAGGTCATTTGCATCACAGAAATTCAAGAGACTAAATCTCTTTTAAAATAGCTATTATTGTCAACAGTATCCTCTAGAGAACTCTTTTTTTTTTATATAAGTTAAGGCATTTGTTATCCAGAAGTCAAATTGAAAGCCTTTAATTATTTAATTATATGGTATGGGTATCCTTCAAGAAACAATACATGCTACAATTTATAGTTCTGCAAAGATCTTTTAGAGAACTTAAGTTATTTTTAAACTAGTTGTTACATACGCTTATGCTGTGGATGGAAAATTCTATCCATTCTAGTTTTATCTCACTTGTTAATTCCTGGCAGAGCAACAAGGTTACAATTTTGTTTCTTTATTTCTACCTCACTATAATTGAGGGACTTGTACATTGGCACAAGACCATAATTGATAAGGGAGGGGTATCATCAACTAAATTGCTTCCACTCTGTCTGTCTTCTACTTCTTTTATCAACCTCATATGGAAAATAGGTAGAAAGCTAACTATATTTACTAGTGTAGCATTGGATAACAATAAAAAAAAAATTCAATTATTTTCTGTTCTTAATATCAACTTTTCAAATGTGGTGTGTAGCAGTTAAATTCAGTATTTATTAAATTCGTTGATACCTAAGTTTTGTTTAATTTTAATTTAAAGACATGTTTATAAGGATTAACCTCCATCCCAGACACACCTCTTTTACTTGTTTCAGTCATTTGACTGTGGCCATCCTGGAGCACCATCTTTAGTTGAACAAATCGACCCCAGGACTTATTCTTTGTAAGCCTAGTACTTATTCTATCGGTCTCTTTTGCCGAACCACTAAGTTACGGGGATGTAAACACACCAGTATCGGTTGTTGAGTGATGTTGGGGGGACAAACACAGACGCACAAACACACACACATATATATATATATACTTATACATATATACGATGGGCTTTCAGTTTCCGTCTACCAAATCCACTCACAAGGCTTTGGTCAGCCCAAGGCTATAGTAGAAGACACTTGCCCAAGGTGCCATGCAATGGGACTGAACCCAGAACCATGTGGTTGGTAAGCAAGCTACTTACCACACAGCCACTCCTGCGCCTATGAAATTTTAAAAAAATTTTATAACATATTTACATTTTTATGTGTGTGGGCATTGTAATATTGTGTAGAACTGACATATGAAGTGTAAAATGATTTATTAAAGAGCTAAAGGCAATGCTTATGTCAGAATCTAATTGACATGAAGTCTCCCACATACAGCTATTCACTACCATTATTGTACTGTCTTGGCAGTGAGCTGGAAGAATATTTACTGCCTCGTAAAGGCAAGATCCTGCTGAGGTCAACTTTGTCTTTCATTCTTTTGGAGTCAATAAAATAAGTATTGGTCCAGTAAATGGGGGTCGATATAATTTAACTTGCCCCTCCTCTCAAAATTGTTGACATTGTGCTGAAACTAGAATTATTTTACTCTGTCTTTTGCCCTATTTGTCTTTCATTCTCTGTTGTATGTAAACCTTAATACTTGGCAATCAATAGTCAGTCAAAGACTTTAACCATTTTGTTACTATATTTCTGTTGAAATACCCTTCCTCTGTCTCAGTTAATTTTGAAACTAATAACAGAATGAAATGAAGAATTTAGTATAATAACTTTGTCATTATTAAGTTGGTGTATGGAACATGAAGTCTTGATGGAAAAGTCAGATCACTTTAAAACAAGAAGCTTATATCATAGAACTAGGTGTGTTAGTATTGCAGGGCTTGACAAGTAAAGATTTGACCATTGGTTTAAATATTTGATGTTTGAGCAAGAAGTTAGCAAAAGCCTTAAGATTTGCAGAAATAGTCTCTTCACAAACTGTTACAAATAAAAGTTATGCCAGAAAATAAATCCAATTTTTTTCCTGCATATCATCACCTTCTGTGGTCCCTATATAACTTCGCTCAAATATTTATCCACCTAAAAGTTATAATTGGAATTCTGCCATTTTATTTTTGAAAATGTTTTACCATATGTCATCATCAAACTTCACACCATCTGCTCTTATCATGTTAGCATGAGTTGAATAGCACTTATTGAAGCTGTATTCTATGGTGGCCTTATTGCCAACCCTGACCTGTTTTCAAATAAGGTATCTTTTATTCCTCTGGTCTTCACAAGTTAGAGCTGCTATAAACTTGTTACTGAAAGATTGTCATGCAAAGAGAAGCAGAAAGTAAACACACACACACTCTCTCTCTCTCTCCCTCCTTCGTGTGTGAATGAATGTATATTTTTAAGTTTGTATGCGTGTTCCTAGGCAGCATTTATGCTTTTCAATGCTGTTGAGACTACCAGATTGAATGATACTGCCCAGGTGTCAAAACCATAGTGATATCCAATTGGCAACTGATGATGGAAATGCATATTTGTTATGCTTGAATGATGAATTTTTATATCTTAGTCTCATTACCCTGAGTTGTCCTTCATTCTAGTAAAGTGGGAAGTCTTTGTGGGTTCATGGTTTGTAGAAATTACTTACATTGATATTGGTTGTTTTTCTTCACAGATGATCTCATGTTCAGATAATGCTTAGATATTGGTACCTAGTTTTTGGAGGTTCTGTGACATATATGTATGTATACATATACATTTGTGTGTGTGCGTATGCTTGACAGGCTGAGTTTCATCATCATCATCATTATTCACTCACAAGACAAAGCTTATGGTGTAGTAAAAGACCCTAAGGTGCCTCACAATAAACTGTGCTTTCAAAGCAAACCCCATATCCTCACGCCATTGCCTGTGCCTTCATTATGTTATTTCATTAATATACAACCTTAACAGAAATTTCAAAAGTTATGTTGTATTTCTGTATATTCATAGGAAAAAAATGCGCACTTTATTGAGACCCATTTGTTGGAGCAAGTGCGTGTTGTTTGGGAAGGACAAGTCTTACCAATCTGGGTCCATCAATCTGTTTGTCTCTTTTTGAAAATTGGTAAGTAATTGTTGGTTTAGCCTATTCATTTGTGTATATATATTTATATATACAAAATAAAAAAATGGAGGAATAGATTTCTTTCAATCATCAACTTTCAGATAATACCAATTCATATAATTTATTTAGATTAAATAGGATCATCCAAATCCAACAGAACAAGACAGAATAAAACAATATACATCAATAAGTAAGATAATACCATAAGAATAATACATATAAAAATTTCTGGGTACTTTACTGGCAGTATATTGGATAAATGATATCCCATAGTGGGTTACACTCATAACCCCTCTCTCGCTTTGTACTTATATTTATATATATATATAGTGTGGTGTCTTAGATATATGTGACGTCTACTAAGTTGATAGGGGATGGATATGTATACTCTGTCCACTTTGAACCATCTTAAATTTACCCTGTGGACAACTCTGGCATCATTAAGAAGATAGCTAGCAGTAGTAAAAATATGATAAAAGAACAAATGAATAAATAATAATGTCACACATGCTACCAAAACCATTGTTAAACCTATTTTATATATATATATATATATATATATGTATATATATATATCATATACAAACACCACACCTAAGTGTATACACAGATATAAACTGGCATTCTGTTATAACATCAAGGGTTCCAGTCGATTCAATGAATGGACAGCCTGCTATTGAAATTAACATGCATGTGGCTGAGCACTCCACAGACATGTGTACCTGTAACATAGTTCTCAGGGAGATTCAGCATGACACAGAATGTGACAAGGCTGGCCCTTTGAAATACAGTTACTACTCATTTTTGCCAACTGAGTGGACTGGAGCAATGTGAAATAGTATTTTGCTCAAGGATACAACACTACCTGGAATCAAATTCAGGACCATACGATCATGAGCCACGTGCCTTTGTTACACAGATATATATTACTGATGTCATACACACTTATTAGTGAAACCAGTGTGTAAGAACTAATTACTTGAAAAATTGGATAGATATACAGCGATCAATGACCAAGAACTGAGAATGGGATGAAGAACTTTGATAGCAATAACTAAATAATTAAACAATAAAGACAGAAATAAAAACTGCAGCTAGAGTATACTTGTGTGTGCATGTGTTTTTATTGCCAAAAATGGCTCTTCCAAGTTCAATATCTTTCAGCATTATTTCAGATCAAAATTATTATTAGATATACATTTCCATTTTACTCTAATAAAAGATGACAACCAACTGAAAACTAACAATTTTCAGTTTTTTCAACTTTTAATGTAAGTTTTAAGATTAAAGTATTTAAGTAATTATATATTTATTTTTAAAGGTAATCATTTATCTTTAAATAATCGTAAGCTTTTCTCTTTCTTTCTCTGTAAAATATTTTCAGTTTTAAATAAACAAAAAATAAATTATGCAAACTTTTATTTTAATACTTTTCTTTTTCTTTTTTATAATTGCTTTATAGCGAAAATCAAACCTACTGTTGAATGTGCTTTACTCCGTCAAGAAACTGAAGTCATAGTTTCTCGTTTTTCTCGTCTTGGATCTATAGAAAAAAAAATGACAGAACACACTACAAAAAACAATTTATTTAAGAACCCTCGAAAACTCAATGTTGGGGATATGGCTCCTTTGGAAGATATGAGTCAATCCCTTTCTCTTTACTCAGGACTTTTTCAGTATTTCCAGAGTTTCTTCATGTGGACGACTCCTACAGTGACGGAAAGACAACCTGCTGAAAACATACCTGAGAAAACTGAATTCTTCCCAGATTCAGTTTCCATGACTTTACGTGTGCAAGGTCTTACTGAATGTATTGAAATGCCTAAAAACGTTCTTGATTCAAATAATTCCCTTAAGTTAAAACATTTTTTAAAGAATCCGGATATTGTATTTGTCAGCATTGGAGACATCATAGACCAGTGCAGTGTACTGAAATCCATACCACGAATATTCTTTGCAAAATTAATTAAACTTCAATCTCCAAAAGAGCTTTCCCAGTCCCAGACTGGAAAATCATCTGCTAAAGAAAATAACTTGTCTAATAATGTTGTTCAAGTGAGAGTAGTTGGAAATAGTGAAAGGATTTGCGAAGAAGGCAGCTCACCATCCATCTTCAATGAAAAGAATGTTTTAGAAGGCCATGTAATGGTCCCAAATGCTCTTCGATTTATTGAACAACTTGAACTCACAAGCCGAGTTGAATTACAAGGTATCCGTGCTTACAAAATTAAACTACGTTATCTCTATATCAAGCCAATAAGAGTTACAGTAAGTATCCTAATACATTTACTTCTTAAAATTCTTATATTTTAAATCAGTTTTAAATATGAATTGATCTAGTTTTACAATTTATCATCATATCTAGAGTGTGGAGTTAATATGCTTGTGCTGGCTTATTGGTTCTCTTACATATTATTATTTCATACATCTCAACCTTGTGTTGTCTTGTCTAAAAGTCCTAACTTTTAAATTTGATTTAAGTATTTCATTGAAGTGTCCTATTTTTTAACCTTAGTTATTGTATGTGCTACTGCTAACATGGTACCTTTCTTCAAACATTCTGTTGGCCACTGCATTGTATATAAGGATTACCACCAAGTTGTAAACAATTCCTAGAGGTCTTTTGGCGAAAACATTTATAAGACTTTTTATTGAATATTTACACTGGAGTGGGTTTAGAGTTACCCTCCTCCATACCTCTTGAATGATTGAAACTAAGCATGGCAAACTCACAAAATGCTCATTAATTATGCATTGTTCCTGCTGCTTAAAGATTTTGGCAATGGGACGGAAAACATGAATCCTTCTGACATTCTGTTGTACCTATTTCATCTAAAAAAATTTTTTCCCTCTATTCTGGTATTGATTTTACTAGTTCTTGTGGTCACCCTCAATCTACATCCATAATATATTATGAAGTTTCAGCCTGCTTCTTTCCTTACATCCAACTTAATGATTCTTTTCATACTATTGACTTTTGAGGTTACTGTTACTTATTGTATCTCTTGTCTTAGTCATGTGTAGTCTTTTGCTATTTGACTTTCCTCCAAAGCTCTTCTGTAATGAGATTCCAATTTGACAGTGCAAGTTTTCTATAAACATTTGGGATCATTTTAGGAAAACTTTTAAGGCAAAGAAGACTTCTAATAGGCATAATGTTTACCATGATTGATTTAAAGTAACCAAAAGAAATTTAGTGTGAATATGGGAAAACAAGGTCGAGGCGCAATGGCTCAGTGGTTAGGGCAGCGGACTCGCGGTCGGAGGATCGCAGTTTCGATTCTCAGACCAGGCGTTGTGTGTGTTTATTGAGCGAAAACACCTAAAGCTCCATGAGGCTCCGACAGGGAGTGGTGGCGACCCCTGTTGTACTCTTTCACCACAACTTTCTCTCACTCTCTCTTGCTGTTTCTTGAGTAATGCTGCGATGGACTGGCATCCTATCCAGCTAGGGGGAACGCATTCGCCGTAGAAACTGGGAAATCAGGACCTATGAACCAGGCTAGGCTTGAAAAAGGTGCATAATGATAATAAAAAAATGGAAAACAAGGCAAAAATAAAGAACATCTGGTCTAAAATGAGAAAATTGTGACATTTAAGATAAAAAATAAAACTGATTATTTTAACTAGTTCTTGCTAACCTTTTGGTTCTCCACAAAATGTATGGTTTATTTTACAATGTTATTTAAGATATGTATAAGCATGAAAATTATTATCCACAAATTGTTTTCAGAATTCATGCCAAAAGCAATTATAAAATAGCAGTTTTTCCATATATATCTGCAAACTATGTATTTATTCTTAATTTATTACTAATAATGAATGAAAGTATTTGTGAATGCACAAATATACATTCAATTTGTTACTCTCTTGGCTTCATCAGCAAGGGGCTTATTGAATTTATTGATCACTTTTTCATAGCTGTTTGGTCTTCAAGAAAGTTTAGATCGTCTTGATGAGAAAACAACACGTAAAGCTTTTGAATTATGGATTAACAAAACTACCACTCTTTCCCAGCCAATGATTGTATTTGATAAAAAGCTTATCAGGTTCCGAATCAAAAAGAAAACAGGTTAGTACTTAATTCTGCTTTTCTTTTATTAATTTAGAGTCTTATTTTAGAAGTCTATAGTTCGAATGTTTAAGATATATTCAAGGGGGTGCTGAAAAGTTCCTGGCTTTAAGGGTATCACAAAAGGTGTGGTTGGAGCCCCAAACTTCCAAGTTCTTTTACAGGGCTTAAAATAACTGAAGGGCTGCTACAATAAGTGTGTGAATCTGAGAGGGGAATATGTCAAATAAAATCATAATTAACTGATCCTCCTGTATTTTCTTTTACCCTAAACCAGGAACTTTTCAGCAACCCCCTCATATCTGTGAAAGAGTATCCACTGTTCTATTACTTATTTTAATACAGTATTTATTTACCTACTTGTACAATTTGAAGTGTTTACATTATGGTCGGAAAATTATTTCCTGTCTAAGAAAATTCATCAAATAATGAAATTATATTCACTGAATGTTTTTGCTTCAACATTGTATATTTTTTATAAGTTTTCTTCCAAAATCCAAGGAAAGAAGAATAATGTATCTATGTTTGAAGATTTGATATAATATTTTTATTGATAAAAATGAATTTTGTTAATATTAACAAGTAAGATCATGTCTTTGAATTTTAATTTTTCAGACTATTGGGTAGAAGCTATTTTATCCTTCAGTCAAAACAACCATAATGCAAAATGTCAAGAAGAGCTGGTATATGCTGAGCTTTATCCAGAAGCATTAAAATCAACTCAAATAATTATTCAAAATGAACCTGACCGTAGTCGGCAATCCCCTAAAATTCAGCCAAGTTTCCTCTCTCTCACTGAAATTGATCCCCGAGTTGGTACTATCAAATTAAGTGAAATCAAGTTAGTATCCTTCGTTTACTATTTTTGAACCTTTTTATTTCCAATATAACATACAAAAGGAAGTTTAAATAACCATTTAAAACTTTTCCATTAAAAATGTACAACAAGTAGCAGTGCTTTGAATACAATTTGTATTTAAACGATGATTACATTGCTGTATATTCATTATTTACTTCTATATTTTGTTGCTATTATACAAAAGTGTCGTAAGTCCAAAACGTTGCCTTTTCAGAAAATGAAAAAAATAGTTTCACCATTCCATAGCAAAACTGTTGTACTACACTTTGACAACTTTTGATATCTTGGCATCTGAAGTAGCTGGAGATACAATAATTTGACCAAAAGAACTGACTATTGGAAGCAAAACAAAAAAAAGAGCATTTGGACATCTGACAGATTAACCCTTTAATATTCAGAGTACTCCATCAAATTTAATGCTTTTTGGTTCACACTGTTTTGAAGTAATCATGCATTATCTTGAAGCTTTAAGATTTTGATGATGTGGTTGCTTATTTTTAGAATGACATTGTAGGGTAGGTGTGAGAGGCTGAATATGGCCAGTCTGAACATAAAACAAGTAGAATATTTGGGCCGGAAACGGACGGTTTAAATACTAAAGGGTTAACATAATAGCTATGATTTATTTCAAAAACTAATCTAGTATAGATAAAGATTCTGCTTAAGTTTATCTGTATAGTTCAGTAGTTCATCTTCTTTGGTATTAGAAATGGTATTCAGCTAGATTCAACATAGATGTTAAATTTCTTAATTTCCAGCTACATCTGTCATCTGTAACCAAATGTTAATTTCTTGCTGAAGTTTGAGTTAGATATCTTTCAAGATGCTTACATAATTATTTGATATATATTTTTGTAATATAAAATTTCTTAATAGTTGGTAACTTTAAAGGTACAAAATTATTTAACATTTTCTGGTAAGTGTTAGACACATACAGCCTTTTATAGCACCCATGGGTATCTGTTGTATGCATTTTGTATTTAAAATGAATATTTCGTTTTTAAAGTATATTTATATTATTACTGCAGTTCTTACTTTACATAATGTTTATTTTTAAATATTTCAGGGGTCTGCAGCCTCAAATATCAAAAGCTCTCTTACATTTTCATATGTGTCTTAGTAACAATGGCTCTACTTCTATGACATTATCAAGATCATCCCAAGGAATTTTACTGATCACAGGTGCCACTGGAAGTGGAAAAACTACTCTTGCTTCAGCTATTTGTAAAGAATTACTGGAGCATCCCACACTAGCATACCCTCTTATTATATCTTGTAAATCTCTTGTTGGTATGTTATTTAACTTTATACTGCAAATACAAAATATTTCAATAATTTATTTACTGTTTTATTTTTAACTTCAGTAATTTATTTCTCAAAAATCAATTATGAATATTTATTAAAATCAAATATGAATTTTTATTAAAATGATATAATTGAATGCTGTGAGTTATATTTCTCTTTCAATTTTTATTCAGTAAACACTAAATTCTTTGAGTGTTATTTATTAATTTGCACCTATGTTTTACCGCTGTAATTTCCTTACTGTTGTTTTAAAAATTCTCATTTTACTTCTGCTTGCTAGGTAAAAAGATATCTAGCATCCGTACCTTTCTGGAACAGCAGTTTGAAGAAGCTACTTGGAGACAACCTGCTATTGTGGTATTAGATGACCTTGACTGCTTATGCAGTCGAGACACAGATATAGATATGGATCCCTTGGAAAACATTCGAATTTCATCTGGTATATTACTTATGACTATCTATAAATTAATTGGCTAAGGAAAATCTATTTAAAGAAACTATGATTTCCATCCAACTTTTTATAGCTATAATTAAATTTTGTACTTGATTAAGGTTCATAAATTTTAAGATAAAATAAACTTGTATTAAGACTTTTATGACTACTTTATTTAAACAAATGAACTAATTATAGAAAAGAAATCAACCTGTAGAAAAAGAAAATTCATTCCATTTCTCTACAAATATTTCTCAATTGTTTTGTCAATGTTTTGTATTGACAAAAGCTAAGAGGACTGATGGAAATAATGTGGAAAGAAGTTGAGATCCAGAAAGAAATGGCTAAAGACGATTGGAAAAGAAATGAAGGGAAGGGAGAGTTGATAAGGGGATATATAAAGGATGGAGTAAAATAGAGAAGATTATCATAGGGTCTGTGAATCTAATCTTGCTTTAGTAAGTAAGAAGACTTAAAATATTGGTCTATGTATTTGTAGAATGGAAACATATGTTAGCTTTGAATGTCTTGCAATTTAGACCTCCTTTTTTTTTTAACTTGTGTTTTAGAGTTCTCTATATATTAAATACACAAAAACCTAAATGATGAAATGTATGCATTATTCTTGTATTATTTGATCAATGTAATGGTTTATTTTATTGATAAAAGTTACGTATTTCTTTTATTTGTCTAATTGTTACAGTTGTCTGCGACATGCTGAAGAAACTGTTGATATCTCATTCCTCTGTTGGTGTGATAGCTACTAGTGAATCTAGGATGTCTCTTCACCAAAAGTTAATATCATCACGTGGCACACATTACATACAACTGACTATCAACATCCCATACCCTGAACAGGTGAAATATTTCCCTAAATCATACTTATTAAGATTTTTGTAACCCATCACAAAAAGTTAAAATGTGTGTGTAGCATCATTGGGACATTGTCATATATAAAAGATGAGAGTAACTGATGTTTCATGAAATTACACTATAATTGCATAGTTTACTCATCAGGTGTGCAAACAACCTATAACTGAGATAAATCTCTCAGGTAATTACCTAAACCAATTCCCCATCTTACACCATACTCATAATACACTCTATTTTCTAATTTCTTCTATTTTTATTCAAAACAGTTGTACATTGTTTGTACTCCTTATTTCTTTATTGCCCACAAGGGGCTAAACGTAGAGGGGACAAACAAGGACAGACACATCGACTCCAGTGCATAAATGGTACTTAATTTATCGACACCAAAAGGATGAAAGGCAAAGTCGTCCTCAGCGGAATTTGAACTCAGAACATAACAGCAGACGAAATACCTATTTCTTTTACTACCCACAAGGGGCTAAACCCAGAGAGGACAAACAAGGACAGACAAACAGATTAAGTCGATTATATCGACCCCAATGCATAACTGGTACTTATTTAATCGACCTCGGCAGAATTTGAATTCAGAACGTAGTGGCAGACGAAATACTGCTAAGCATTTCGCCCAGCGTGCTAATGTTTCTGCCAGCTCGCCACCTTCTACACCTGATGAGTAAATTGTACAATTATGACCTAATCCTGCTACATTATTCATAGAATATTCTGTCCATTATATTATACTATATATATATATATATATATATATATATATATATATATATATATATAATATATATATATATATGTATGTATGTATTTGTGTGTATTTATTCAATAAACGTTGAATTGGCTATATTCTCATAACTTTTAATATATCATGAATATTTTGTAAATGATGAGTTTAATGTAGAAGGGTTGAAGTATAGCAGTCATTGTCTACAGTCTGCTATGAGAGTCAGTGTCCAGGTCCAATGACAAGAAAGCCTGATCCAAGGTTGCCAGTGATGTCTAACTGGCTCCTGTGCTAGTGGCACATAAAAAGCACCATTCAAGCATGGTTGGTGCCTGTGCCGCCTGACTAAACTGACGGCACATAAAATGCACCCACCACACTCTCAGAGTGTTGGCATTAGGAAGGGCATCCAGCTGTAGAAACTTTGCCAGATCAGATTGGAGCCTGGTGCAGCCTCCTGGCTTGCCGGTCCTCAGTTAAACTGTCCAACCCATGCCAGCATGGAAAGCAAATGTTAAACGATGATGATGATGATGATGTTTCTAGTCACATTTTAAGTATAATTATTATTTTGTTTTGTATTTCTAGAAAACCAGAGAAGAAATTCTTGAAAGTTTGTTAGAATCAAATTTAGCTGTTCATTCAGATGTTAGAAAACAGATTGATTTGAAGAAAATAGCTGCAAAAGCCGAAGGCTTTGTGGTTCAAGATTTAAAGAAAATTGTCAACCGAGCCATTCATTCACATTTACAACAAAAGCAGTCTGGTAAGTGACTTGTAATGAGATACTCATATCTACATGGCTGAAACAGCTGTAAGATGTAGTTTATATTTATATTATCTAGTCAGTATTTGGACCCTAAATATAAACTGACCGTATGCATCCCAAATATTCTACTTGTTTTATGTTCAAACTGACCCGATCCAGTCCCTCACTCTCAAGCCACAATGTTATTCTAAAAATAAACACATCGTTGAAGTTTTTAAAGTATGAGATAATGCATGATAATCCAGAACAATGTGAATAAATGAGCATTATATTTGACATAGTAGTTGTATGAATGCTAGAGAGTTAATTTATATTTTTAGCAAGTAATATCATTAAAAAACAATAAAAACAGATGAAATGAATATGCTTTCATTGATATATAATGAAATCCTTTTGAGCAAGGAAGATAGCTTTGGCAAGATTTCTACAGCTGGATGCTCTTCCTCACACCAGCAACTTCACAGTATATTGGCTGCTTTTTTTAATGGCACCAACACTAGTGGGGTTACCAAGTAATATGCAAGATGAGACCCCTTCACACACACAAATGCATGCATACACATACACATACAAGATAAATGAATTGATATATGGAATTAGTTTTAAATATTTAACGATTTCATGGTCTACTGACTATTGTTTTGCTTCTCACTTAAGTTTTATCTGCAACCTTTCTTCATGACAGGTTCTATGTGTCTACTCTACAGCAAGACACCTCTCGTCCCTCTATGCTTTCAACTAATCTCTCAACTAGCACAAGTCCACAACCTCTCAATACTACTTCCTCCCATCACTGCCAGTCAAGGAGTTTTGTCTTGCAAATTGGTTGGTGAGCCTGTCAGTGCTGTTGACACTAGGAAGGTTATCCAGCCATAGAAACCATGCCAAAACAAACGATGGAGCCTGGTGGAGTTCCCGGCCTTGCCAGATCCTATCAAACTGTCCAACTCATGCCAGCATGGGAAACAGACATTAAATGATGATGCTGACTAAAAATAATAACGATAAAATTCCCCTTTATAAACCTTGTGGAATTGAAAACAAATACTTTCAATTTGTGGTTATACTACTTATCACTTGCTTTTCCTTTCTGGTACAAACCAAGCAAGAATACTTACTCTTTTACTTGTTTCAGTCATTTGACTGTGGCCATGCTGGAGCACCGCCTTTAGTCAAGCAAATCGACCCTAGAACTTATTCCTTATAAGCCTAGTACTTATTCTATCGATCATTTTTGCCAAACCGTTAAGTTACGGTGACGTAAACACACCAGCATCGGTTGTCGAGCGATGTTGGGGGGACACAGACGCACAAACACACACACACACATATATATACATATATACGACAGGCTTCTTTCAGTTTCCGTCTACCAAATCCACTCACAAGGCTTTGGTCGGCCCAAGGCTATAGTAGAAGATACTTGCCCAATGTGCCACGCAATGGAGCTGAACCCAGAACCATGTGGTTGGTAAGCAAGCTACTTACCACACAGCCACTCCTGCGCCTATGAAATTAAAAAAAAATTTTTATTGATATTCATTTGTCTAAATGACCACTATTTTAGTAATATTTTTATCAGATTTTTAAATAGAATTAATATTTAAATTTCAGATTACAGTGAATCATATTCCAGGTTACAACTAGACTTGTCCCAGTTACAACTTAAACAAGAAGATTTTGACCAAGCTTTCATTGATTTCTCTCCCCTATCCTTACGTGGTATTGAACTCCATGACAGCGAAGCATCTGGATGGTCTGATGTTGGTGGTCTGGATGATGTGAAAAGTCTGCTTATGGAAACGTTTGTTTGGCCATCTAAGGTGAGCCTATATATGTTTTTAGTATATTTGGTTGTGCCAAAGACATTGGAAATGAACAGATTAAAAGAGAAGAATGGATCCTGACACAAAAGTCACTAGCTGAAAGTGTGTTACCTGCAGTATGATGTACCTCTTAAGCAATGCATACTCTTAGCCTTGATCAATCTCACTGAAAACGGATACTATTTGCTCTTCAAATGTAAATGATTAACATGAGAAATGGTAGCCCTGAAATGTAAATCCTAACAAAAAGTAAGACCAATATTAAAACAGGAAAAGAACAAAAAAACCCCTTAAAATTAACTTTTTAACAATGAATTTGACTCTGTAGCTCCATATGATAGCTGCTATATTCAGTTATCCGGCCATCAAAAAATTGCTATGAAAATGACCATTAATCAAAGGGAAATTACTGTGTGATTGACCGTTATTAAAACAAAAGAGCTATTAGAATGATCGCTAAGTGAGGGGAGGGAGTAAAAATAGTATTCATGTAAGCACGCATGTCCATACATGCATATTTGCACCCGCACACCCATGTACATGTGCCTATAAGTATATATATATATATATATTTAAGTAGGTGAATGAATTGTCCTATGTTTATCGTCAGCATGGAAAATTCGTTTAACCGAAACCTGGGTAGCAAATTCCTGTGGAATGAAAACATGCTGTCTTCGAAACATGTGTCGAGAGTAAAGGAATTTTGTTAACATTTTCGTTCGACTCCATTCTTTCATTTATTCATATATATATATGTATGTGTATATATATATCTATATATATATATATATATATATATATATATATATATATATATATATATATATATATACATACATATATATACATACATACATATATAGTGAAGGCGCATGGCTCAGTGATTAGAGCGTCGAGCTTACGATTGTGAGGTTGTTAGTTAGGTTCCCGGACCGCGCTACGTGTTGTATTCTTGAGCAAGACACTTTATTTGATGTTGCTCCAGTTCACTCAGCTGTAGAAATGAATTGTGACATCACAGGTGCCAAGCTGTATCGGCCTTTGCCTCTCCCTTGGATAACACTGATGGCGTGGAGAGGGGAGGCTGGTATGCATGGGCGTCTGCCTGTCTTCCATGAAAGCAACCTTGCTTAGACTTGTGCCTGAGAGGGTAACTTTCTAGGTGCAATCCCATGGTCAGTCATGACTGAAGGGGGTCTCAGCATATATATATATGTTATATAAATAAATTGTGCTTATGATTTTGTCCATCAGCATTCATCATCATCATTTAGCGTCCGCTTTCCATGCTAGCATGGGTTGGACGGTTCAACTGGGGTCTGTGAAGCCGGAAGGCTGCATCAGGCCCAGTCTGATCTGGCAGTGTTTCTACGGCTGGATGCCCTTCCTAACGCCAACCACTCCGTGAGTGTAGTGGGTGCTTTTTACGTGCCACCCACACAGGTGCCAGACGGAGCTGGCAAACGGCCACGAACGGATGTTGCTATTACGTGCCACCGGCACGGGGGCCAGGCAAGGCTGGCAACGGAGACAAACGGATGGTGCTTTTACGTGCGTGTCCGTTGCACACGTACGCATATGCGCACTTACAGGTTCGCGCATGCGCACGCACAAGTACGCGCATGTGCACTTACACATTCGTGCATGCGCATATACACGTTCATGCATGCACACGTACGCGCATGCGCAGGCACATGCGCACTAACACGTTCGCGCATGTGCAAGCAAACGTTCGCGCATGCGCACGCACACGTAAATATAACAATATAACAAAGAATTTAATAAAATAACTTAGTTATCATTAAGCTAGTGTTAGGAACATAAATTGTGACTAAGGTTTGGTGGAAGATTTTAATTCAAAACTTATAAAAACGTTCGCGCATGCGCACGCACACATACGCGAATGCGCATATGCACGCATACGTACGCGCATGCGCACTCACAAGTTCGCGCATGCGCACGCACAAGTATGCGCAAGCAAACGTTCGCGCATGCGCACTTACACGTTCGCACGTACGCGCATGCGCACTCACACGTTCGCACATGCGCACGCACAAGTACGCGCATGCGCAAGCAAACATTCGCGCATGCGCACTTACACGTTCGTGCATGCACACGTTCGCGCATGAGCATGCACAAGTACGCGCATGCGCACACACACGTACGCGCATGTGCACGCACAAGTACGCGCATGCGCACTTGCACGTTCGCGCATGCGCACTTGCACGTTAGCGCAAGCGCACTTGCACGTTCGCGCATGCGCAAGCACACGTACGCGCATGCGCAAGCACACGTACGTGCATGTGCAAGCAAACGTTCGCGTATGCGCACTTACACGTTTGCACATGCGCACACACACGTACGCGCATGCGCACGCACACGTTCCTGCATGCACACGCACACGTTCCTGCATGCGCACGCACAAGTTTAGATGTTTTCTTATCTATTTAGTAAATATCCTTCAAAGTGTTTTCTTCTGTTTCTAAATATTTTCAGTATCCAAATTTGTTTTCCAAATGTCCAATTCGAAGACGAAGTGGAATATTGTTATTTGGTGCACCAGGTACCGGAAAAACATTAATTGTTGCAGCTCTGGCCAAAGAGTGCCGAATGAATTTTATAACAGTTAAAGTGAGTCTTTTGTATTCTTTAAACAAACAGGGAACTTTAGATATAAAATTATTTTACCACTGCTACTTAGAACCACTGACAAAGACTTGTAATTTTTATAGTTTAAATGAAAGTCTCTTTGAAAGAGGGCAAAAATTGCATAAACAGAATATCAACCAAACTAATTTTACAAAACTGCTACTATTTTCCATAGATACCGCTATTTACCATCCATGAATCTAAAAAGACTATAGACTCTCAGAAATTTAATGATGTTAAATTGAGTTTATTGAACATATATAAGTAACTAGGCAAACAACTGCAAAATAACATGTTTATGAGAGCTTCTTTAGCATTATAAAATTTGTGTGCATATGTATGTCTCTTTCAACATTTCTTTCAAATGCCATAGATGTCCACAACCTAGGTAATTAAATTTATTATTCTATAGAAAATATTTCACTATAAGTTTATAAGAAAGTTCTATATCTTTCTAAGCATGTTCATTTCCTTTACAAAATTTCTACTTTATTGACAAATCCTATTTTATGATATGAACATTAAAATATTACATTTTACGTACTTCTTTTGCTTCACAATTAAATCACTAAATCTCATTTATTGATCTGTTCTTGCTTTTACTAAAACACTTTGCTCCTCAAATTTGTCAAAAGAGGAACAATTCGGTTTGCTGAATTGTACCTTTGGTTTGCTTCCACTGAAAGAACTACAGAAATTTTAATCTGTGATTTTATAAAATTTTGATCTGAATTATTAAAATAATTTTTTTTTTTTAGGGCCCAGAGCTTCTAAATAAATATGTAGGTGCCAGTGAACAAGCTGTTCGAGATACATTCAATCGGTTAGTTTGCAAATTTTTTAGATTTAATAAAGCTATACTCTTATTTCTTCTATCGTATTTTTCGCTTAATAATGTGCATAAATGTTTTTTTCTGTAGATTTTAGTAATTAAGCATTGAAACATTTATAGGAATAAAGAATAAACTATTTTATTTTGTGTTAGAATTTGATTTAGGTAACTTATTTGATTATTTTCTGTGCACCATCCACATGTAATGAGTCTTGAAATAATTAATATTTTTACTTAGAATTTATATATATTTATATATGTACACTTAGAATTTATATATGTATTTTTAATGAAAAAAAATGGAAAAAAAAAACTTAAGCTGTTTTGTTTGTGTTTCCAGTGCCAGGAAAGCTAAACCATGTATCATCTTTTTTGATGAATTCGACTCTTTAGCTCCAAGGTAAATTTGTTATCTCATTCTAAATTTTATTTACACGTCATTAATCATAATTACTTATATTTTTTTATTTCACTTTATTTCTATTCTCATTTCTTCATTCTTTTAGATTTTAAACTTTATCCACCTCCTAATTGTCAGCTTTTTCTTGCATCTAAGAATTTTGATTTCTTATTAAAAAATATATATATATCTAATAAGTAGGAAGGTAGACAAATCTCAAACGCCTTTAGGTAGATGGCCCTGCTCGATCTGTAGAAAAGGCGTAGGTAGGAACTCTATAAGATGCACCAAGTGTAAGCTATGGACACATAAGAGGTGCAGCAATGTCAAAGGAAGGCTAACTAGGAATATAGTTTTTGTATGTGGCAGATGCTCTGGTGCAATAAACACTGAAAATGCACAGAGACCATCTTTCGCCACATTCCAGGGAGAAAAACTTGAAATA
Source organism: Octopus sinensis (assembly GCF_006345805.1). Classification (NCBI taxonomy): domain Eukaryota; kingdom Metazoa; phylum Mollusca; class Cephalopoda; order Octopoda; family Octopodidae; genus Octopus; species Octopus sinensis. The sequence goes on along the minus strand of NC_043001.1, from coordinate 25,769,805 downwards.
GTTGATAGTTTCCGTTACCTAGGTGACCAAGTCAGTAGCGGGGGTGGGTGTGCCGAAAGGGTAACTGCTAGAGTAAGAATAGCCTGGGCAAAGTTCAGAGAGCTCTTACCTCTGCTGGTGACAAAAGGCCTCTCGCTCAGAGTAAAAGGCAGACTGTATGACGCATGTGTGCGAACAGCCATGCTACATGGCAGTGAAACATGGGCCGTGACTGCTGAGGATATGCGTAAGCTCGCAAGAAATGAAGCCAGTATGCTCTGTTGGATGTGTAATGTCAGTGTTCATACCCGACAGAGTGTAAGTGCCTTGAGAGAAAAGTTGGACCTAAGAAGCATCAGATGTGGTGTGCAAGAGAGGCGTCTACACTGGTATGGACACGTAGTAAGAATGGATGAAGATAGTTGTGTGAAAAAGTGCCACACCCTAGCGGTTGAGGGAACCTGTGGAAGAGGTAGACCCAGGAAAACCTGGGACGAGGTGGTGAAGAACGACCTTCACTCTTTAGGTCTCATCGAGGAAATGACCGGAGACCGAGACCTTTGGAAGTATGCTGTGGGCGAGAAGACCCGGCAGGACAAGTGAGGCCATAACCCATGGCCCCTACCTGAGATGTAGTCAGTCCACCTGTGAAAACCTTCCTTCTTGGGACACATAACTCTACTTGTGAAGACCTGTTGAGGCAAGTGAAAATCAAAAATCAAAGAATCAAATCAAAATCGATCAACATCAATGGAATTTGTAGTTTTGTGGTACCAGTGCCGGTGGCACTTAAGAAAACCATCCGAACGTGGCCGTAGCCAGTACCTCATCGACTGGCCTCCGTGCTGGTGGCACGTAATAAACACCATCCGATCGTGGCCATGCCAGCCTCGCCTGGCCTCCGTGCCGGTGGCACGTAAAAAACACCATCCGAGCGTGGCCGTTCGCCAGCCTCGTCTGGCACCTGTGTCGGTGGCACATAAAAAGCACCCACTACACTCACGGAGTGGTTGGCGTTAGGAAGGGCATCCAGCTGTAGAAACACTGCCAGATCTGACTGGCCTTGTGCAGCCTTCGGGCTTCCCAGACCCCAGTTGAACCGTCCAACCCATGCTAGCATGGAAAGCTGACGTTAAATGATGATGATCAGCAGGAAGAAATACTAATGGCATGAATTTGTTTATGAGGGATCTCAACTATCCAGGGAGTGACCAACATTCTAGTTCATCTTCTGTATCACGTGGAATGAAACAGACAGTATCAAGTGATTAAACTGCAACAAACTCAGTTGTAGTCTTGAGTGGTACCAGACCAGTTGGTCTGCTACCTCCTTAGCAGTAAAGGTTGCCTTCCTTTACTAGTTCAAGCATTATTCATATCAATCATAATTGTTGTACACCTCTGTTTGCTCTATCATTGGGGCCTTGAAATGAAGTTGGTTGTATTCAAAGAACCCCATTTCTTTGGCCTTACTGCCATGGGTGGTCCTAACAGTTGTACTAGACTCTCAATGGCGTTGCTCTCAAAGTCATTGAACCACACAAACCCTCCTCCATGACAAGGAAAAACTCAGAATGACCTCCACTTGCTAATACTGGGTCATTAATATGAAGAACCAATTCCAAAATTTTATTTCTTAGTTTTCAACATTTATTCACATCATATCTCTGAGTATCTGTATTTTTTTTTTTTAAATCAATTTATTATTTCAGCAAAAATTTTTACTCAATATTTCAAGACAAAATCAAGCACATCCCAGATTACATTATTCTCCAATATTGCCTTGTTTAGTTTTTATACTAGTTTCAACACTGCAATTTACACAGATGCATTATATCATCATCATCATCTTTTAACGTCCGCTTTTCATGCTAGCATGGGTTAGACGTGTGACTGAGGGCTGGCGAACCAGATGGCTGCACCACGCTTCAATCTTGATCTGGCAGAGTTTCTACAGCTGGATGCCCTTCCTAATACCAATCACTCTGAGATTGTAGAGGGTGCTTTTATGTGCCACTGGCACAAGGGCCAGTCAGGCGGTACTGGCAACGACCTTGCTTGAATCTTTTACACATGCCACTGGCGCAGGTGCCAGTAAGGCGATGCTGGTAACGATCACGCTCGAATGGTGTTTTTTTACGTGCCACTGGCACGGAGGACAGATAGCCACTCTGGCAACGATCACACTCAGATGGTGCTCTTTATATATGTATAAATTTTAAATTAGGTAAACCAGCAATATTTTTATCATCAATAAAAAGGGAAATTCTCTTCATATTTTACTAAACAAATTTGTGTATAAACAGCAAAAGAAAAATGGTGTTGAAATTATGTTGCCTTTGTTATAGATGTACAGTTGACAATGCTGTCTCGATTTAAAAACAGTAAGATACTTCAAAGTTGGTTGAGATATTGTTGCCAAAATAACAAAGTGCATTGTTGCAATTGGAAGGCAGTTCAAGTAGAGATTAACCCTTTCGTTACCAACCCGGCTGAAACTGGCCCTGGCTCTGAGTACAAATGTCTTGTTTTCATAAGTTTTGAATTAAAATCTTCCACCAAACTTTAGTCACAATTTATGTTCCTAACACTAGCTTAATGATAACTAAGTTATTTTACTAAATTCTTTGTTATATTTAAAATAATTGGGAGGAACACAGAGCATCTCAAAATAAATACAGTAACAAAAGAATTAAAGATTTCTCAGCAACATTAATCTCAAAAAAACAACAAAAAAGATTTTATTTTTACCAATTTCCTTTGTTATATTATAACTAGTGAGTTTTATTTAAATACCATGAATAATTTAGAAGTTTGTCCAGAAGAGATATATTTCTTCATTTTTGTTTTTTTTAACAATTGGTATTAAATGTCACATATGAAAGGAAATGAATTTTTAAATGAACCTGATAACTACTTCCCAATAAACTAACTTTTATTTTTCTCATTGTAGGCGTGGCAATGATAGTACAGGCACTACTGATCGTGTAGTAAACCAACTACTAACTCAACTGGATGGAGTGGAATGTCTTGAGGGTGTGTCATTTTCTTCATTCAGCTTTGTTTATAATTCTTCATTAAAATTTTAAGATCATGTTGAATTCAAGAACCTCTTTACATAATTATTGATTCAAGATATCTAACTAGTGCTTTACTTAAAACTTCAATAACTATGCTTACTTTTGCATCTATAATGCATTATATTAACAGAAATATATGTGAAATTTTTAATTAGATTACATAAAAACGTTAATAATTGTTAATGTCTGTGTCTCTATAGTAGGTAAAGTTTGAAATTTTTGAGGTCAACTTTACCTTTCATCCTTTTTTGGGGAGGATGGGTTCTATTAATAAATTTACCTTTCTAAGGCAGTGGATTGGTGAAACTTTAAGAATTTTGAACTGGATGCCTTGCAGTATTTATTCCAGCTCTTTGCATTCTGAGTTCAAATCTTGCTACAACCTATCTGGATGGTAGACTTAACTCATAATCCAATTTAAGACCACCACCTGACACCCTGTGTTTCTTTAGCAGAGTTCACTTTGGTGTTAGCATTTGAGCTAAGTTTTCAATTTGAGAATATCTTCTTCCTTCTTTCTCCCTAATCTCAGACACTGCCTTCTCTCCAAACTAAAATATTTTAAAAGTAAGAAAAGAGCAAAATAATTGTGAAATTGATATCTTGTCTTTTTTATTTAAACTTTCAAAACCAATAAATGTTATAAGTATGGACGAATAATAATTTTGATTGCTTTTCTAAAAATATTCTTAAGTATTTATTTACTTGTTTTACACTTTTTCAGGTGTTTTTGTGATTGGTGCAACAAGTCGACCAGATCTCATTGATCCTGCCTTGCTTCGTCCAGGCCGTTTTGACAAATGCTTGTCCTGTGATATACCAAGCAAGGTTATTGACATTTTTCTCTTTTTTATATTTCTTAATCAATCACCATCATCCTCATTTTACATCCACTTCCCAACCAGTTCATATATGGAATAACTGTCCTCCTAGATGAGTCAGGAAACAAGCTAAATAATATTTAAATTTCTTGATTTTATACTCGCTCTTCCCTCTTGATTTGAACTGAACACTACCTTGCAATCTGAAACACATTATTTTGACCTTCTCATTGTTAAACAGTGGCGAACCTCTTACTTTCAGCCTCACCTCTTGCTATATTTACCTGACCTCTATCTGGAAGTGTTTCATGCTCCCAGCTTTTTTTTTTCTTCTCCCCAGAATTTCTTGGCTTGTTTCTTAGCTTTTATCTACCAATTCATCAGCACGTCACCTTCCATTTAACTAGAACCCCATTCCATCCACATATCTGGTTCATGGCTTGCAGCAGATCCAACTTGTCCCCTTTGCTAAAAGTCTCTGAGTCCTTCTTTGCATGATTATCACTTTGTACTTCATTGAGCCAATGTATAACCTAGGCCTTTCAGTTTCCAAACCTTACTTCAGATTTTCTTGTGTTTATTAATCTGGCTAGCTCTTATCCTAATGTCACTGATCAGTAATCTATGTTAAGTGGTACAATTTTCACCAAGGAAGGATTTAATATTAACAACCCTTTTCTTGATGAGTAAAATGTCTAAAGGACTTCTATGTTCACTTGATTGATGGATACCTAGCCTATCCCCTGAAGTTATAATGTCATAAATAAAGTCGTTTAAGTTACAGAAATCCAAGAACTTTGATCCCTCTTTATTTCTTGTACCATATTCACAGCTCCCTTATATGCTGAAGTAACCATCAGATTGTTGCCCAATATGTCCATTGAAATCACAAGCCATGATAATGAGTTCACTGTCTTCTGCAATCAACAAGAGGACTTATAAAATTGTTTTTTTTGCACAACTCTGTCCTGATTATAGTGCATATGCAGAGGTCACCATTACTGTTACATTGGATGTGACTTAGCTTAATAATTTTGTCACATATTCTGGTTGCCCCAATAACTTTATCCATTTCTCCACCAACTATATGCCCATGTAACCCACCTTTGCATTGTTGCCCATTCTAATTTGTACCTGTATTCCTTGCCCATCATATGTCTGGTTGAGACTCCTCTCCACTTTACCACTTATATGCAACACACATCTACTTGCCTCTACTCAAGCTTCTCCAAAATTGCTCTGGAACTACCTTTTTGTTGTACCATCATTGATAGTAACAACCCTGAAGAAGTGTGTCCCACGGGAAACAGATAAATTCCCATTAGTGGTAATGGTGAGTCAGAGCAACCATTTGATGATGATCATAGGGTTGCCACACATGACCAGATGTTCATACCTGGATATTCTATTTACATGTGCAACATTGGAATGGCCGGTGTCAATCCTGGATATGCAAATAAGATTTTTCAATGTATTTATAGAATGTATTGGGGGAATTTCTAAAGAATATCATTAAGTATGATATAATTGCTAGAAATTGTGAGCAGTTCAAGATTTTACTGATAAATAATAATAATGATGATAATAATCTTTCTATTATAGGTACACAGCCTGAAATTTTGTGGAAGGGGGCTAGTCGATTGTATTACCCCCAGTGCTCAATTGGTACTTATTTTATTGACCCCCAAAAGGTGAAAGGCAAAGTCGACCTTGGCAGAATTTGAATTCAGAATGTAAAGACAAGAGAAATGTCACTTAGCATTTTGTCCAGCAAGCTAGCAATTTGACAAAACACTCAACAGCATTTTGCTTGTCTTTACATTGTGAGTACAAATTTCACCAAGGTTGACTTCACCTTTCATCATTTCAAGTCAAGCACTGGAGTCAATGTAACTGATTTACTCCCTCACATAAAATTTCAAGCCTTGTGCCAAAATATGATACCAATAGTTAACGATAAAGGCATCAGCTTACTTTGAATAGCTCTCAGCATTTTTTTTTATATTGCTTTATGTTATTTGTTATAAATGCTGCAAATATTTTCTTTATTGTGTAACCATTTTATGTTTTGAAATTTAATATTCTTACAAAATTTAGTAGTAAAAAAATAGCAGACATATAAACTTTTCTGGGGTTTCTTTAAATATTTAATGTATTTCTCTGTTATTTACTTCTTATTCAGGATGACCGCCTATCTATTTTGAAAGTGCTTACCTCAAAGATGCATTTAGCTCCAGATGTAAAATTGGATTTTTTTGCTGATATTTGCCAGCATTTCACTGGAGCTGATCTAAAGGCATTGTTGTACAATGCACAGCTTGTGGCTATTCATGAATCGATGGAAAAACCAAAGAATAAGCCACAGGATGATAACCAAAAAATGAATGAATTTTTTACCCGAGCACGCAGCTGGAGTGGTGACAAAAAGAATTTAGCCAAAATGAATCTCATTTACATTCCAAATCTGGAGACGGGGTGCACTGAACCTTCCCCACAGCTTGAGGAGAAAGTAGAGAAAGAAGTAAGTACCATGTTAGAACACCTTCCTCTCTCTTTCATAGATGATTTAAGGCTATTTAACTTGGTGCGGGTATGGCTGTGTGGTTAAGAAATTTATTTTGCAAGCACATGGTTTTGGGTTCAAGCACCATGAGTGGGCAAGTGTTTTCTACTTTGGCACCAGGCCAACCAGTGCCTTGTGAGTGAATTTAGTAGACAATGTGTAAGCCCTTTGTGTGTGTGTGTGTGTGTTCATGTATGTGCATCCCTCATTGCTTGACAACCAGTGTTGGTTTGTTTACATCCCCATAACTTGGCGATTCGTCAAAAGAGGCAAATAGAATAAATACCAGACTTAAAAAATAAGTACTGGGTTCGATTTGTTCAAACAAAAACCCTTCAAGGTGGTACCCCAACATGGCTACAGTCCAATGACTGTAGTAAATAAAGGAAAAATAATGAAAGAAGAGCACTTAAGGCAACGAATTCATACACAAGGGTCTCCATAATACTGAAGTTACATAACCATTGTATGTCTTTGTGTGCAGTTGCATCAGCTTCTTCTTCTTGCCCTTTTGTGGGCCCGGTTTCCCAGTTTCTGTGGCGTATGGGTTGCCCCCAGCTGGACGGGACGCCAGTCCATCGCAGCGTTACTCAAGAAACAGGAAGAAAGAGTGTGAGAAAGTTGGAGCGAAAGTGTACAACAGGGGTCGCCACCACCCCTTGCCAGAGCTTCGTGGAGCTTTAGGTGTTTTTGCTCAATAAATACAGACAACACCTGGTCTGGGAATTGAAACCTCGATCCTCCGACCATGAGTCCATTGCCCTAACCACTGGGCCATTGCACCTCCACGCAGCTGCATCATAGGAAAATTAAATTAGTGACATCTGTAATGCTAGATGAAGGATATCAACAAGTATCACAAAAATCTATTTGTACAGGTAACTTTTATGAATTGTTTGTGATTGCAATAATATCGATGACTAGCTAAAAAGCTACACTCCATGCAGACTTTTAAGATAGCTCTTGCAGGGGGCTAATTGGGCCTTCGGCTCAAAACTGAAAAGAGTAGTAATGATAAATCATTAATTGGTATCCTACCATCTCAGATTTATACCACAGTGTATCACATTTGGAGAATTTTGTATCACTGTGACATTCGGAGATCACTGTAAAACAGCAGGATGAACACTCTTGGTTGACAGACAGAATGTTGTGTTTATTATTGTAGGTAACAGAGGAAACTGTTACAAAGTTTTGGTATTAAATTCAAAAAGCTTTGGTCAGTGTTCTGACACAGAATGTCATGATCATTTGTTTTATAGCTAAGGGAAGTAACTCTTGTAAACCGTTTGAAACCTCTCACAATCACTTTACCTGCTAGACATAGCAGTCCAAATGCTCTTACATCAAATCCCAATGCTGGATGTTCAAGAACCAAATGAAGGCCTGATTTAATATCAGGATCACATTGATTCCAGTATAATATGTCTATGTAGAGCAAATGTAGACTGAGATACCAGGGTCCCAGACAGACAGAATTTCACTTTTATTTATATAGAAGAATATGTATTCCTCTGCTACAGTAAAAACTAGTTGTGGTGACAATGGGGCTACAGTATTTGTTGATATAGAATATGTGCATGACTGCAATAGTGTCGATAAAACATCGTGTATACATGGCTACATTATGAAGAATCTGAATATTTGTCAATATATAGGCATAGGAGTGGCTGTGTGGTAAGTAGCTTGCTTATGAACCACATGGTTCTGGATTCAGTCCCACTGCATGGCACCTTGGGCCGACCAAAGCCTTATGAGTGGATTTGGTAGACGAAAACTGAAAGAAGCTTGTCATATATATGTGTGTGTATATATAGGCGCAGGAGTTGGCCGTGTGGTAAGTAGCTTGTTTACCAACCACATGGTTTCGGGTTCAGTCCCACTGCGTGGCACCTTGGGTAAGTGTCTTCTACTATAGCCTCGGGCCGACCAAAGCCATGTGAGTGGATTTGGTAGACGGAAACTGAAAGAAGCCCGTCGTATGTATGTATATATATATTTATATGTGTGTGTGTCTGTGTTTGTCCCCCTAGCATTGCTTGACAACCGATGCTGGTGTGTTTATGTCCCCGTCACTTAGTGGTTCGGCAAAAGAGACCGATAGAATAAGTACTGGGCTTACAAAGAATAAGTCCCGGGGTCGAGTTGCTCGATTAAAGGTGGTGCTCCAGCATGGCCACAGTCAAACGACTGAAACAAGTAAAAGAGTAAAAGAGATATATATATGTGTGTATGTTTGTGTGTCTGTGGTTGTTCCCCCCAACATCACTTGACAACCGATGCTGGTGTGTTTACGTCCCCATAACTTAGCGGTTCAGCAAAAGAGACCAATAGAATAAGTACTAGGCTTACAAAGAATAAGTCCTGGGTTGATTTGCTTGACTAAAGGTGGTGCTCCAGCATGGCCACAGTCATATGACTGAAACAAGTAAAAGAGAGTTAGAGTAAAGAGTATAGAATGAAAGTGTGTGAGAGGGAAAGAATGGAATACCTGTCTGTTGTGTGTACATGTTTGTGTGAGAGAGAGAAAGAATGGAACAGTTGTCATTTGTGCATGTGTGTGAGCATATACAATCCATATGTGTTTTGTACACAAATAGTTTCTCTATTGTTGAATTTAAATGATATAAAATGCTCTGAAATTAAGTCTTATTTTCACCAGCATTGTACAATATTACCATTTTTTTTTATCTGTAAACTGTATGTACGGGTTGTAAGATCGAATTCATTGCATGTACATTTGCTCTGGTTTTAGGTAGGACACTTAATTTTATGCAAACTCACTTAATCTATCAATGAGTAATAAATTACAAAGTCTTTCTGGGGAAGTAAATAGTTGTAGACTAGCATCTTATCCAGAGGCAGATTTATCTCATATCAGCTTGAAACATTATAATAACAAGTCAATAGTGGGTGCTGATACCATTTGTAGAAACATGAAAATATTTTTCCCTTTACTTAGTGTTACTATATGCTTTAATATTCTATCTTAGGTGATTAGAAAGAAGAGAAGAGTAAAAAATAGACGAGAATCTATAATGCCGCCATCTGAAAAAGAAGAGACTATAATTGTTAAACATGAACACATTAATAAAGCATATCAGAAGATGAAGCCATCTGTATCAACTAAGGAACGCTGCAAATATGAAACGATGTAAGTAATGAAAGCATTTTTCTTTTCCAAATCCTTAAAAGATCTATTTTGTCATTAAAATAATATAACGATGTAATTCTGTATAAATATCTTTGTGAACAATTTCTGTTGTTAAAATAATGATTTATTTAAAGTTTAACAAAATCTAATGAGAATAAATAGTTAGTTAGTTAGTTAATTTTTTGGCTCAAAAAGCAAAAAGCAAGGCCATGTAAGGGGACATGGAGTTATGTACAGGGTGGTGTTCATGTAAAGAGTTCAGGCCACTTGTGGTCAAGGGAGACTTTGAACCGAGCGGTCGTCGGCATCTTCACTATCTTGTCCGGCAGCTTATTCCACAGAACCGCAACCCGGACGGAGAAAGCCCCTCTCCTTCGATTGAGATGAAATCGTCGCAGATAGAGCTTTTCAGAGTGACCCAAAAATAGTTAAATGTGGATTGTGAACTTGCAAGATAAACTTATTACAAGACAGTGTTAGCATCACTGGATATCCAAAATATTGGTTATTGTATATATATATATCCCAGCTCACTTTTACAGACTAAGTTATTACATTCAACACCTGCTTTGTGTTCACTTTCACTCTAAACACATACAATAAATCTGTTGAACTTTCTTTATCAAGCTGACTCTTTTCACTAGTACTTGCACATAGTAAATGTATACTTTTAAAATGGCAATATTCGTTTTTGAAAGACATTTGGCTGTTATTTCTAATGAATCAACTGACTATGTAAAGCTACCCACCCCCGTTGGCTCACATGCCACCAAGTTACTAGAAGATTTATTTTTATTCTTCTATATTGTAAGTTTAAATCCCACTAGAGTTTATTTTTGCCTTTTATCCCATCAAGTCCGATCAAAGAATATACACAGCCAATACAATCAACTATTCTTCCTACCCTTGCAGAGGTTAGTAACATCATTATCATCGTTTAATGTCGGCTTTCCATGCTGGCATGAGTTGGACAATTTGACTGAGGACTAGCAAACCAGATGGCTGCACCAGGCTCCAATCTTGATCTGGCAGAGTTTCTACAGCTGGATGCCCTTCCTAATACCAATCACTCCGAGAGTGTAGTGGGTGCTTTTATGTGCCACCGGCACGAGGGCCAGTCAGGCAGTACTGTCAACGGCCATGCTCAAATGGTGTTTTTTATGTGCCACCTGCACAGGAGCCAGTCCAGTGACACTGGCAACAACCTCGCTCAAATGTTTTTTCACGTGCCAGTAAGGCAACGCTGGTAATGATCACACTCAAATGGTGCTTTTTACGTGCCACCGGCACAGAAACCAGTTAGCCACTCTGGCAACGATCACGCTCGGATGGTGCTCTTAGCGCTCCACTAGCATGGATGCCAGTCATCAAATTTGATTTCAATTTGTAACAAGAGAGCAATATTAAGAATACTTATATTAATCTGGTATTCAGTCTAACAATTATAACTTTCTCCCATCTTTATATATTGAGCTTGTCCCTGCTAAACAAAATCAATTTATTCAGTGGAATTATTAGTAAATGCACAAACATTGAGACTGTGATTCACCACAAACTGCACTAATGCTAAATTGTTGTGATGACTTAATGTAAGACGTTCAGCTACCAAAGAACATTTAGTTCATCATGTTGGTAAATAAGTAATAGCATAAACTAAGAATGTATTATGAAGACTTTGAGTCAGTCAGTAGTGAGGTGGAATCAAGAATCTGAAATCTGCAACATGAGAAAAATTAGTTAAATATGATCTATAGGGTCATCTCCATTCAATGCCTTCTATTCCATGCTTGCATGGAATAGATGGAATTTGCTAAGGCAGATTTTCTATGACTGGATGGCTTTCTTGTTGCCAATCCTAACCTGTTTATAGCTAAGGTAATATTTCTTCATGTCCAGACATGTTTTTCACAGAAGACTGGAACCAAACAACATCACTTTTATGATGCCATCACATGATGTCAAGACAAGTGAACACACACACACATATACAAGCTTCTTCCAGTTTCCCTCTACCAAATCCACTCACGAGGATTTGGTTAACCTAGAGCTGTAGTAGAAGACATTTGCTTGGGGTGCTGTGCAATGGAACTGAACCTAAGACCGTATGATTAAGAAGCAACCTCACACAGCTATGCCTGTACCTATAGGTGGCACACAGTGGGATTGAACCTGAGACCTTATGGTTAGAAAGCAAGCTTCTTCACCACATATCTATGCCTGTTCCTATTATGTATTAGAAATTTGAGAACAAAGGAGCTGAGGAAGTTATGTTAGGGTGGCATTGGTTGATGCACAAAAGCAAGATGACTCCATTGGAAGAGAGATAACTAGAGTAGGTAACAAATTAATTTAGAGTTTTATATAAAGTCACCTCTAAAGAAAAGGTAAGCAAAATACAGCTTGAAAGTATTGTTAAACCATGGCTTTCAAAAGTTTAACGTCAGCTTTCCATGCTAGCATGGGTTGGACGATTTGACTGAGGACTGGCAAACCAGATGGCTGCACCAGGCTTCAATCTTGATCTGGCAGAGTTTCTACAGCTGGATGCCCTTCCTAACGCCAACCACTCTGAGAGTGTAGAGGGTGCTTTTATGTGCCACCAGCACAAGGGCCAGTCAGGCAGTACTAGCAATAGCCATGCTCAAATGGTGTTTTTTATGTTACACCTGCACAGGAGCCAGTCTAGTGGCACTGGCAATGACCTCGCTCAAATGTTTTTTGTTGAGTGAAAACATCTTAATTTTCACTCGTCTTAAACCAAAAATTGAATCTCACAAAGATCAAAAAGGAATCATGATTTCTGGCAATTTGCTTTGGTTGCAAAGACACATCAAACTAAGTAGAGTTGTGGCAATATATATAAGCATGTCCTTTACAGCCATGTCCCACACACACTCACACAAAATCTGTCCCCTGTCAAATTTCCTCTGCAATCCATCTTCCCACTACCCATGATTACAATCTGCTGATGGCCCCTATATTCTCCATTACATGCCTGCCTGCACACTCTCCATGCATTCACATATCTACTACATCCCACCTCCCCAATTTCTCTTACCATCACTTGTTACAGTCACCTTCCCCATCTCCAAACATCTCCCTTCACACTGTCATGAAACACCCTCTATCCCCTCAATACCACTTCTGTTCCCCACACACTACACCTTGTGGGTAAGTCCCAATGCACCGCCTCCAACACCATCTGCTTCTCTCTCACTGTCTTTCTATCTTTCCTACTTTGGTAGCCAAGCATCTCCTCTATAGTAAGACACCTCTCTCTATCCCTCTATTATACTCAACTGGTACAAAGTCACTTCCCTTGGTACCAATCCTTCTCCTAACCAAGGGGGTCTTTGTCTTGCAAGTTAATTGATGACTACTGGTTCTGGTGCCACATAATAAGCACCCATTACACTCTGTAAAGTGGTTGACATTAGGGAGAGCATCCAGCTGAAGAAACCATGCAGACGGTGGATCCTTGTGCAGCTCTCTGGCTTACAAGCCAGGAAAACAGATATTAAATAATGATGATATTGATGATGATCATCATCATCATCATCATCGTTTAACGTCCGCTTTCCATGCTAGCATGGGTTGGACGGTTCAACTGGGGTCTGGGAAGCCCGAAGGCTGCACCAGGCCAGTCAGATGTGGCAGTGTTTCTACAGCTGGATGCCCTTCCTAACGCCAACCACTCCGAGAGTGTAGTGGGTGATTTTATGTGCCACCGACACAGGTGCCAGACGAGGCTGGCAGACGGCCACGCTCGGATGGTGTTTTTTATGTGCCACCGACACAGGTGCCAGACGAGGCTGGCAGACGACCACGCTCGGATGGTGTTTTTTTTATGTGCCACCGACACAGGTGCCAGACGAGGCTGGCAGACGGCCACGCTCGGATGGTGTTTTTTATGTGCCACCGACACAGGTGCCAGACGAGGCTGGCAGACGGCCACGCTCGGATGGTGTTTTCTTATGTGTCACCGACACAGGTGCTAGACGAGGCTGGCGGACGGCCACGCTCGGATGGTGTTTGTTACGTGCCCTCAGCACGGAGGCCAGTCATTGCAGTACTGGCTACGGTCACGTTCGGATGGTTTTCTTATGTGCCACCGGCACTGGTACCACAAGGATACAAATTCCATTGATGTTCATCTATATTGATTTGGTTCGATTTGATTTGATACGATTCGATTCTCACTTGCCTCAACAGGTCTTCACAAGTGTCACAAGAAGGAAGGTATGCACAGGTGGACTGACTACGTCCCAGGTAGGGGCCACGGATTATGGCTTCACTAGTCTTGCCGGGTCTTCTCACGCACAGCATACTTCCATAGGTCTCGGTCTCTAGTCATTTCCATGGTGAGACCTAACGTCCGAAGGTCGTGCTTCACCACCTCGTCCCAGGTTTTCCTGGGTCTACCTCTTCCACGGGTTCCCTCAACTGCTAGGGATTGGCACTTTCTCACACACCTCTCTTCATCCATTCTCGCCACATGACCATACCAGCGCAATCGTCTCTCTTGCACACAACAACTGATGCTTCTTAGGTACAACATTTCTCTCAAGGTACTAACGCTCTGTCGAGTAAGTACACTGACATTACACATCCATCGGAGCATACTGGCTTCGTTCCTCACGAGCTTACGCATGTCCTCAGCTGTCACGGCCCATGTTTCACTGCCATGTAGCATAGCTGTTCGTACACATGCATCATACAGTCTGCCTTTTACTCTGAGCGAGAGGCCTTTAGTCACCAGCAGAGGTAAGAGCTCCCTAAACTTTGCCCAGGCTATTCTTATTCTAGCAGTTACACTTTCAGCGCACCCACCCCCACTACTGACTTGGTCACCTAGATAGCGGAAACTATCAACTACTTCTAGTTGTTCCCCCCGGAAAGTGACAGAAGTTGTTTTCTGCAGATTTTCGGAGGTCAGTGCTCCAGAGCACCTGCCACATACAAAAACTATCTTCCCAGTTAGCCTACCTTTGACATTGCTGCACCTCTTATGTGTCCATAGCTTACACTGGGTACATCTTATAGAGTTTCTACCTACACCTTTTCTACAGATCGAGCAGGGCCATCTTCCTGATGATATTTGTGGGTTTTCTACCTTTCTACTTATTAGTACTTTGGTTTTAGCTAGGTTGACTCTAAGGCCCCTCGATTCTAAACCCTCCTTCCACACCTGGAACTTCTCCTATTATTATTTTGATTTAAATTTTTTCAGTTTTTTATCTCTTCATTTTTTCTTCTTTCTTTTTAGATATAACTCATTTTCAAAGAGAAGAGACTTCAATCCAATTGCCCCAACATTCAAACAAGAATATATGATGGCATAAACTATAAGGAAAAAAGGAAAAAAAAAAATTCATTGGATTTTATTAAGAAAATTTCATTATTAATTTTTTATTTATTTATTAAAATATTCTATGAAAGAACACACCTTAGTGTTCTTTATGTTGTTAACTTTTCCAATCCAAATTCATTCTGAAAGAAATTCTAATTGGTTCTCAACATCAAAATGAACTAATAAAGAAAAACTGAAATGAATTTGGGAAAATAATCTTTGTATTCATTACATCTGTATAAAAATGAAGCTTATGTAAATGTTGTAATTTGAACTGTTAGTAAAATGAAAAATAAATGCTGACTCAGTTTTGCTCTTAATTCTTCTTTCAACCAAATAACAACTAAGAACTTTTATGAAGAAATTACCAGGTTGATACGAAAATAATGACTGTTTTTAATCTGCTCAGTATAAATTTTATTAATTAACCCTTTAGTATTTAAACCGGCCATTGAGGTGACAAGTTGGCAAAATCATTAGCACACCAGACAAAATGCTTAGTGGTGTTTTGTCTGTCTTTATGTTCTGAGTTCAAATGTCACTAAGGTTGACTTTGCCTTTCATCCTATCAGGATTAATAAAATAAGTACCAGTTAAGCACAAGAGTTGATGTAATTGACTAATCCTCTCCCACAAAATTTTAGGCTTCGTGCCTATGATAGAAAGGTATTAATTTAAATAATAACTAGTAAATTCTAGGCATTTTTCCAAACAAGAAACAAGTCAAACTAATCCAGTTGTGTTAAATTGTGGAGTTTTGAAACTGGTGGAATTCTTTGAGGGTATTTTAAGTTGCTTACTTGATTTTTGTTGGTCTTGTTTTACAGGAAATTATTGAGTTTCTAGATAAAACGTTATTCACATAAGCTGTGTAAAGTAGAATTTCATAATCTATTTCATTTGAGAGACACAATAGAGAACTGGTCCTTTTCAACTGACCAATGCTGAACATACACATTGCAGTTTTCATTACATTTTATCAATTTCATGGCAATACCTCTCTGCTGGGGAAGTGGCTGTTGCAAGTTTTTATCTCTTAAATATATGGTCAGTAATCCAGATCCTTCACTTAAATCATGATTAGATTCTTACAATAACTTGATTCTGTTGTGTCTGGGGAGAGTCATTTTCTTTTTGTGCCTTATTATGTAACACACTTACTGGTAAAATTTCCACTATTTTAAACTTTCTTTCTTATTTTTATCAGAGAGTGTGTTACATAATAATGCACAAAAAGAAAATGACTCTCCCCAGACACAACAGAATATGCTTCAACACACGAACTCATATAAAGAATCTTGCAAACCAAATCCAAAAACGAAATAAAATAACTTGATTGTTATATAGTATTTTTATATAGTTTAAAATGACAAAGGACCAAGATATCTGGTGCTTTGCTGTATTCAAGAAGACCTGTCTTCCACAGCAGAAGTGTTAATGCCACTCTTCCTGAAGAGGAGTGGCCTACAAGAGTCCTTTGCTACTACTACTATGTAGAGCACTCATGCTGGCACCATGTAAGAGTGCTTGTGCCAGTGCCATGTTTAAAGCACCCAGCACACGGCAAAGTGGTTGGCATTAGGAAGGGCATCCAGCTGTAGAAACCAAGCCAAATCAAGCTGTAACCTGGTGCAGCTCTCCGTGCTAGCTCTGGTCAAACCTGCCAACCCATGCCAGCATGGAAAATGGATGTTATAAGATGATGATGATGGTTTGGTGCTTTCTAGGATTTGTGGTGTTCAGGATTTCTTTTTCTCCAATAAATGATACTATGGATTTGCCTTTCATTTACATAGTTCACTATTAAATTACATTCAGATGCATATTGAAACAAACAGGCTTAATTACAACAAATTTTAACCCTATTGTACCATGTTTCTAGTATAGCGGGAAATATCTAAATGTTATCTCTACTGGACTTCCATTAGAGCAGTAATAGACAACACACATAGAAAAAGATAAAATATGAAAAATAGACAACTGGTTATGTTGTAACAGCTTTGTAGTTGTGTGTTTATGATCCATTGTTAATGGTGCTCCCTATAGCGGTCGTTTACTTTTTTTAACTGAAAGGAAAAACAAAAAAACCCCCCAGATCTTTTGCAATGATACAAGCTTGTGATGAACCCAGCACTTCACTAGGTAAGCGAGCAATACCTAGACTACAATTGAAGAACTTACTGATAATATTTAATCTTTGGACAAAGAGTTTACCCTTACACAGACAATGAGAGTAATTCAGACAATCAAACTGTTGAAAGTGATGAAGAAAGTAGCACTTCGGGTGAAATACAGTAGTTGAGAGAGAGGCTTATTATTGTTATTCTATTTATTTTTATTTTATCTAGTTTCAGCTCACGAGCTGTGGCCATGCTGGGGCACCGCCATTTGGTGCATGAGAGAGTTCGATGCAGCTTCCCTCATCTGCACCTCCTGCCGTGAAATTGGTTCATCTGACAGGAAGAGGTCCAGTTTTATTTTAAAGACATCTGCATCCACCCCATGCAGGTCTCTCAGGTTCTTCGGGAGGATATTGAAGAGCTGTGGGCCTCTGAAGCCCAGGCTATCACAGTATCTTGTCCTACATCTTGATGGCAAATTTGGAGTCCTTGGCACTATGCAGTGGCGCCCAGTTCTAGCATTTGTGTAACTCTCTTGGATTTTTTTGTGATTCTGTCCATTAGTTTGCCTGCAATCATTATTCTTGAGCTGTGTAAAGTGGCAAGCTGGCGGAAACGTTAGTATGCTGGGCAAAATGCTTAGCAGTATTTTGTCTGTCTTTACGTTGAGTTCCAATTCCACTGAAGTCGACTTTGCCTTTCATCCTTTTGGGGTTGATAAATTAAATACCAATTGCGTACTGGGATCGATATAATCGACTGGTCCCCTCCCCAAAAATTTTGGGCCTTGTGCCCAGAATAGAAAAGATTATTCTTGAACTGTGTAACTATTTTTGGCTCAGAAGCCCAGACGGAGGATAAAGTTAGAGACAGAGGCTTAATCTTATTTTTAGACAAAAATTAATAATTTGCTCATTCTTAATGCAATCAATGGTTATATTTAATCTAAATGTACCTGATCAATGTGAAAGCACACATTTAATTGCTTGATGGTATTAATTTGGATCAGACCAATCCAATATTGGTAAAATTCTAGTACATTACCTGCTTGCATTAGGTACAGAGACATGTATTTCTTGTTGGTTTTTGTATTATTAACATGATTATACTATGAAGCTAGTGTGAATGATTTAGCCAGACGTGGCTGTATGGCTAAAATTTGCTTTCCAACCACAAGGTTTCAGGTTCAGTTCTACTGCATGGTACTTTGGGCAAGTGTCTTCTTCAATAGCCTCAGGCCAACCAATGCCTTGTGAGTGGATGTGGTAGATGGAAACCGAAAGTAACCCATCATGTATGTATATATGAGTGTCACTCTCATACAAGCAGTGTAATTCATGATCAATAGTCTGCATAAACATATCTGGCCTTATGGAAATATTGCTTTGCTTGGAAACAGGTGAGGATTGGCAACAGGAAGAGCATCCAGCTGTAGAAAATCTGCCTCAAACTCAATTCAACCAAAGTAAGCATGGAAAGATAGATGTTAAACCAATGATGATGTTCTAGAATACAGACTGAGTTTGATCTGGCCTGTGATGGATATAAGTAGTAGCCATTGAAGATTTAGGTTCATCTAGATAAACCAGCAAATCTTGCAATGAGGATCTTGATACAAGTACAAATCTGAAAGCTACTGCCAATCAAATTTTCACTCATCATCATCATCGTTTAATGTCCGCTTTCCATGCTAGCATGGGTTGGACGGTTTGACTGTGGGCTGGCGAACCAGATGGCTGCACCAGGCTCCAATCTTGATCTGGTAGAGTTTCAACAGCTGGATGCCCTTCCTAATGCCAACCACTCCGAGAGTGTAGTGGGTGCTTTTACGTGCCATTGGCACAGGAGCCAGTCAGTCGGTACTGGCAATGACCTCGCTCGAATCTTTTTACACATGCCAACGGCACAGGTGCCAGTAAGGCGATGCTGCTAACGATCCCGCTCGAATGGTGCCTCCTACATGCCACTGGCATGGAAAATAAGAGGCCTTATTTCATAGAACAAACAGAAATCTTAGTAAAGTTCATATATATCCAACAATAAGGAAACGATTGCCGTTAACGAGACTGGAACTAATGACCAATTAATTGGTCAACAGTCTAGTATTTTTACCTAAAAATTACTAATCAGTTCACATATACAAAATAAAGACAATATTTTCTTCTAGATATTTATTTTCTTGGTTACAAATGCAATACATCAAGATGGAAGATGACATTTTAAGCATATGTATGTATATGTGTGTATATACATATATATATATATATATATGCATATATATATATATATATGCATATTATATATATATATATATATGCATATTATATATATATATATATGCATATATATATATGCATATTATTATATATATATATGCATATTATATATATATATATATATATGCATATTATATATATATATAATATATATATATATGCATATTATATATATATATATATATATATATATATGCATATTATATATATATATGCATATTATATATATATATATATATATATATATATGCATATTATATATATATATATATATGCATATATATATATATAATATATATATATATATGCATATTATATATATATATATATCTTTTCTGTGACATGCTTATCGTTGATAGCTTGTAAAATCATTCTAAAAGGAAAACATATTTTTAAAAATAAACCTATGATTAATTTTAAACTATTGAGAAAGATAATAAAAGTAAAATACTTCATTTATACACAAGATAAAACTGATTTTAGAATGTGAGATATAATAAAGTACAAAGTATTTATGAGCCAATAATCCTTCATGTACACACACACACACTCAACTATGTATAACAGAACTATTATTGTATGTCATTTTAGAAGACAATACACAGAAATACAAATACATTTATAGATAGAAATGGTGGTGTACACCATTGCTATCTATAAATGGTGCCATTACATTGTAAAGTGACCAATATATTCCACAGCCACCTGAAATTCATTGATATTGAAGCATATGTACTTGGTGAGATTTCAATATCTTTATAAACAAATGAGATTCAATTCCCATTATGAATCAGGTAACTACCACAAAAATGACAAACAAAGACAATAAAACAAAAATGATTAAAGCAAGCAGATCTAAAAACCAGGCTGTAAAATACTCCCTTAGTTTCTTTGGAAAGTATATTGCTGTCTGACAGTCATCAATCATTAAGATAAATGAAATTCTAATGATCATTCACAGAAAAATACTCAAGGAAATTTTGCAATGATCTTCATCAAAACAGATCCAGTTAACAAGTATCCACTCTGCTGCTATGATTAGAAAAATAGTTTGTAATAATGGAAAGGGTGATGTATGTATCTACATTATTACTATATTCATTGTAATTGTATTATTTAAGTGATCTAAAATATTTTTGATAAAATTTCAACATTTCTAACTACCTTAAAAAACTATTCACTATTGTATATATTCCACAAGAAATGTCCTTATTGTCACAAAGAATTTTGACCATAGCAATTATCTCCCAATATTATCCATTGCTATCCAGGTGATAGGTCCAAAGAGCTTAAATCATTTGTTCTTTTAAATAGAACAAAATAAAGCACCATTATAAAGACTACACCTATATTATCAGTTGTTAGCACTCTTTGCCTAAGCGAAGAAATATGTCCTAAGTGCAATAAAAAACTTGTTGGACAAGTTCTAGGGATATGTGCAAATCAATAAAAATGAGTTATGCAAAATATGGTCAAGAAAATCAACTATATCAGCAAATTGTAAAAAACTCCTCATGACAATACTTTCCTATGTACAATAAAATAAAACTTTGATCTCCAATGTAGATAAACAAGGTTTAAAAGGTTTCAAAAAGATTGGTGGAAACTAAAAGTAAAGTTAAAATTATTCTCAGCATAACTAACCTAATTTTGAATCAAGAACCACAAAATAAGAATATGGTCTGCTACTTGTTCAATATCACCGTTGTAAAAGTTATTATAAGAGAAACAAAGCATCTACGAGACACATGTTAGAAATCAGATCCAAATACATGTTCAGTTTTATTCTAATCATTTATAGAAGCAACAGACTAGGAAGAACAAAGTTAAGCTGGTTTTATATTCTTGGAAAAAGAGACTAAGTCTATTAATTACAGACCTCGAATGAGCACCAAACAGAAATTAAAAATATCTTCATAAAAGGCAATATAAAACCAACCTACAAGTGACATACAATTGTACACACATTCACATGTACAAACAGCACACACATATACATATATTCAGATCTATGTAACAGAGACACACACAAACCATTGCAACTGGAAGGTATTTATGCCAATACATTTGTACACAAACACAAGATTAACAAAAACAAATCCTATATTATCAACAGAAAAATGTGTCCTACTTAATATAGTGATTAATCAAACTTTCTAATTAATGAATATAATATCTTAGTTTATATAATTTTATTTTTGTTTTTAATTCCTAATCCTACTAGAGATTAGCAAACTTGCTCAAGTTATTAATATGCTAGAATTTAAATTTATTTTCATTTAAGACCTGGATGTTTTTTTTACTCTCTGGACTTAACCAATCATACAGACTGGAAAAACTGTTACTGTCTCGTTTCAAATTAGAACATCTTTGGGGTATATTTTCCTTGTCTTTCCCTTTCTTTAACCAGAATGAATAATCAAACGTTGCCTGGAATGGCTGAAAAGGGTCTTTCTTACAAGCAAATTGATCTAACTTGGGATCTGCTTTGAAGACAGGAGTTTGGCTGATGTGATTAACGGCTTCCGTATTATTAGTAGCATCAAACGCTTTTGCAAACCAATTTCTTTCACCACAATTCGGTTGAACAACACACTCGCTGTATTTCTCACAAACTTCATTAGCTTTGCACACTGAGCTTACTGGTGGTAACTGATCAGAGCTTAAGCCTAATGTACTAAGTTTAGGATCAGGACATTTAGAAATTTGTGAAAGTTCTCTGAACTTCTTTGTTAGATTCTCAACACAAGAAGAATCACCAAGGTTTTCAATATCACAATTTTTAGCGAGTCCATGGTCACTGCAAGTAACTGGTTTTGTAGACACATTACTACTACTCAAAGACCTTTTCTGAAAAAAAAAAAAAAGAAAAGATATATAAAGAAATGTCATGTTTTGGCTAAACATTTAGTACATGCAATTATATTAAACTGTATGTCAGTAACAGTCGATAAAATTCTTAAGAATTACTACATCTATTTGAAACTAAAATTTTTCTTTTTGAGGAGTAAACAATGAATCTTGCTTTATGATTATGATGCTGTATGGCTTTGAAATATGGACAGAAAATACATGACAGCTACAACAATTGAGAAGAGCTTGAGAAACAATTTTCTATATTAAGTAAAAGTGTTACAAAACATTGACAGCTATGTATAGTAGAGACAACTGCACAAGTAGATATAAAAAGATTGAAATCACATATGAGATGATCAAGATATAAGAAAGATCTAGATACATGAAAAGATTCTTAAAATGACCTCTCCATCCATGCTAGTACCGAAAAAAAAGGACAATGTCATGAAAATCATTATAGGAAAATATTAGCATATATGAGGAAACTTACCTTAACAAGCCAGACACTTGGATCTTGGGCTGCAATTTTCTTAAAGTAAGAAAATGTTGGCAAAGTTTTGGATGACCTTCCAAGAGGCATAGGCTTTCGTTTAGCAGCCAACCAAACACTGTTATCTATATCAGGGGTTCTTTTGCATCCAATAGCATTCTTCAATATTTCACTGTTTACAGATGCAGGGCTACTTGAAACAATCTCAATAGAATCAGTATCTTCATCTAAAAGAAAATCAGACAATTGTTTTAGAGAGTAATGAATAATTTGTACCTAAGTTTCAATACCTAATTCATTAAACTGGATATCTATCCTTTTAGCTATTTCACTGAGCTTGAAATTATATTTCAATCTCAACATGTTTAATACACTGATAACTTTAATAATAAAGAAAACTATCTTTAAATTTCGTTTTTGGATTTGGCTTGCAAGATTATTTATATGAGTTCACTAGTTGATACCGTGTCATGAGTGAAATTGGTGAACAGAAATTATAAGAAACCTGTCACATACATGTGTTAAAAAAATTGTCCTGAAATTTCAGCACTGTGTCACATGACAGTTAGCTGGCGCTGACTGCTGGAACCTACCAGTGAGTATTTAAAGGACAAAATTTGCTAGGGTGGTCATTCACCTGCTGACATTCATTGACACTGCATCAAAGCAACCAAAGAAAACGGGAAAAAAACGCACTCAACACCAGAGCTGAAGACACCTCTGAAAGGGGGACCCCACCACGTCAAAAACGGTAGAGGAGTAGGGGCCGAAACCAGACATGGTTCTTCCTGATGATGATGTCCTTAGCCACTGGAACCTATAAAGGAGTTGTTGAGGTGGCGAACCACAAAACATGGTTGGAATTCCCACCAAAAGAAATAAGGGTTTTTAAACTAAACAAGTAGTAGGTCACCCTGGAAAGACACCCTGATCTCCAAGCTACACACCTTGTCAAGTAATGTTACTCCAAAGATCCTCTGGAGGAACTTAATTTCAGTCACCTGAATTTGCAATCCTACTCTTTTGGTCATTATTCAACATTCATGGCCATAGGTGAGGAGAAGAACCAAATTGAAGATGTTGGCTTATTACCAACCTCTCCTCTTCCAAAGATCAAATGCTGGGGCTGGTACATTACTATATTGGCATCTGTAATTCTAACATCCCAAAACCTCCAAAGTTGCAACAATTGCTCAGATGATCTCTCATGAGACCCTGCATATATAACATTGCTAGAACTGCATTGTAAAGACATTGATTTCTCTTTAAAGCCAGAAAATAATACAAACCTGTTCAATCATCTACAAAGCTCTCTCTCACTCTCTCTATGCACACACACACACAAATATCCTAGACTGCATCCGAAAGAGGGTCATTTGATTGATGCACACACTAAACAGTTGGCACAATTCTTCTGAAAACTTCACTCTCACCAGTCTCAGTGAGTCAACAAAAGTTAATTGTACTACGTACATGAGGAATGGTTGAAGGATTCTTCATGTATGTAGTACATTTAACATCTACAAAGCAATTGCCCCAGCTCTCCTTCAGGGTTGGTGAAAGTGATGTGGTGGACAACAAAAAAACCTGGTTGATGACAGTCAAGGCTGATCTGGAACCCAACCTAGGCCCCCATATCTACGGCGTTCGCCACTGGAATAGGGAGTGGTTGGAGATCACGCGATCATTAGCCTCAAATTGCCAGGCGTGGTCAGCGTTTGTGAGAGATGCAGCACTGAAGATGAATGAAGCCAGCTCAACCCACCCCGGGTGAATGCTGTCTCAAGCAAGCAAGCGAATGTACTATGCTTACTCCACTGTCTATCTTACACAAATTTGAAAAATAAAATTTAATTGACTGCAATAGAATGAAAAACTGCAAGTAAACTTTAAAATTCTAATTAAACAAATGATGCCTACCACTGTTGAGTTCTTCTGTGTCCAAAATTTCAAAGCCATCGTCTTCAAAGTCATGATTTTGTTTTATTTGATGAAGCCAGTTCTGAATACTTGCATTTTTAGGTAATTCAGCAAGACAAACAGAACTGCTGTTTTGTGAAGGAGATAGGGATTTGGGGCTAGCCAACCAGTCAGCTGTTCTACATGTCTTGAATGGTGCAAAGATAACTTTAGAATTAATTGGTGTGCTGATCTTGCTCAAAGAAGGTTTCTTTCGTGGTTTGGCCAGCCATTCACTGGTTACAAGCTGAGGAATATTTACAAAGAAAAAGCTTGACATTAGTTTTATAAAACAAAAACAATAATAATAACAATAATGGTTTCAAATTTTTGGTACAAGGCCAGTAATTTTGGGAGGGAAAAGGGCAAATCGGTTATCTCAACCCCAGTGTTCAGCTGGTACTTATTTTATCAACCCCGAAAGGATGAAAGGCAAAGTCAACCTTGGCAGCATGGAAAACAGATATAAAATGATGATAGTGATGATGATTCTTGTCATGATGATCTAATAGACTAAAATAATTTCTTAAGAATTAACTTACCGATTTCACAGAGTTTGAAGCCTGCTTTGTCTGTTCAACTGCCTTGTGTGATACATTTCTATAATCTTCAGATTGTTTTGATAAACTGGTTGGTGAAGTGTCTGACTCAGCAAATGTTGAGAGAGAAACTCCATTTGAAGTGATTTTACCAAAATTCATCACAACATCTTTCAAGCCGATTGGTGTTGGTTTAAATGTCATGTGCATAGGTTCCTCGGGGACCATATCACGAAGACAGAGGCTGCAACAGAAGTTTAAAATGAGCAGGAATCTATGCAACATCCAATACATATTAGTGACAGAGACAGTATTAATACAGAGAGGTAATATTTATCCCCACGTAAACATGACTGTTCTATTGAACAAACTTCACTGTGGTAGTTGCTGTGAGAGTAACTTTCATATTGGCCTTTTCATGTAAAAATGCACTCTTGGTTATATCGCTAGCAGGGAGATTAAATCTCCACCACATCCAGCATTGAGACCACCAAATCACGTGATTCAACATCCTCATCATTGACATCGTTTAACGTCCGCTTTCCATGCTAGCATGGGTTGGATGATTTGACTGAGGACTGGCGAACCAGATGGCTGCGCCAAGCTCCAATCTGATCTGGCAGAGTTTCTATAGCTGGATGCCCTTCCTAATGCGAACCACTCCGAGAGTGTAGTGAGTGCTTTTAATGTGCCACCGGCACGAGGGCCAATCAGGCGGTACTGGCAACAGCCACACTCGAAAATGGTGTTTTTTACAGGCCACCTGCACAGGAGTCAGTCGAGTGGCACTGGCAACGACCTCGCTCGAATGTGTTTTTGTCAATGATCAATGACATTGTCAATCTTGTCTTGTGAGTTCGTGATTTGTGATTTGTTCATCACTGACAAGACCAAACAAGGTCAAAATCATAGCAACTATCACAGTAAAGTTTGTTCTAAAAGAACATCGATGTTTAAGGTGGTGGGGATAAATATCTCATTTTTATCTAAGACCTATACCAGTTTTAGACGAATTTTGTTAAATCATAAAACATCATTTTTAGGAACAGTGAATCTTGAAGCAAATACAGTGTGTTGTCATGGTGCAACTGCCGCTCACCGGACACATGTAATTGTAGCCTTTTCCGGCAAATAGTATCCAGGCAAACACCACAAAACGTCACGGTAGTACTCCTTGTTTATTGTCTGACCAAGTAAAGCATATTCATGATATACAATCCCCTCTTCAGTTTCAGAGAGGTTGGAGTCTTCCACTGCGAAGACTGAGCCTTTATTTGGGGATCATAGCCATAGACCCACGATTCATCACCCGTTATGACCGTTTTCAAAATGTTTTCATCATTTTCAACACAATCAATGAGATCTTGTTCAACTGAAACCCAAGTGTCTTCTTGGTCAGCTGAAAGCAGTTTTGGCACAAACTTGGCAGGCACGCATCTCATACCCAAATTTTCAGTGATAATGGACTGAACTGTAACTAATCTGTACATCATCTAATAATTCACAGATGGTGATTCTACAATTTCCCCTCACAGCTGTATGCACATCTGCAAAGTTTTTCTCGGTTCTGCTAGTTGCAGGTCTCCCAGAACGTTTGTAACTATCAACATATTTTCGGCCATCTCGGAAATGTCTGAACCACTTGTACACTTGTGTACGACTCATACACTCTTCTCCATACACTTTCTCCAACTTTGCATAGGCCTCAGAACAGGCATCACCAAGCTTTTGGTGAAATTTGATGCAGATTCTCTGCTCAA
This sequence comes from Octopus sinensis, assembly GCF_006345805.1. Lineage (NCBI taxonomy): Eukaryota > Metazoa > Mollusca > Cephalopoda > Octopoda > Octopodidae > Octopus > Octopus sinensis. The sequence goes on along the minus strand of NC_043001.1, from coordinate 25,742,858 downwards.
CTTTCTCTGTCATAGTCAGTGTGACGATCATACACTACACACGTTCATTCCAAACACTGCTGTAAACAAGAGAAGTGAGCTAGAATGTTAAAACTTAGTGAACATGCACAGCAGAGTTCAAGGTCAATCTGTGCCAAGTGGCTTCACAAAAGAAAGAGAAAAAAAATTAGCAAATAGAAAGCATGAAGTCAAGTTTTCTGGTGATTTTTTTTTTTCATAAACATTATATTGTATTCAAAAACCATTAACTCACCTTTCAAAGTTATCCTCCAAAACATAGTTTTCTTCATCAGAACATTTAACTGTATGTTGCAACTTGTCAAGCTTACAATTAAGAGCAGCTAACTTCTTTTGTAATACTTCTTCTTTTGAACTTTTGATCATATCCACCTGATTAATGAGTTGCACCTCTCGATTTTGCAAGGCTTCCAGAAGGCGACTCGTTTGTGAGCGGATTTGGGATTTTAACTGGAAAAAGACAACCGATATATAAACTGATAGGAAATTATAAATTATTATGCGAAGTAAACAGGAAAACAGTTTTCATGCTGCTCTGTAAGGGTGAAGTCCATTGTTAAAATGGGGGACGCTACAGTTATTAGCCAAAACTGAAACTATGACAAATTGGCTACACCCTGGCAAACTTTATAAACAGAGATAATTTTACTCCCCAGTTTTCGTGAGAGTTTTGTTCAATTGGATTCTGGAAGCTATGATTGCCTGTTTAGTTTATGCACTTTGTGCTTTGTGTTAGGCATTTATAGATTTATTTTATGCTCCAGGAATTCACCAAAACTTTTGTCAAATTTAAGATAATTTCTGTGTCACATCTGGGTGAGGACAAAAGAAAAATCTCTCAAGTTATGTTATGTTATAATATTTATGTGAATTTTGAACCCTGCATTTATGGCAGGTTGTATAGTAATTTTGCTAGCTATTTTCTGTTAAGATAAATGTTAAAATTTGTATAAAGAGTGTATGAATTTAATTTTTTTCATGTAGCTAAATTTTTTTATTAGACAACTAACTGTAAATTTTGTCTAATGGTTACTCAGCATGTTTGTATGAAGCAATTTTGCATGAACTTAAAGCAAACTAACTTTTGTTTGACTTTTTAATTTTTTAACTATAATTACTGATATAGTCTGGCAGCCGTTTCGTGTCATGAATTTTTAGTTTAAATGGTCGCTTTGACATTAGATTTAATTATGTTTGGGTCCGAGGTTCAACATCCAAGGTTCAAAACCCAAAGTTGAACAACAAATTGAAACACAGATTTTATGACATTCCAAGGTTCGAAACCCATGGTTGAACACTGAATTGACAGACAAATTTTATGAAGGTTTGAAATCCACTGTCGAAATCCGAGGTTCAAAAACCGAATTTGTACAAAAATAGAAATCCGGATTTTATGAAATCCAAAATTTTTGGAATGCTATTTTTGAAAAACCAAATTTGTGAGAGGCCAATTTTGGGAAAACCAAAACCCGGGATATGGAGTCCGAACTTCTGAACTGTGTATATATGTTACCCTCGTAACTTTTGACTGCACATCTGGTGTAGCATTTGCTGTTTGTTTGTGTATATATTTGTATGAATTTATAAAAAATTCATGGTGTGGTGTTGTTTTACATTCACCCTATCCACGTTGATTCTGTGAATTCAGGTTATAGCCAGCAGGTCGTAACAAAACATACAAGAAAAGGCAAGCTCAAAGGACTTTATTCATCAGCTTACTTAAATATAAGTCATTACTCACCTCAGCAACATTTTGATAAAGATCACACTTAGCTTTTTCAAATAAAGCATACTTTTCCTGGGTGGCCTTTACAAGCTGTTGTTTCTGAACATTTGAGAATTCCATTTAGATAATTTTCCAGAATATGAATGGACTCTTAAATGCAGAATAACCTAGAGAAAAACAAACATGTAATTATTAATTAAAAAAAAAACAATGAATAATGGCAATCAAATTTTTCAATTACATTTATTTAATTCTTTCTACTATAGATACAAAGCCTGAAATTTTGGAGGAGGGGGGGGGGGCTAGTCAATTACATTTGACCCCAGTGTTCAAATGATATTTATTTTATTGACCTCAAAAGGATGAAAGGTTAAGTCAACCTTGGCAAAATTTTAGCTCAGAACATAAAGCAGACAGAAATGCCACTAACCATTTCATCCAGTGTGCTAACAATTTTTGTCAGCCCACCACCTTATCATATTTATTAAATGCCAATAGTTTAAACAATTCTGGAAAAACAGCTGAATAAATTGTCATCAACCCAAATATATAATACTAACAAATACCAATTTTTCAGTTACATAATAGTATGTCATGTGAATAGTAATTTCAAATTAGACCATTATTTAAATACCAGTAAGTGACGCTTTAACTGTACAAGCTGTTACTGTCTTCCTTTTGTTAATCATTGCAGCCCATGGGCATAATCGGCACCTTGATTTTTACATGCTCAATTCCTAACTTAATAAAAACATTCTCCATATGCGCAGGAGTGGTTGTGTGGTAAATAGCTTTCTTACCAACCACATGGTTCTGGGTTCAGTCCCACTGCATGGCATCTTGGGCAAGTGTCTTCTACTATAGCCTCAGGCTGACCAAACATGACAACACACTGCCCATTCAGTGCAACTTGTACAGCAGTTTTTAGCTAGGCACAGCATTCCCCAGGCCCAATGGCCACCATATTCCCCAGATCTCGCCCCTTGTGACTTTTTCCTCTTTCCAAAAATCAAATCCCGCTTAAAAGGAGAAATCCTTGTGAGTGGATTTGGTAGATGGAAACTGAAAGAAGCCCGTCGTATATATGTATGTGTATGTCTGTGTGTGTGTCTGTGTTTGTCCCCCCCCCCCAACATTGCTTGACAACCGATGCTGGTGTGTTTATGTCCCTGTAACTTAGCAGTTCGGCAAAAGAGACCGATAGAATAAGTACTAGGCTTACAAAGAATAAGTCCCAGGGTCAATTTGCTCGACTAAAGGCGGTGCTCCAGCATGGCAGCAACCAAGTGACTAAAACAAGTAAAAGAGTATATGCTCAAATTTAGAATAAATTTATTAATAACCATTTGTGCACAAATGTTTGAAGATTTTAAAATCCAAGTACAGTTCCGTAAAAGAGACTGACAGAATAAGTACCAGATTTAAAAATAAATACTGCTCCACAATAGCTGTAGTCCAATGACTAAAACAAGAAAAAGATATTTAAAAAGAAACACCATTAAAGAGTAATTGCAATTATTATTCTGTGTTATTGTCTTATAATATTACATCACATAGGTTTACATTCAAGGACTAGTAATAATTTAAATGAACTGAAGTTATGTAATGGTGTAATATTATCCAATAAAATCCAATCCATTCAAAATAAAAATCCTTTTAACCAATTTTTAAAATGGAGGATGAGTAATATTTTAGAATATGATTAAATGCAATTTTCTTTGTGTGCACATAAATTATATTCAACCTGGTTAAGTTTTATTACAACTGTAAAAATATCCTAACCTGCTAGACAAGTCAATATATGTTAACTATAATAATAAATACAATCATAGCTGTGTGGTTAAGAAGTCTGCCTTCTAAACACAAAGTTTTGGGTTCAGTCCCACTGCACATCTTAGAAAATGTCTTCTAGTATAAACCCAGGCTAAAGCCTTCTAAGCAAACGAGGTGGATAGAAACTGTCCATTGTGTGTGAGTGTATTTGTGCTACAAACAGTATTGTGTTACTTCCTCTTTCAACAAATTCTCTTCAAGGAAGTACAAAATAAAAAATTTCTTATTTGAAAAATAGGTAAGTGTTAGCAAAGAAGACAGGCATATATGACTATAAAATAATGCCTCAATATTATATTCATTTAACCCATGATGGAATAAATATATATCTTTATTTGTTAGTTATACCGGAGTAAACACATAAATGTTAGTTATACCGGAGTAAACACATAAATGTTTTTTTTTTGCTAGCAAAAACTGTCCGATGAACGGCAACGGGAAACTCAGAGTAACAGGTTTTGTTAGTTATATAAAGATATAATAATATTAAAATAATAATTTGGGAAGAGCAGTATAGTTAGTTAAATTAACCTCAGTACTTTGAAGGATGAAAGCAAAGAGGGATGTTTATATTCAAATAAAGCAAAATATACAAATCTAAAGAATACAAATGAAAGGGAACAACTTATATACTCTATACTTGAATGGTTTGTTTTTTTTAACCCTTTTGTTACCATATTTCTGTTGAGATGCTCCGTGTTTCTTTCAATTAATTTTAAATATAACAATGAATTAGTAAAATAATTTAGTTTATCATTAAGCTAGTGTTAAGAACATAAATTGTGACTAAGGTTTGGTGGAAGATTTTAATACAGAACTTTTGAAAACAAGACATTTGTACAGCAGAGCCAGAGGCGATTTCAGGCGGGTTGGTATCAAAAGGGTTAAACAAAAATATAGTTGTTGTTTGAGCAAAAACTTATAAAGTTATTAGTGCTTTATTTTAGATGTTGTAACTGACAGAGTTATAATACAACTTCTAATAATATGAAATATTACAGTGTATAACCAAACAAATTATGAAATATTTTTTATGATCTTACCTTTTCTAACATTTTGACAAGACTCACTGACTTATAACACTGTCCGACATGAATAACTAAAGCTGTATGTAATTACAAAGAAGTATATCTTTTGATATACTTGAAACCAATACAGGTTTTGGGTTGCGTAATCAGTTTAGTAGCAAACGACCAATTAAAAGCATTACTGTCACTAACATTTTCTTAAACGATTTTACACAGTGATATTCATAATTTCACAGTGTCATTATTTGACAGAAGTAAAGGAATATATTTAGAAATAAACAAGAAAGCAACTCCAGATCATTAAACTCAATTCACTGACGATTAATGCAGACTTGTGATGTCAACCAAATAAATTTAATGAGATTTTTTTTGACAAGCCACTTTTATGAGAAGAGTTAGTTGAGTAAAATTCAACTCAGTATATCATTAGTATTTATTTTATAAACTAGCTGACCTTCTGCCATCAATAATGACAGCTAATTGTAGTATTTTATATATAAATAAGGTACATAATAATCACATATACAAACATTCACATACTTCTTTTGTACAAGCACACACATATACTCACATAGAGTTGAAATGCTGATTTTTTTTTTCATCCCTTCCTTTCTCTCACTCCCTCTCAGTCAGGACTATTACTCTCACTACTTCTCCTTCACTGAATTACTATTTTCTCTCCTCCTCCACATCCAGCACGATTCAGAACAAATATATATATATATACACACATACTTACATGCAGGTGGCACGTAAAAAACACCATTTGAGCGTGTCCGTTGCCAGTACCGCCTGACTGGCCCTCGTGCCAATGGCATATAAAAGCACCCACTACACTCTCAGAGTGGTTGGCATTAGGAAGGGCATCCAGCTGCAGAAACTCTGCCAGATCAGATTGGAGCCTGGTGCAGCCATTTGGTTCACCACACCTCAGTCAAATCGTCCAACCCATGCTAGCATGGAAAGCGGACGTTAAACGATGATGATGATGATATATATATATATATATATATATATGCATACATATAAATATATAAAAACACTATGTTTATTATTATATTATGAGATGCAGATGAGATAAAATTATATCAGGATGTCCAATAGAAGCTCTCACAACATATACTTGAAGGTATAACAACACAACAAAAATTACAGAATATATCCATTCAAATAGACATACATGCATGTTTGCATATGCTTGCACAAACATCTAATAACCTCAATAAATTGACAGGTTACCTACCAGTATATATATACTCAAGTGTAATAAAATAGAAATAGTAAGATCTGTAAATGTTGTTAAGATCATTTACAAATGCTGAACATTTTTTCTATGTGTGTGAAAGGTCATATATGCAAACATTATCTAAGTAAGATACTGCTACAATTTTAAAAATAACGTTAACTAATCTCTAAAATATAACCTTGCCCAGTCCACATTGTAAAATGGTTGGCATTTGGAAGGGCATCCAGCTGTAAAAACCTTGCCAAAACTGACCTTGCCTGTGCTTGTACCACATAAAAAGCTCTGTCCATTCTGTTGGCTGGGTGGTTGGTGTCAGGAAGGGCATCCAGCCATAATAACCCTGCTAAAACTGCCCCACCTATGCCAGTATGGCAGGCAGATATTAAAAGATGATGATGAATAAATGGAAAAAGTAAAATCTTAAGTAAAAAAAAAAAAATTGTAGTGAAAGCTACATACGAAGGTCTAAATATAGTAAACATCATCGTCATCATCATCATCATCATTTAATGTCAGTTTTCCATGCTAGTATGGGTTGAATGGGTTTGACAGGAGCTGGCAAGCCAAGGGGCTGTACCAGGTTCCAGTCATTTGTTTTAACAATATTTCTATGGCTAGATGCTGTTCCTAATGCCAATCAGTTTACAGAGTGAACTGGGTGCTTTTTACATGGTACTGGCACAGGTGCTTTTTTACATGGTGCCTGTACAAGTGCCTTTTTATGTAGTACCAAGTACAAGTGCTTTTTTTATGTGGTACTGACACAGGTGATTTTCTTTTTACATGGTTTCTAGAGGTAAGCTGTTTCTTTACAACTATTAAAACTTTTACAAAAAAAAAGATTATTGTTAACTAGCAGGTGTACCCGGTGTTGCCCGAGACTGTTTGTTAAGTATGCCTGCTCAGCATAGTCTCCCATGAAGTAGAGCTGAAGAAACTGAGGCGAGGCAGCGTCATGCGGCTGCAAGGAACCAATTCTATAGTAAATCTGCCCCTGCACTTCAAAGGAAGGCATGAAATGCTCATCTTGTATGATGCTGGCACTAAAGGAAGTCATTTGGAACGTGCAGTTGTAGGCATGTATCTGTTTGAGAAAGACATGAGAATAAGGAGACGCCCATGTCAAAAGGGGTGGAGGATCTTGTGGAAGAGGTACTGTAATCTTACCGTTGGAGCAGCACGTGCCGGGAGTTTCTCCAGGCCACTTTTTAGCTCCACAAAATTGGCAGATTGTGAACATGCAGCCTATTTGAACGTCAGGGCGATTACTGTAGTCAACTGTAGGATCGTAGTTGAATGCTGTCATTGACCAATGCAAGGAGCATGGCATTGAGTAGGAATGTTGTGCAGCCCTTCACTGAGTTATAGCCTCCAGTTGTTGTTGCCTTCCCCCTGTAGTTTCCGTAGCACATGCAGCAGCATCTCTTATAAGTCGAACTGCAGTCTCTGCAGCATATGCAGCAGTCTCTGAAGCTCATGCAGCAGCAGTAGAGGAAGCACTTCTTGTTCAGTGTGCTGAACGTTGCTCTGGGCAACTCGTTGCACAGCAATACAATTCTGCTCTTCATTTTCCCTTCTTTGCGCTGAAGCCATCCTAAGTGCATTGAGAGAGCTCCTCCAGGTGGCGTCCTCGGCAGATTCATTTGCATACACATGTTTACTTTTCTTTGCAGCATTTGTTTGCTGACCTATATTGGATCTTTTGCATTGAGGCATGGTGGAAAACTATCAGTTTACACAATAGAAAAAGTCCTAAGGAAAAAGCAGTGAATGTGTAGCACCCAAAAAAATAGTAAAATGTAGTTGGCAAAAATGTTAATCAAATTGACCAAATTAAGGATTTTTAATTTTGGGTAAGAGTTTTGAAGTGGCTAGTTTAAGTTGGAATAATTATATGAAAAAGAGTGCTCACGTGAAAACAGAGGCAAATTGTAACTCGCAAATGAATACTGCTGGAGTACTGTGCAAGCAGTTGATAAGAGCTCGCCACAGCTGACAAAGTAAAGTATTGATTTTTTCCAGCTGGGTGCGTGTCATGTTTTTTCACTGGCTCAAGCCAAATCCAAGGCAAATTGAGAGTAGTTTATTTATGTTGGGGGCACAGAATTTCAAGAAAAAAAATTATAAGAAAAAGCATCCTAAGTCAAGAGAGCACACATGTCAAATTTGGTGAAATTCAGTTGAAAATTATAGGAGTAGAAGTGGTTCCCACAACACACACACACACACAGATAACTCGCCTTTTAATATATAAGATCAAATGCATACCGTTTCATAGATATGGTGGGTTCAAATCCTTGGCAAACTGCGAGTAGTCTATTTATGTTGGGGGCATGGAATTTTGAGGAAAAAATTATAAGAAAAAGCATCCTAAGTCAAAGAGAGCACATGTCAAATTTGGTGAAATTCGGTTGAAAATTGTAGAAGTAGAAGTGGTTCACACAACACATACAGACAACTTGCCTTTTAATATATAAGATTAGTATTGCTTTTCAAGGTGAGTCAGTTTCAAATGTTAAGCTGGGTCAATCTCTCATCGACTGTAGCTATTTTGTGGGTATTTGATTACCTAACATATAACTTGAATAGATCGTTGCTGCTAGTTCATAAGACATTTTGTCCTATGGATTGTTTCAATAGTTTTTATAATTTAAGTTCAATAGACTTATAGAAAGCTTTTATGCTTATTGTCTCTGTTCTTGAATGTCATATAACACTATTTCAAACAAGCTTGTATATTTTAATATGACCAAGTTGTCTTTTTATTTCAATGTTAAGCATTGCTTGGTTTATCAGTTACATTAAAAACTGAAATTTTGTATCATAATAGGAAGTTCATATTTCAATAGAAAAGCCTGCAAATTTTTTTTATTTTCGTTGTAAAAAAACTGCTCCTGATCTTATTTAATGTCAACTAATGTTATATAGGAATTACTAAAATCAGTTCAGCTAAATATATTACAGCTAATAAATTCCATTTGATTTCAAAAACAGTAAATATTTTGAAATGGTCAACATTTTACTCTAAAAACAAAATAACGAAATAGTTTTGTAAATATGATAAAGCAGCTTTGTTTGTTTAATGTCTGTTTTATCATGTTAGTATGAGTTAGAAGGGGAGGGAGCTGAGGGAACATTTTTACTACCAGATGCTCTCCTTGTTGTCAAACCTAATTGGTTTACAAGTAAGGGTGTTTTTGTTTTGTTTTTGGTCTTTTTTCCCGCCAGAGGAACTCAAAAGCACAGTGCTGGCAGGCAATTGGTTAACAGGAAAGGTCAAGAAACATCACCAGTTGCAGCCTTGCTCTGCACAGATTGTAAATATTCACACATACAAGATTATATTTCTAATCCTAGCATTATAATTATTATTTCTAATTACGTTAAGAAATTTGTTCTTAGTTAATAGAGATCAACTTTTTTTTTATCTGGATGGGGATAGGAAGTTAAATGTTTAACTAAATACTTCAATCATTCAGCATTAATAACATTTGCATTAGTTAATAAATAATTTTATTCATGACGTTATTTCTCATTGCAAACATTGAACCAAAGTAATATAACTTACCATGTTGGACATTAGTAGAATGACCTAAATAACAAGTGCTAAGTGCTGGTAAATTATCTTGCAGAGCTTACATAATAATACAGTTAAAACAGCCGCTACAATTTATAGTATCAAATTTTAAAAATTTTTATAAGCAACCCATAGGGTAGTTGTTTATGTGAATGCTTAGCAAGCAACCAATATATTGAAGTCACATCAGTGTGTCTATTGTTCTTTTTTGACTCAAATTGATGCCTTTATGTCTAAAATCTCCTGTATCAAAGTCTCAGTTGTTAATTAATGACATCAATTATAATTATATTATTATGTCATTTTATTAGCAAATACTATTGTTTTTAAAGAAATCAGTTTTTGAAATGTATAGTTACACTGTACTACATTATCACTGTATCAACCAGACTATCGGATCTTGTTATACACAACTGGTCACAATGCATTTCTTCGCATTGTTTTAACTTCTGACTGTAGATAGGTCAACATTCCTCCTGAACAGAACACCAGTCCATTTTGCAGGGTTACCCATTTACAGCTGAGTGGACTGGAGCAATGTGAAATGAAGTGTTTTGCTCAAGAGCTCAATGCACCTCCCATTTGAGAATTGAAACCATGATCTTACAATTGTGGGTGCAACTCCCTAACCACTAGGACATGCATCTACACATGCTATACTATATCATTTATTCCTTCTATCACAACTGTGATTTTCACCTGACCTTCTTTCTGGCAACTGAGTGAATGTTAAAAATCTATATCACAAATATGCAGTATTCTCTTCCTCTTTCGATTACAGACTTCAGACCTTTGGAGATATGCTGTGATTGAGAAGACCCAGCAAATAAAGTGAGATCACAGCTGTAGCCTATACTAGTGTCACATAACCAGTCCATTTAAAAGTACCCTTAAATCATCAGGCGATATGCTGCACTTGAGAAAACCTATTGAGTCAAGTAAAATCAAAATGGAAATTGTAGTTGTGGCCGATGCCAGTGCCACCTAACTGGCACTCGTGCTGGTGGAACATAATAAGCACCATTGAAGCATGAGTCAATGTCAATTCCGCCTGACTGGCTCCCCATACTGGTGGCATGTAAAAAGCACCATCTGAACATGGTCGATGCCATTTCCGCCTGACTGGCTCCTGTGCCAGTGGCACATAAAAAGTACCCACTAAACTCACGGAGTGGTTGGTATTAGGAAGGGCATTCAGCTGTAAAGACCTTGCCAGATCAGACTGGAACCTGGTGCAGCCGGTTGCTTTCCAGACCTTAGTCAAACTGTCCAACCTAGCATGGAAAACAGATATTAAATGATGATGATGAATGAACACATACATATTTACCTATCTGTCTATATATATATATATAAAATATTATTCGAGACAAAACCACTATTTTGCAAAACAAACAAGGAAAGACTTAATTAATACATAAAATTTTAATAAATAGTCAAAAAAAACCGCCACTACAATCGTTTCTTGTCTTGATCGACAATCTTCAGGTGGACTTCCAATCTAAAAAATCAATATTTTAAAATATAAATAATAATTTTAAAATAATTAAAGTATGAATGAAAAAATATAAGTATATAATCCATTATATAACCTATCTATAATCCATATATAAACAATATATAAACAATATATAAACTAAAAAAACCTATCAACAATTAAATATAAAATATAAAATATAAAATATAAAATATAAAATATTAAAACAAAACAAAAAAAAAATTTAAAAAATAATAATAATATAATAATAAACTATATATACACCCATACGCATATACCTAATTATATAACCATATCTAACTACATACACTAAATCACACACCTATATATATATCCCTATACATACACATAAAAATGTCTAGGCAACTAAAATAAATAAAAATAGCTAAAACTTCAACACAATACTTATTCATACTCCACACACACACACATACAACCCACATTCACGCTCTAGAAAAAGGACATCACTCAAAACTATGAACGGAGAAATGGAATAAATGGAATTAAAAATATATTCACTTGGTAAACGAACACTACTTAAAAATTATGAATGAAACAATGCAATAAAACAACAGACATCGCAAATAGACACAAATTACTACAAATTCCTTATCAAACCTACCATGCGATGTGTCTGTGGTTTATTGCATTGTTTCATTCATAATTTTTAAGTAGTGTTCGTTTTACCAAGTGAATATATTTTTAATTCCATTTATTCCATTTCTCCGTTCATAGTTTTGAGTGATGTCCGTTTTCTAGAGCGTGAATGGGGGTTGTATGTGTGTGTGTGTGGGAGTATGAATAAGTATTGTGTTGAAGTATTTTAGCTTTTATTTATTTATAGTGCCTAGACATTTTTATGTGTATGTATAGGGATATATATATAGGTGTGTGATTTAGTGTATGTAGTTAGATATGGTTATATATAATTAGGTATATGCGTATGGGTGTATATATAGTTTATTATTATATTATTATATTTTTTTAATTTTTTTTGTTTTGTTTTATATTTTATATTTTATATTTTATATTTTATATTAATTGTTGATAGGTTTTTTAGTTTATATTGTTTATATATTGTTTATATATGGATTATAGATAGGTTATATATGGATTATATACTTATATTTTTTCATTCATACTTTAATTATTTTAAAATTATTATTTTTATATTTAAAATATTGATTTTTTAGATTGGAAGTCCACCTGAAGATTGTCGATCAAGACAAGAAACGATTGTAGTGGCGTTTTTTTGACTATTTATTAAAATTTTATGTATTAATTAAGTCTTTCCTTTTTGTTTTGCAAAATAGTGTGTTTGGTCTCGAATAATATTTTATAATTTTTACTATAAAATCGATTTAATCCTAAATCTGATTTTTTCCCTGTAAATTTGGATTATTCCCTAATATTTATTATTTTATATATATATATATATATATGTGTGTGTGTGTGTGTGTGTGTGTGTGTGTGTGTGTGTATATATAGAGAGAGAGAGGTACAGTCATGGCTGTGTGGTTAATAAGCTTCCCAACAATGTAGTTTGGGTTCAGTCCCACTGTGTAGCACATTGTGCAAATGTCTTCAACTATAGCCCCAGGCAGACGTGAGCTTTGTGAGTGCATTTGGTATGCAGAAACTCTGTGTATGTGCATGTGTTTATGTGTACCCTTGTCTAGACATCAAGTGATAGTTAAAAATGAGCATCATCATCATGATACAAGTGAGATTATTTCTTTCCAGTTTTCCTTGAAAAACATGTCTAGCTAAAAAAAAAATATTATTTTCTTGAATACAGGTGATGGGTTGGCAACAGAAAGACATCCAGCCATAGAAAATCTACCTTAACAAATTCCATCTGATCCATGGAAGCATGGATAAGTAAATGTTAAATGACAATGATAACTATATTCATTATATTTACCCTGTCAGCTATTCCCCAAATCTAAATAACCTTCACTCTCTCCATGCATTCTTGCTGTCTCTATCTACACACACTCCTGTTCTTCTGTGCTTACTTCTATTCACTTTGTACCTTGAAGAATCCTCAAGACACTTCACTCTTACTATTCTAACTCCTTTTCCAAATCCCCTTCAGTTACTCCTATTGACTCTTCTATAAACATGAGCAAACATGTAGTTCCTCTTTGACAAGTCCCATCTTTCATAGATCTGTTCTGGTCCCATCTTTCAAAGCTTAACCTCTTATATCCCAGAATAAACCCACCTCTCTTTACTGTAGCCCTATTCAGACAAAGGGGATCTTGGTCTTGCAGCCTGCACAACAACTTCACTAGTGTTAATGTCATGAAAAGATAGCACCCAGTACTCTCTGTAAATTGATTGGTATTAAGAAGGACATCTACATGTAGAAATCACGCCAAAGTAGACAATGGAACATAATGCAGTACCCAGACCTATCGAATCCTGTCAAACCGTCCAGTGATGACAATAATGATGACGATCACACACAGAGTTTTTTCACTTTCTGTCTATCACACTGGTCAGCTTGGGACCATACTAGAAGACACTTGCCCAAGATGCAGCATAGTGAGATTGAACCTGTAACCTTGTGTTTAATAACTGAACTTCTTTATAAAGCATGCCTACCTAGCCTTATGCTCAAGTAATTTATTAAATATATGTTTGGTAAAATGCAAAGAGAGTGCTAGTGGCACGTAAAAAGCACCCACTATACTCTCAGAGTGGTTGGCATTAGGAAGGGCATCCAGCTGTAGAAACATTGCCAGATCAGACTGGAGCCTGGTGCAGCTGCTGGTTTTCCAGACCTCAGTCAAACCATCCAACCCATGCCAGCATGGAAAATGGACGTTAAACGATAATGATGATGAGAAAATAGCATTAAAACTGTTTCTTATGCTTAAACCTATTCATGTAGAGATTATATGACACGCAAACAATTTAACCTACTTTATCCTACAGAACTTTTTTTCCTTTCTCAAAACCCATGACTTAATTTTAGGTCAGAGCATGAGAAAAAACTGAAAAGTAAACACAGAAAAGTTAAAGAAGTAAACACACCCAATTTTACATAAGTGAAAACAAATTAAATCATTTAATATAGCGTGGAGGATATTATCATTGTTGGGTTGTTTTTTTTACTTCTGCTTTTTCATGCTAGTATGAGTTAGATGGGATTTTTTGAGGTGGTGTTTTGTAACAGGATATCTTTCCTGATGCCTTTATTTTTAGTTACTTCTTACAACAATAGGGACAGCGTGTACCTATTCTAAACACCAGTACTCACAAAAGCAACTTGGTCAGAGAGTATCATTTCATATCTCAACTGCCAGGCTTCCTTTGAATAGATGGGATGGTGAAAATCCAAATGCCATCTATATTATATAACTGGTGATGTGGCATGTTTGATTTAGTCTTTCTTCAAAATACTAGTAATATAATCTGGCATTGGTACGAGTAGAATAAAAAAAAATAGGATAAATAATTGAAAAACTAATGCCTGATATAGTTTCTTTTTTTATGGGTTACTCATTATCATCATCATCATTTAATGTCCATTGTCCATGCTGACATGGATAGAATGGTTTGACCAGGCTGGCATGCTGAAAAAACCGTCCAACCCATGCCAGCATGGACAACGGACGTTAAATGATGATGATGATGATGATGAGTAACCCAACCAAAATAGCAAAAACAAATTTTAAAAACTGACAAATGTACCCGTCATGTTAAGTATATAATTTTGATTTGCCACTTAACATAGCTGGAATAATTATTTATATTTTTAATTAACCCAAGGTAGGACAAATGCAATTCTTTGTTCAATATCATACATACTGGTGACAGACTGGCATAGTAATCAGTGTCAGATAGAACGCTTTGTGGCATTTGTTCTAACTCTCAGCACTTGAAGTTCAAATCTCACCAAAGTCATTTTTACCATTCACCCTTTCAGGACTGATAAAATAATATACCAAAGCAGGACAGTGGAGTAATGGGACTGTAAGAATGTCAGACTGGATTCTTGACAGTATTTTTTCTTGCTCTTTGCATTCTGAGTTCAAATCCTGCTGAGGCCTACATAGGTGATAAACCTAATCCATTACCCAGTTTAAAACCACCACCTGGCACCTTGGGTGCCTTTAGCAGAGTCCACTCTGTTGGAAAAGACCCTTTTCTCTCCCTACCACCAGTCTTGTAGACCCTGTAAAAGATCATACAGTCACTTTCCCAATGAGAGAAAATAGTTTATGCTGAATGTCAAAGTTTACAATACAAAACTTAAACTGAATAGATAAGCTTGTTATTACTGGTATTCCTGCTGTGGCTATTATTATATGCATTCATTCCTCCTTGCCCAAGTTAGCAAACAAGTCAGATTACTAGACAGAGAATTCTCACACTCTTGTCCCACTTTTCTAAACTTCCCATGTATGATTAACTGCCATTACTCCAATTACAACCCACAACTGCCATCACTCCAACTATTGTGACCAACAACCATTACTCCAATTACTACAATCTGTTAGTCAACCTTAAACTCACTACTACTCCTCTTCCAATAAATAGACCAGCTTGCTTTAAGCTCTATTCCCTGCCCTACCCTCATGGGATCTTCATATGTGCAAACAAAACTGCCAGACTACTGAAGCTCATCCCTACCAATGGCACATTACCCAGCCTGAACAAACTTCAAAACTGCCAGTCTACTATGGTAAAATGCAATTAAAGAATATGAAATTAGAGAAAACAGCCAAGCCATTAAAGAGAGACAGCAAGATACTGAAAATGCTCCTGCTAATTTAATCCCTTTTCCCACTAAAATACAAAGATCTTGATCTGACATTGTAATGACCTCTAATGATCTCTGGTAAGCTATTTGAATAAGAAGCCTTTTTTTAAAGAGTGATAATAAAACAAAGAAGGAGAAAACAAGAAAGAAGGCTACAGCTCCTTAAAAGATTGTTTTGATTTGCATCAACAGACTGGATTGCTAGAAACAGAGTAGAATATATCACTTGAGTAGCCATAAGAAGCAGATATGAACATTAACTCTCACTTCTCGAACAAAACATGCACTCAAAATAGCAATGATCAATCATATAACTACCTACAAAAAAAAAGGGTCAAGAAACTTCTTAAAAAAACCAAAGGCATCAGCCTACTTACCATTGCCTACAAATTGCTCACTGACAACATAATTTACCAAATTTACTAGATATTTTACTGTGTAAAATACTTCTAATATAAGCCGAATTTCTTGAAATGGCCAACAAATTTACTTTCTTTGACAACTATACCAAATAAATAACCATTACTATTGGGAATTCCTTTGCCAAGATGAACTATTTAATTCAAGGTCATAATATGATGATGATAATGATGATGAATATATAAGCTATTGTGTACGTTACACTTGACAAGTAAACAAAGAGTGTACAATGTTACTGTACACAACCTAACCCGACAACATGACATGTCCAAGTTAGCAGTTAAAAATAGTAAAAAAAAACTATATATCTAATGGTATATAAATATCTAAATTTACAATGATGCAACATTTCTCACCTTTCCATTACAATATAGAGAAAAGGAAGTAAAACTTTTTAAGAAAGACAATTGTATAGGTGAAAGGATTTTCAAAACAAATTAAGATTTTCCTTGTTGGGATAAAGAAAGTTCCAGATATCATCTATTAATTAATTTAAGAGATGTCACTAGCTATAGCTGATAAAGTAACAAAGAAAATTAACAGTTTTCAGAGCTAAGTAGATAATTTTCTCATTTTATCATAATTTATCAAGTGCATTACAGTAGTTAGCGCAGTGGTCTTGCAAACCAGAGGTTACAAGTTTGATCTTTACTAGACACTGTTGCAAGCCTTTCTATGGGCACTGACATGGCTGTGCGGTTAAGAAGCTTACTTCCCAACTACATGGTCTCGGTTTCAGTTCCACTGTGCAGCACCTTGCGCAAGTGTCATCTGCTACAGGCCCTGGCTCACCAAAGCCTTGTGAGTGGATTTGGAAGATGGTAACTGAACATTAAAAGCACCCATACCAGTGCCACATAAGTGCACTTGTGCCAGTGTTGTGTAAAAGCAACCAAAGTAGACTCTGTAAAGCAGTTGGCATTATTAGGAAGGACATCCAGCCGCAGAAACTACACCAAAACAGACATGGAGCCTGGGCAGATCTTCAGCTGGCCGGCTCCTGTCAAACCATCCAACCCATGCTAGCATGGAAAACAGACATTAAATAGCGAAATGCTTATCGGTATTTCATCTGTCGTTACGTCCTAGGTTCAAATTTCGCCGAGGTCGACTTTGCGTTTCATCCTTTCGGGGTCGATAAATAAAGTACCAGTTGAGCACTGGGATCGATGTAATCGACTTAATCCCTTTGTCTGTCCTTGTTTGTCCCCTCTATGTTTAGCCCCTTGTGGGCAATAAAGAAATAGATATATATATGTATATAAACTGTGCAAATGTAGACATCAGAGCTTGATGCAGTCCTTAGACACATTAGATAAGGTCAAACCATTCAACCTAAACCAGCATGGAACATGGAGGTTAAATGATAATGATGATATACGTGTGAATGTGCACCTATGCATATCCTTACCCAGACATCACACAATGGTTGTAAATGAGCAACATTTATTTCCAGTCTTCTGTGAAAAACATGTCAGACCTCGAGGAAATATTACCTTCCTTGCAAACAGCTGAGAGTTGGTGACAAGAAGGGCACCTGGCTATAGAAAAATCTGCCTCAACCAATTCTCTCTGTTCCATACAATCATGGAAAAGTGAATGGAAGAAGGCATGGCTGTGTGGTAGGAAGTTTTTTTCCTAACCACATGGGACCTTGCACAAGTGTCTTCTGTTATAACCTCATGCTGACCACTTGTGAGTGGATTTGGTAGAGAGAAACTGAAAGCAGCCCACTGTGTGTTTTTTTTGTGTCTGTATTTAACAATTTGACACTATTTGACAACTGGTGTTGGGTGTGTTTATGTCCCCATAACTTTGTGGTTCAGTAAAAGAAAAAAGAGAAAAACTGGTGTTAGTTTGTTCAACTAAACTTCTACACGGTTGTGTCCCAACATGGCCAGTCTAATGACTGAAACAAGTAAAAGGTAACTTATTTATTTATTTTTACTCTAAATAATCACAATATTAGACTTTTCAGTTTCCAAATTCACATTGGTTATCAATTATAAAATATTATAATTTCAGTTTATTAAAAACAGAAGTCATAAATTTAACCATTCAATCAGTTTAAAATTTGCATTGATCTACAAAGTGGCACACATTTGGGATTCTTCACAATAGGGTTAGGGCTATCAGATGTAAGTTGAGGTGTATTAACAGGAACAAGAGCACTTGGAGAGTGTAAGCCTCCACCAAGGCAACACCAATGTCCTCTCAACGATTAGCTGAAGATGATTTTTGAAATGAGAATATCTGAAATAAACTCGACTGTTCTCGCAAACAAGAATACTAAAAATGAACCCGACTACTCTCAAAAATTAAGTAAAAAAAAAACGGAAAAATAATCCAGAATCCTTGTTTGGCACTGGATTGATCCCAAAATCTAATCAGTTTGTGCCGGTTACAAGGCCAAACATCCCTGAAAGTTTCATCCAAATCCATCCAGTGGTTCTTGAGATATCTTGTTCACAGACGAACAAACATGATTGAAAACAATACCTCTGCCTTCGCTAAGGTGGAGGCAATAAAGTTCGGTGTGTACTAGGGACTTTGTAATTCTAAATTTATTGTAGAAGTAGTAACACAAGTACAAAACAAATGATCTACTGATTCTCAGAACCAGATATATAGTTTATACTCTAAGAGGGGAGTTTGATTCTTCAGCTTAGGATTTTAGCATTTAAAAAATTTTGCAATTTTTCTTGTCATGCATAAATGAAACAGACTTTTGATCTGTCGCTAAATTCAAATGTTTTGAGGAGAAATTTATCTATTTTGTCACAGCTTCTATAACCGCAAAGGTTTCATTTTCAATGTCACAAGAGTTTTTCTTTGCAGTTTTATTTAAGGACCTTCATAAAAATGCCACAAGTCTACCATCATATGATAATGTTGCAGCAATAGTTTCATCATGAGCATCTGTTTCTTAAGTTAAAACAAATCATCATTAGCCGCCCATTCAGTATAATTTTTAAATGGGACTGATATACTTTACAGCATCCTCAGATAGAAGGAAATTTTCATCAACAGCTTATTTTACAAAAAGAAGAAAGATACCCATTTTGTGTAGTATGCAAAACATCCATTGTAATTCATCATCATCATCGTTTAATGTCCGTTTTCCAGGCTAGCATGGGTTGGACGGTTCGACCGGGGTCTGGGAACCCAGGAGGCTGCACCAGGCTGCAGTCTGATCTGGCAGTATTTCTACAGCTGGATGCCCTTCTTAACGCCAACCTCTCCATGAGTGTAGAGGGTGCTTTTTACGTGCCATTGGCACAGGTGCCAGTGGAGGCTGGCAACGGCCACGATTGGTTGGTGCTTTTTACGTGCCACCGGCATGGAAGCCAGTCAAGGCGGCGCTGGCATCGGCCATGTATGGATGGTACATTTTAGGTGCCAGGGGAGGCTGGCAACGGCCACAAACAGTTGGTGCTTTTTATGTGCCACCGGCAAGGAAGCCAGTCAAGGTGGCGTTGGCATTGGCCATGTACGGATGGTGCAGTTTACGTGCCACTGGCACTGACACAGGTATCACAACTACAATTTCCATTGATTGCTATTTTCAAGCATAGCTATTCAGAGTCGGTTCATAATTCTCTTAGCGAAATTAATAGATACCAGCTTTGATCAAGCAGTTCTATTGCATGCAGGCAATCAGCTGAATGACATACAATCCCCAGATCTTTCCATTTATACCATGTCTTGGTCTCAAAATGCAGCAATGACAGTCTAGACATTTTGCACTCACTTCCCCACCCAGTCTATTCCTGAACACCCATAGATTCTAGTGATGCCCAGAATGTAACAATTGGTGTCCTTTGCACCCAATATTTGTTTTAGGCCAGTGAGGATTTGATGCTGTTGCTATTTCTGTATGTATGCATTTATTTTTGTTTGGACTGAGTGGGAGAAATAATATTTTGAGGAAGTTGTACTTGTACTCTCATATTCATCATCATCGTTTAACGTCTGCTTTCCATGCTAGCATGGGTTAGATGATTTGACTGAGGACTGGCAAACCAGATGGTTGCACCAGGTTCCAATCTTGATCTGGCAGAGTTTCTACAGCTGGATGCACTTCCTAATGCCAACCACTCCGAGAGTGTAGTGGGTGCTTTTACGTGCCACCGGCACAAGGGCCAGTCAGGCGGTACTGGCAACAGCCATGCTCAAATGGTGCTTTTTATGTGCCACCTGCACAGGATCCAGTCCAGCAGCACTGGCAACGACCTCGCTCGAATGTTTTTTCACATGTCACCAGCACAAGTGCCAGTAAGGCAACACCGGTAACGATCACGCTTGAATGGTGCTTTTTGCGTGCCCCGGCATGGAAGCCAGTTTGTTGCTCTGGCAACGATCACATTCGGATGGTGCTCTAAACACTTCGCTAGCATGGATGCCAGTCATAGAATTTGATTTGTGCTCTATGGTGTTGTATAAGTATTTGGGTGCTTAGAAGTGATTTTCTATGTAAAGGCTGGCACTGAGTGGATTGAAGTCTAGAGCAGCAACAAACTGTCACTCACACATCCAGATGGTTTTCCATTATTTAAAAATTTTTGTTCTATTGCATACATGGCTTATGTACAACCAATTCTGATACATAGTGTATATTTTTTGTAGATTATTGCACTTTGCTCTACAGAGAGTTGGGGCCCAGTAGGACTGACAAAGTCTGTGATAGAGCTAATGTACTGTTTACACACCATTGTTAATGTTTGTTTCTGTTGGCTAAATCGGATGCACAAGTTACTCTAAAATATATATGCTTCATTTTGCTTTTTTAATGTCAAGTATGCTGGCTAAACGGCTCTGGCCTGGGGAAAGACCTGGCCACCTATCCCAGTATCCTGGCCAACATACTCTATGGATCAAAAGTTTAAGAATTCTAATGACTGGAGGACACTGATCCAACGAGTGACCGAGAGTCGACTTCGACTGAGCAGATAGAGAGAGAGTGAATGATGTAGAGGAGTTGGGTGTAACACCTCATACTTTTGTCATCCATCTGTGTGAGTGTGTGTGGTATGTTTATACTGTGTATGTGAGTTGGCTATATCAGATGTTCTTTGGTGTTGCTCATAAGGGATGGGATAGTGATTTTGGTAGATGGGAGTCAGATTTCTTGGTGATTAAAGTAGGTTGGAGTAGTTGTGTGGCAATATGTGGAGAATAGCAGGAGGGTGTGAGTGTGATGTCATTTTTTTTTGCACATGAGACTGTCTGTACTTACACACCTTTTGTAAAGGTGTGTAAAAGTTGTATAGGTGTAGGTTGAAAGGAGTGATTAAGAGGATGGATTCTTGTGATGCATCATTCACGAAACTGCAGATTCTGTTGAGAGCTTTAACAAATAGCTCTAACAATTCTGATTTGGTCATGGCATAATAGCTTGCCTTCTGCTTTTGTGTGTGTGTGTATGTGTGTGAGTATGTGTGTATATAACTAATTAATGTGTGTGTTTATCTATATATATATATATATATATATATATATATATATATATATAATATATATATATATACCGGAGTAAACACATAAATGTGAAACAAGGTGGAAAAAAGAGTACTCAAATACCAGTGGTAGAGTAATATGCTTTATTTAAAGCAGCAGAAAATTCAACTCAGAATAACAGGTTTTGATGAATTTTCTGCTGCTTTAAATAAAGTATATATATATATATATATATATATATATATACACACGCACATCTAGAAAGCAAACTTATAGCTTGCTTTCTACTTTTGTGTTTGTGTGTGTATTTGTGTGTGAGTGTGTGTGTATATAACTAATTAATGTGTGTGTTTGTATCTATCTAATGTGTGTGAATCTATCTTATATATATATATATATACACACACACACCATGTAGAAAGCAAACTTAAAATATACCGGAGTGTACAGGAAGAGTATAAACAATTAAACTGATCCCCAGAACATTACTTGTAATCATTTTATCACATTTCAGTACAGGTTTGAATTCACAACAGCAAGCTAACAAAGATCCGATCAAATGGTCCTTGTTATCTTCCTCGCCAACAAAAACAAAAGAAAAAAAAGCACTTACTGAATAAACTCCATCAAACCATATATATATACTTTACATTAGTGGTTACCAACTAGTGTGCGACGACGCCCTGGAGTTCTGTATAGCCTTCAGTAACTAAGGATGTCGCAGGATTTTAGATTTAAATAACAATTGACAAAAATATCAAAGTCCATATTCTAAAATCGGAGGAGTGAATTTTGAGGGAGAGATACACTTAGTGCGAACCCATATTTTGCTCTGGAATTCACATTTTCTCTGTTAGAATAAAATAAGGGAGTCACTTATCCTCAGCGTTGGGAGATAGAGTAATGATACCATTTAAACATTGGAAACCACTGATCTATATACTTGTTATAAATGTATAAACTTCACACTTAATGTAATTTTTTTACTGTATTTTTCTTTGTTATTTGAATTGACGAGAACTGTTAGACATGTGTCTATTAATTTAAAAGCGGGCGGGGGGGGGGACGATACATGAATTCAGACATTGGCGGAATCCCATCATTGATTGAAATTGTATACATAATGTAAAACAATTAGTCATTTCAATAATTATTTTGTCTTACGATTTAAAGACAATTTAAAAAGAAAAAGAATATAAGGAGGAAAATGCCCACGTCAAAAGTAGAGGATGTTTGAATGTCAAAATCCAGCTGATTTAAGACATTACATAAAAGGAGTGAATACTATCGTAATAAAAAGGTTAAGTTATGTCATAGTAAGAATTATTACCATATTATACGCTATTGATCTTTTTGGCTTTTAATGAATTGTTTTATGCATTTGAAATTAAGAGTTTTGACAAAATACGTGTTTAAAAAGGCAAATAAATATGGGTGGGTTAAACATAATCGTAATCGGCATCAAGACATCGCCGAACAAACGTTAAAAAAATGGAATTATAAACAGCACAAAGTTAAGAACGGTGTATAAAATAATAGAATGAATGAAGATGCATCAAAAAAGATAAATTGGGTACAATTTTAAGAAGTATGAACATATTAAAAGTAAAAGTTAATTCGACACATACCAAAAAGGTCAACACAGGAAGCGCTTTTCATTGAAGTAAAAGAATGACGTTAAATGAAAATCGGCAATTTCCGTTAAACATCGGCTATCTCCGTCCTGAATTATTAAAAGCCTCCGTTGAAAGGAATTGGTTTACGTGACAGCAGCAAGTAGCTGCTATGGTGGCTCTATTTTTTTTCTTTTTTATTCTTTCTCTCTGTCTAGCTACGTACAGACAGCATTATAATGAGCAATTGCCAAACCAATTCGCTATCACTGCAATGAAGTAGAGACTTCAGCTATCTTTTCCCCGATTGCGTTGGCGGACATCGTCGTCGGTTTACTGGCGATACAAGAGGTTTCCATTGTCACCGACTCCGATCCAAAGGTATATATGTGCCTGGTGGTGGCACAAATATGCGACACTTGCCTTTCTGTAACCTCGTCGCTGCACTAGATAGGTGAATCGCAGTCTCCGAGATAGAATCTGGGAAGCCGCTGTCATTGATATATGTATCGATGATAGTGGTAGCCTTTCGAACCATCTAGCGACCCTAGGCGCACGGAAAACAGGACTTCGTACCTGGGCATTAGCCATCACTGCTATCCAATCTAGTGGACTCCGCGATCACCGACATGTCCACTGACGCTGGGAATTCTGTGACTGAATGGTACCACATTTCCGGGTCTTATGAAAGTGGAAGTATTTACTTTGTTAAAAGCAGGTGTTTACCCAAGTAAACTAGTGCGCAGCAGAATGCCGGTTACATATTACAAAGCAGCCAATGTGGTACTTGTGGACCGTCTTCAAAGAAATATTTACTCGCATCTACATTAACTATACCTCCATTCATATCTTGCATATTTTCTGAGGAACACCTTCGTTTAGGTTATTTCCACCATAAAATGTTCCTCAAACATACTCTCTTAAATACATACAGCAACGAAGAATACTGATATTTCCCTCAAAAATTTTAAAGTAATCCAAAATACGGCATTACAGCGGGAGATTGCGAGATTGAGGTACTGGAAGGGCTAAGCAGGCCTCAGGAGTATCACTTCGTACTTTAGGATCCAAGAGGAGAAATAAACGATGACAAAATCTTCTTTGTCAGCAACCTGACACCCCAGAACGTCTTTAATACTATACCGGAAAAATATAAATTGCCATCAAACTACAGTATTTTAGGATTTTATTCCGTTTATCTGCTAACATACTAGCTCCCATCTCTACCACAGCATCTAGAACATTCATAAGCGACCTGCAACCTGCGGAACATTCTGAATGGCATGCCTAACAAAAGCCTTACTTTGAATCTTTTAGTGGCATGGCCTGCTTAATGATGAGCTATGTCTCATGTGTATGGCTTCTGGAAAAAAGGTCTCCTGTCACTGATCTATGATATGTAATGAGACAAAAGAATCCATAACAATGATGTCTTATATGAGGCGTTTACCTCTAGCTCAAGGTCTCTTCCTAATGTCATGCAGACTTATGTTCATCTGTAGTAATGGTTGTCTTAACCCTTTGGTGTTTAGCCAGCCATATCCGGCCCAAATATCCTACATGCTTTACATTGAAACTGGCCATATCTAGCCCCTCACTCCTAACTTACATTGACATTCTAAGAATAAACTATCACACCATCGAAACTTCAAAGCTGTAAGATAATGTATGATTAATTGAAAATAATTTGAGTGAAAAAAGTATTACATTTAACAGATTAAGCTGAACACTAAAGGGTTAAAGTATTTTGAGAACAAAATGAGTGTCCTTGTTGCAGTGGTAATATAAGAGTTTTCTTGCCCTCTCTGACTTATTATTGCCATTGTCTATTTACTTTCATAAATTGGTAATCTTCTTTAAAAGTAAACTTATTAGATATTCATCTTCAGGGGCGGACTGGGGGTGGGGGTTGAGGGGCACGTGTCCCCCCCCCCAAGAAAAGGAGTGCGCCCTTCTAAATAATGTTACTACGCCCTTTTCTCCTGGAATTGCATTCCCTTCTGACCAGGGCTGGATTAAGATCCATTGAAGCCCTAAGCACTTATAAGATTTTAGTGCCTCCGTAAAAGATTAATATAAACAATAACAAACCATAAAATAAATTTTTATTTTTCAAAATGAAGCAAAACAGTAAGACCACATGGTTCCGGGTTCAGTCCCACTGCGTGGCACCTTGGGCAAGTGTCTTCTACTATAGCCTCGGGCCAACCAAAGCCTTGTGAGTGGATTTGGTAGACGGAAACTGAAAGAAGCCCGTCGTATATATGTATATATATATATGTGTGTGTGTGTGTTTGTCCCCCCAACATCGCTTGACAACCGATGCTGGTGTGTTTATGTCCCCGTAACTTAGCAGTTCGGCAAAAGAGACCGTTAGAATAAGTACTAGGCTTACAAAGAATAAGTCCTGGGATCGATTTGCTCGACTAAAGGCAGTGCTCCAGCATGGCCACAGTCAAATGACTGAAACAAGTAAAAGAGAAGGAAAATAATGTTTATTTTTGTATACTTCCACTTTATATTTGAAAAGCTTCCTCCAACTTTTTTGAATTGGAAAGTCTTCAATCACATCCTCAAAATTAATTTTAGGTAACACATCTGGCATCCCGAATATTATTTTAGCAAGTTTAAAGTGATTTCTCTTGTACGATAAATCATTGACCATTTCTGTAGTGCCCCCTCCTTCCCTTGATGCCGTAAGCATGTACATATTTTGCTTAATGGTTAATCCAGTGCTGCTTCTAACCTTGTGCCCTTCCTTTGAAAAATTCCTGGGACCACATCTGATCTTATTTGTAAAGATTCTATGAACAATCATATAGTTTGGAACCTAAGTGCAACATACAAGCCACATAAACATATGCCAAGTTCCAGTTTTATTCAATTTGCATTCTTGAATAATTAATTATGGGATCAATATTAATGCTCCAAAAATATATCACTTCAAGCAACTGCTTTCAAAATAATTTACTGGAAAAGAAACTTTTGCTGAAACCATTTTTCAACATTGTGGAAAATGTTCATCAACATTTTAGACATATTTTTCAGTTTGCAATTTAGTTGGATATTTCAATCAAACCTCACTAATGTATGCAAGATGTTAGGTGACTCTTCATAAACTATATAGAGGGTGTAGACTTCATTTAAAAAATTGTATGTTGTATAAATAGGTTCAGTATTTGAAATTTTCTGCAGGTAATTACAATTGTATTGAAACAGAGATAAATTTTCAGGATGAATCCACTTGTGTATGCTGCTCAGGTATTTGCAACAGAAATATGCATAACAAATGAGAAGTAGTGATCAGCGAAGATTACAAAACTTGAGGTCCTAGATCAGTATTTCTCAATGGCGGCAGTTTGTGTCACCCCACTCACTGGAGGCAAAAAGAGAATTCTTGAGGTCAAAAAGTAGGAGTATATTTGTTGGAAGGGGGTCAAAAATTTATTCAAGCAATAATTGAAATCAGATTATTTTTAAATGCCTCATCAAAATTTTGAAATATTTGGGGGGTTATATATATATTGTTTTTTTGGGGGGTTATATATATATATGTATATATATGGTCAGTGATGTTGAAGGGAATTGATATGAGAGTTACAATGAGATAGGAGTCGTCATTCAAAAATTTCTCTGGCAGTTTAATGATGAGTATGCATTCAACATTCAGTTCTTAATGAGGTGTGTACACAAGTGTTCTAATTGTGTTATTATTTATTACAGACTTTTGTGGCAGCAAACTGGCAGAATAATTAGCATGCCAGACAAAAATGCTCAACAGCATTTCATTCTGTGTTCAATTTCCGATGAGCTTGACTTTTCCTTTCACCCTTCCAAGGTCAATAAAATAAGTACCAATTGAGCACTGGGGTCAATGTAATCAACTTACCCCACCCAGAAATTGCTGGCCTTGTGCCAAAATTTGAAACCATTTTTTATTATAGATTTTCCTTTTAGTGTTCTAATGCTCCTTAAATTTTGCATTTGTTCCTTAACTTCATTGTTACTTTTCAAAACTTCATTTAAACACTCAGTTACAGCTTGTGCTTTTAAGATTAAAGTGTTTAAAATGTTGTTTTGTCATGATTAAAATTGATAAGGAGTGCTAACATGTATGAAATTTATTTTCTTTTGAGATTGCTGCAGGTTTCCAGGGGAAGATACAACTTTGGCCTACTTTTCATGAATAAAGGCTACTTTAACTTCAGCTTGTGTTACTAAAATGATAACATAATTAATATTTGTGTGCTTTGTAGTGCATTTACTGCTAGAAAATTAGTGCAATTTCAATATAAAAAGTAGCCTGGCAATTCGCTTAATTGTGATGAAATGTTCTTCTATAACTAGCACCACAACAAAATTGAAAAAATGATTAAGTTTAACAATGAATGATAGTATAAGGACAAAATTTGTGAATTTGAGAGAGGTTTTTTTTTCATACCAATTCCACCATTTTTCAAACAATGCATCTAACTGCACCCCAGTTTTTTTTACAAATTGCACATTTAAAAAAATAGCTTATTGTAATTACATAATGCACAAGTCTCATTACTAACATCAAGCAGTGTCAGCACCAGCATTTTTGTTATAGCCTGAACAAAGTTCAGCCAGAAAACTATGGAGACGGGTAAATTTCATATAAGTAATATCATGAGTTTTCATGTAACAATTCAAATTCAAAGATACTTCTCTGCTTCATTGCAAACTTAGTACAGCCAGCTTGTCACTTATTGATGAGTATGTCTTGTTAACATGTACCATGCCTTCCCTGATTGTCTTAGATGCCTGTGTAGTAGTGAACAGACATAGACACCATCTCAGCCTCCTCATCCTTAATCGAGTGGAACATCCAAGATATGATGCCTTGCAAGTGGGAGGATTGTACCAGCACTGTAGCTGGTACTCTTTATTACAGCTGAGCAGATTGAAGAAATGTGAAATGAAGCATGTTCCTCCAGGACATAACATGGTCTGAGAATCAAAATTATGACTTTTATGATTGTGCACCAAACACCATAAGCACCCTGTCATGTGATTTCACCATCGCAAATTTAAAATAGTATGAGACATAACTGGCAGAAACGATTTTAAATAAGTTGCAATATGAACAGAAAAATGATTGACTGGATCCCTTTTGATCATGAATTACCATGGGATTGCACCTAGAAAGTTATCCTCTGAGGCACAAGTCTGAGCAAGGTTGTTTATGGAAAACCAGTAGTTGCCCATGCACACCGTCCTCCCCACTTCACACCACTGATGTTCTCCAAGGGAAAGGCAAAGGCCAGTACAGCTTGGCACCAGTGCTGTCACAACTCGTTTCTACAGCTCAGTGAACTGGAGCAGTGTGAAGTAAAGTGTCTTGCTCAAGAACGCAATACAGAGCCCAGTCCGGGAATCAAACTCACTACCTCATGATTGTAAGCCTGATGCTCTAACCCAGGGGCGGGTAAACCCCTGCCCATGGGTGCAATTGTATGTTCAAAATATAGTCAATTTTTCAATTATAAAATTTATATGATACTCATATGCCTATTTGCAACCTAGGTCGCGTTTCCATGACAACTTAAAACAGTTAAACTAGAACAGAAAATTGCCATTCGATTGGAAATTTTGTTATCACCATAAAACACATATTGCTAAGTTTGTACCACCTCCTTGGACAATTCCACTTGAAACAATTGGGTGGTCAACAAATTTGAAGTAGTGCTAAGTGTTATTAATGGTAGAGTGCATATGTATTATTTTAGTGAATATCTTTGTTTTTGAAGATTGCTGATAAGAGGACTAGAGGAATGGCAGCAGATAAGTCTAGGTATGATGTAGATAAAATTGAAAGCAATGAAAAAGGAATTTAGTACTATGGTTGGATTAGTTTAGCAAGGAATAGTGTGAAAATGATAAGATTTCATTATACATACAAACACCCACATTTTTTTAACTGGTTTCAGTAATTGGACTATGCTTACACTATTGCTGAATTCTTATTTCAGTATGTTACTTATTTTATCACTCTCTATTTGTCAGACTGTTAAGTTATAGGATATAGTTACCCACATTGGTTTTTTTAAATGAAATAAACATAAATACAGATACACATATATGTACATAACAAACTTCTACACAATTTCCACCAACAAAATTTCATTTACAGAGCATTAGACAACTCAAGGTAACAGTTGGAAACATATATGGAAAGTGCCAGGCAACTGAGCCAAATTTAGAAAAAAAGGCATTACAAAAGTGAATTCCTTAACCTCACAGCTATGTCTGAATACATTATATCCATATAAAGAATTGATATATAAACATCAAGAAATAAATACACAGTAATTAAGAGCTCAATAGCATGTCATTAAACTATGACAAGTTATTACATTGCAACAAATTCAAATGGGACCAAAGGAAGGTAGACAAATCTCAAACACCTTCAGGTAGATAGCCCTGCTCGATCTGTAGAAAAGGCGTAGGTAGGAACTCTATAAGATGCACCAAGTGTAAGCTATGGACACATAAGAGGTGCAGCAATGTCAAAGGAAGGCTAACTAGGAATATAGTTTTTGTATATGGCAGATGCTCTGGTGCAATAAACACTGAAAATGCGCAGAGACCATCTTCCGCCACATTCCAGGGAGAAAAACTTGAAATAGTTGATAGTTTCCATTACCTAGGTGACCAAGTCAGTAGCGGGGGTGGGTGTGCCGAAAGTGTAACTGCTAGAGTAAGAATAGCCTGGGCAAAGTTCAGAGAGCTCTTACCTCTGCTGGTGACAAAAGGTCTCTCGCTCAGAGTAAAAGGCAGACTGTATGACTGCTGAGGATATGCGTAAGCTCGCAAGAAATGAAGCCAGTATGCTCCATTGGATGTGTAATGTCAGTGTTCATACCTGACAGAGTGTAAGTGCCTTGAGAGAAAAGTTGAACCTAAGAAGCATCAGATGTGGTGTGCAAGAGAGGCGTCTACGCTGGTATGGACACGTAGTAAGAATGGATGAAGATAGTTGTGTGAAAAAGTGCCACACCCTAGCGGTTGAGGGAACCTGTGGAAGAGGTAGACCCAGGAAAACCTGGGACGAGGTGGTGAAGAACGACCTTCGCTCTTTAGGTCTCACCGAGACCTTTGGAAGTATGCTGTGCGCGAGAAGACCCAGCAGGACAAGTGAGGCCATAACCCATGGCCCCTACCTGGGACGTAGTCAGTCCACCTGTGCATACCTTCTTTCTTGGGACGCATAACTCTACTTGTGAAGACCTGTTGAGGCAAGTGAAAATCAAAAATCAAAATCGATCAACATCAATGGAATTTGTAGTTTTGTGGTACCAGTGCCGGTGACACATAAGAAAACCATCCGAACGTGGCTGTAGCCAATACCGCATCGACTGGCCTCTGTTCTGGTGGCACGTAACAAACACCATCCAAGCGTGGCCGTTCGCCAGCCTCGTCTGGCACCTGTGTCGGTGGCACATAAAAAGCACCCACTACACTCACGGAGTGGTTGGCATTAGGAAGGGCATCCAGCTGTAGAAACTCTGCCAGATCTGACTGGCCTGGTGCAGCCTTCGGGCTTCCAAGACCCCAGTTGAACCATCCAACCCATGCTAGCATGGAAAGCGGGCGTTAAATGATGATGATGATATAGTTGGTTAATATTATCTTTAAGAGCAACGTTTTTAGCATAAATTTCAAATAGAGCATACTTCAGTTGTAGTCAACAGCTGTTTCATTAAGATAAACACTGCCAAATGTATAATTACATAATTGTGGTACATAAATCAAATTACTTTAAAACTAGTATTTACCCAAATCATCAAGAGTGTTATGTTATTTATCAGAAAACTAAAAAAATTAAGTATCACAGCCTCGGGCCGACCAAAGCATTGTGAGTGAATTTGGTCTCCAAATATATATATATATAATTTTCTAGATGGTGTAATTTAATTGTTCCTTTTGAATTAATGAAAATTGGTTTTTTTCTAACTTTTTATATATATATTATATTGTGTGAAATTTGATTTAGTATTTCTAAATTGAATTTTTTTCCTTGTAAGTTTTGGATTTTATTCCCTCAAATAATAATTATTATATATATATATATGTATGTATGCGTGTGTATGTTTGTGTCTGTGTTTGTTCCCCCAACATTGCTTGACAACCGATGCTGATGTGTTTACATCCCTGTAACTTAGCAGTTCGGCTAAAGAACTGATGGAATAAGTACTAGGCTTACAAATCCTGCAGTCAATTTGCTCAACTAAAAGGTGGTGCTTCAGCATGGCCAGTCAAAGGACTGAAACAAGTAAAAGAATACCCTTATTGTATGGACATCAAAGTTTGTAACAAGATCCAGATCAGTTGAATTTAAAACAATAATAGTATTTTCCCTCCATTCACCAACATAGAATGATTAAGGTTTGACCAGGAGTACATTAAAACTTCATTTTGCAAACCAATGCAACAATAGCGAGAGTGCAGGTATTGCTATGTCCTTGCTCCGCCCTTGATGTCAAGTGGACAAAGTGTCAACAACACCAAAATGATTACATATAGTTTGTGATAATTCTCTTGACCCCACTGCCCTAAAAATAAAACGTCTTTCATTTTATAATACTCTTTCAGCTGAAATTTTAAAACCTTTAAGACATCTTGACATTTTAAAAACAAATCATCCAGCTAAAGCTAATAAAACTATTACAAAAAAAAACTGAAAGTTGTATCCTTATTTAGACAATTGTAAAACTATATAAAAATAAGAGAATTACCATTATCATCATTTAACGCTTTCATTACTGTATTTATTTTGAGATGCTCCGTGTTTCTTTCAATTATTTTAAACATAAAGAATTTAGTAAAATAACTTAGTTATCATTAAGCTAGTGTTAGGAACGTAAATTGTGACTAAGGCTTGGAATATTTTAATTCAAAACTTATGAAAACAAGACATTTTACCACAGAGCCAGTTCTGGCCAGGTTAGTAACAAAAGGGTTAACATACATTTTCCATGCTAGAATGATTAAGACAGAGCATTCATAACTAGCAGCTGCTATCTTGTTTCCTAAAGAGTACATTTATCTGGCTTGCATGTTCATCACAACATATTTGTTTCATCATTCAGGTACACTAACATTACACATTGAACAAAGAATGCATCCTTTCTTTTTAGCCTTTGCACATTTTCTGCATTTAATGCCCTTGATTTGTTACCATGCAATATTGCACTTTGTGTAAAAACATATAGCCATTCAACCCTTCACTTGGAGAGAATTCTTGTTCCCAACAGGTGCAATAGCTTCTTGAACATTTTCTGCTTTCTTATTTTGGATACTATGTCTTAAGAGCACTCACCTCACCTCCACTGCTGATTAAGTCGCTGAGTAATAGTAGCTATTGAAAGAATGTTTCATGGATACTCATACTAACTACTCAGTATATCTGGTACAAAATCTATTTCAACCTGCCAGTGATCTCTGCATATCATCCATCAACACACAGTAGAATTCCCACCAACTCTTTTTCCGTACATTAAGCATGGCTGTACAGTCCAATATTTCTTGCAACATTTAATTTTAGACTTGATTCTAGGCTGCTTTTGTTTGGAACTCGTTCTTTGATTCAACTTTGCAAAGTGAGTTGTTGGTACAGTTTTTAAGGACACCCAATCTTAAATTCTTTGTTATGATAGAGAGAAGTATAATAAATAGGAAAGAAACAAGAACAAAACTATTGGACAACCAGCCTAAATGCTTGATAAACATTGCTAACAGATGTAATATAAAGCTTGTGTTGCTCTCACAAGTCATTTATCTACCCCTGGTTTTCTTAGGTATCACCACTATACAGGTGGAGGCACATGGCCTAGTGGTTAGAGCAACGGACTCGCAGTCAAGGGATTGTGGGTTCAAATCTCAGACCGTGTAATGAGTGTGTTTATGAGCGAAAACACCTAAGCTCCACACAGCTGCAGCAGAAGGTAATGGTGAACTTCTGCTGACTCTTTCACAATTTTCTTTTACTCTTTCCTACTGCATCTTGCAGCTCACCTGCAACGGACTGGCGTTCTGTCCAGATGTGGACCCTATACGCCAAGGAAACTGGCCCTTATGAGCCAGGCGTGGCTCGAGAAGGAACAAACAAGAAAACCACTACACAGTGTATGGAACCCACATGGACAAACAGATACAAATCCTAATTGTTACTCACCCAATATATGATGATGTTTAGGTAGCTGCTTCCACATTTCAAAACTATGAACTGAAAACAGTACCACAAGTTAACATGAAGTGCAATATGCTTAACAGTCGTTGGAGTCATGCTTTATGAATGTTGTACTAAGGTTTTGGCAAAAAGAAATGGGAATCTGTTACTAGGAACGTCTTTGTCACTCAGTCTGTGCCAACTTGCATAAAGGTCAATTAAAGCCAACAGATAGCTTGACTTCAGCCAATGGAATCAATCTTCTTTCTGTTGTGCCAGTGGTACATAAAAAGCACTCAGCACACTCTGTTAAGTGGTTGGTGTTAGGAAGGGCATCCAGCTGTATAACCTATACCACAAGACAATTGGAGTTTGGCCGGCTCCATGTCAAACCGACCAACATATACCAGTATAGAAGACGGACAATAAACAATCACGATGATTCATTTATGTTTCAGTCATTTGATTGTGGCCATGTTGGAGCACCGTCTTTACTCGAACAAATCAACCCCAGAATTTATTCTTTGTAAGCCTAATACTTATTCTATCGGCCTCTATTGCCAAACTGCTAAGTTACAGGGACATAAACACACCAACATTTGTTGTCAAGTGATGGTGGGGAGGACGACAGGCTTCTTTCAGTTTCCGTCTATGAAATCCACTCACAAGGCTTTGGTTGGTCCGAGGCTAAAGTAGAAGACGCTTTCCCAAGGTGCCACACAGTGGGGCTGAACCTGGAACCATGTGGTTGTTAAGCAAGCTACTTACCACACAGTCACTCCTGTGTCCTATATGATGATGAAACTCAAATCCTCTGTGAAAGAAGTCACAATGGCATTTATCATTTACAAAGCAAGTATCAAATTGCTACTGTCAGTTAATTTCCACTCACAAGAAATAAGCTGGTTGCTGCTTGATATATCACAGTAAAGCATTAACCACACTTCAACACATCCTTTCATTAGCTTTTGTGATTGCACAAAATACTCATTAACAACTCCAGGAAATTATTCAGAAAAAAAAAACACAAAATGCAAATATTTTGAATATTTTAATCAGATTAAATTTACATACAATATCAATGGTGAAAAAAACTCATGATTATGTACAAATGAAATCACATATGTTTAAAACAGAATTTAAAATGACTTTACTGGTGTCATTAGATGTTTGTGATTGAATTCATAAAATAAGGTGAAATGACCATCTATCACTCAATAGGTACAAAAGCCACAGCTCTCACTTCCATGCTGCTAAATACCATCAGTCGCTGTCACTGAAAGTCTTTTTCTTCCCGGTTCCTTTAAAAAACAAACAAGCAAAAAAAAAAAAAATTGTTTAGAAAATATCACAAGTAAATTAATATTCATTTATTTATCTCAAACTTCAAATACAAAACACAAGATCAAAAACAAAAGAAAAGAAAAAAGAAAGAAAAAAGGCCTTACATACCTCCAAAGCTACTTCGTCCTCCACCACCAAAACGTCTGCCACCTCCACCACTACCACCACCACCACTACCACTACCACCACCACCACGTCTGCCATAACCGCCACCGCCACCACCACCACGACGTCCTCCGTAACCTCCGCCACTATGTCTACCACTGTAACCTGCACAATCAAATTTCAAACTAAGAAAATCACACGTCTTAACTCCTGAAAACAATCTATTAATTATCTGGTTTATACAAGGCTTAACCTTTTTTTAATACAAATCCACCTAAAACTGACCTTGGTTCTATGATAGAAATTTCTTGTTTTAAATTAAACTTTGCATCAAAATTTCATGTCAATTTATATTCCATACATTAACTTAATAATAATCATTTGTCTTTTACTTGTTTGTCATTAGACAGTGGCCATCCTGGGGCATCAATTTGAAGAATTTTAGTCAAATGAATTGACTCTAGGACATCTTTTTTTTAAAACCTAGTACTTATTCTATTAATCTCTTATGCCGAACTGCTAAGTTACAGGGTGTAAACACACTAACACTAGTTAACTGGTGGGGTACAAATGCACACATACACACATACGACAAGCTTCTTTCAGTTTCTATCTACAAAAATCCATTCACAAGGCTTTGGTTGCCCTGAGGCTATAGTAGAAGATACTTGCCCAAAGTGACACACAGTGGAACTGAACCCAGGTTTGGAAGCAAACTTTTTACCATAAATCCACGCCTGACAAAGTTATCTTAATAAATTCATTATTTTCAAAAATAATTAAAACAAAGTCAGTGTGATTTAACAGAAATATGGTAATAAAAGGACTTAAAGGTTAAAGTGTGATAAAAAAAATAACTGAACTAGCCACTAAACAATATTATGACGGTCATGAAAAGAATTTCTCATAGACACCTCAAAACTAATTAAAACAGCCAGACGTTAACAAAACAGTCAGCAAATATCTTTGTTGGTCTCGAAAAAAGAATTGTCTATTAACACCTGACTGTAGTGATGAGCTCAATGTCAATATTTAGAGGTACAAAGAAATTAGAAGTTCAATTATCTGAATATAATTTTAACATGTTTACTGCATAAAAGCTGAAGTAAGAACACAACCCTTTAGCATTTAAACCGGCCCTAACTGGCTCAAATATTCTACCTGTTTTATGCTCAAACCAGCCAGCTCTCAACTCTCACACGTACCCTATGATATCATTCTTAAAATATACATTTATATCATCAAAATCTCAAAGCTACAAGGTAACACATAATTAATTGAAAACAGTGTGAGTAAATAAGCATTACATTTGACAAAGTAATCCGATCGTTAAAGGGTTAAATAAAATAGGCGCAGGAGTGGCTGTGTGGTAAGTAGCTTGCTAACCAACCACATGGTTCCGGGTTCAGTCCCACTGCGTGGCATCTTGGGCAAGTGTCTTCTGTTATAGCCCCGGGCCAACCAATGCCTTGTGAGTGGATTTGGTAGACGGAAACTGAAAGAAGCCTGTCGTATATATACATATGTATGTGTGTGTGTTTGTGTGTCTGTGTTTGTCCTCCTAGCATTGCTTGACAACCGATGCTGGTGTGTTTACGTCCCCGTCACTTAGCGGTTCGGCAAAAAGAGACCGATAGAATAAGTACTGGGCTTACAAAGAATAAGTCCCGGGGTCGATTTGCTCGACTAAAGGCGGTGCTCCAGCATGGCCGCAGTCAAATGACCGAAACAAGTATAAGAGAGTAAAATATACCAATATTTAAAATATTTCAGACCAACACCCTATACAATCAGATTGTGTCAGATGTCACAATCCACTCTAACAAAATGAAGTAAATCAAAAGTTACTGTACCTCCACTACTTCTTCCATCACCATCACCCCTGTTTCTAGCAAAGCAACATCGAACAGTTCTGCCATCAATGTTAGAGTCATCATGTTTGTTTAAAGCACTTTTAGCTTTTGATGCAGATTCAAATTCCACAAAAGCAATTCTAAACAAAATAAATAAATGTCCTTTTTCAAGAGCAATCAACAAACATAACTGATGTTAAAAAGGAAAACATACAAATGATCAGCCAGAAATTAAAAACATCCTAAGCGATGCAGCAGCTATCTTTACATACCCCTTTAGCTTTCCAGTATCTGAATACATTGGTATTCGTACATCAGTAGCATCTTTGAAATATGATCGCAAAGAATCCTCTGTTGAATCATAGGATAGATTTCTAATTAACAGCACACTGGATTCTTCAGGTTGATCTAAAATATAAAAAAAAAATCAAGTGTGTGTATGTGTGTGTAGTGGCTATGAGAGGCATCAGATGTAGTGTGCAAGACAGAAGAGTGTGCTGGTATGGATGAGAACAGCTGCATAAAGAAGTACTGATCCCTAACTGTGCAAGGAACCCAAGAAGATGTGAAGTGAGATGGAGCCTCTTAGAGGAGATGACAAGAGACTGAGACTTCTGGCAATTTTCCTGCTTGAGAAGACACAAGCCAAGTGAATTTGAGGTTATCCACATATGCACGCATGTCCTTTTCAGCCATATCCCCACCCCACACCCACACAATACCCAACTTCTGTCAAACTGCCACCAGACTCCTCCCTCATGCACCTCACATGCTGCAGGCCCCTCCACTCTCTCATGTGTCTGTCTACATGCTCCC
This sequence comes from Octopus sinensis, assembly GCF_006345805.1. Lineage (NCBI taxonomy): Eukaryota > Metazoa > Mollusca > Cephalopoda > Octopoda > Octopodidae > Octopus > Octopus sinensis. The sequence continues at coordinate 25,705,358 of NC_043001.1, read as the reverse complement.
CATGCCTCACATACCTTCCCTACCTCTTTCCCAACCACTCTAATTTCCCTCATTATCACTTACTACAGTCATGTCTTCCTCATCCCCAAACATATACCCTCACACTCACATGGAACATCCCTCTCTATCCCCTCTGCACAACCTATACTCCCCTCCACTTTCCCCTGTGGATAAACTCCAATACATCACCACACCATCTATTTCTCTCTCCTAACTCCCTTCTCCTACTAGGATAGCCAGATAATTCCTCTTAGTAAGATGACTACCTCTGTCCTTCCATCATACTCCAACCTCCTGTCTGGCACATTAATCCCCTTGATTCACTCCCTCTCTCAACCAAGGGGCCTTTGCCTTGCAAGTTACCCATGCTGGTAAAATGTAAAAGGCACCCAGTACACTCTGTGAAGTAGTTGGCATTAGGAAGGATATCCAGCCATAGAAACCAACCCAAAACAGGTGACTGGAGCCTGGTGGGGCTCTCTGGCTTACCAGCTCCGATTAAACTGTTGAACCCATGCCAGCATGGAAAACAGACATATGATAGGATATTAATGCACACACTAACTTGAGTTAGTTTCAATCCGAATCCCTAACAAATACAAATACAAAAAAAAAAAAGCAAAAATTACCATTAAAGCCACGTCTTCTGTTTTTTGAAGAACCACTTGCATAATCCAAGAACAATTTTTGGTCCCCACACTCAACCCCTTGTTTATTTTCAACAGCATCCTTTACTTCTTCAGCACTACTAAACTCAATGTAGGCAAACCTAGGTGTAAAAAAAAAAAATAATAATAATAATGAGACAAAAACATACGCAGTAGTTTTACTAATATTATAAATAGTTTGAGTTAAGCCTTGCACATGGGAACCCTCTCGTTTCTAAAATTTTTGACAAGCCCTTTCTTATTTGAACTATTAAAATCTAGTCGCTTTTTGCAAAACTACTGCAAAGACCTTTATCTAATATGACAAAACAAGAACACCCAAACATATGATTCTCTAATTGATAAGCAATTCAATAAAGCTTACCCTCTATGTGCATTCCCCCTGAATGGAATTCTAACATTTTGTGCATCAGGGAATATCTCCATCAGATTGTTCCTGATACTATCTTCTGAATCATCGAAGGACAAATTCTTCACAAACAGGGATTTTGAATCATCCTCTGTAGAAGGGGAAGAGAAAAAGAAAGTTCATCAACTTCAACTGAAATTTGCAGTGTTCAGTGAATCACCACAACAGGACATCTTGTGCAATTAAAAGAAAAAAAAAAAATTCAGGAAAACAAATCAACATACCCTTGCTCCTTTCTGGTTTTGATGCCCCTAAGGGTCTACCTTTTTCAAATGCCAACATAGACCCTTTATATTCAAGATTTTTCATTGCTAAAACTGTATCAAGATCATCAGGATTAGCTAAGTCAATGTGGGCAAACCTATAACAGAAAGCAATAAAAACGAATGAGGATAAAGTAGAGAAAAGGACACGAAATGTAAAATGGCTAATAAACTATTGTAATACATACATTCTGTCATTACGCTTGCGAACAGATGTAAATGCAATTCCCTTCTTCTTAAGAAATTTCTCAAGCTTCTCAATGGTCACTTCCTGGGGAACATTTCTGCACAGAACAGTAACAGGTTCTGAAAAGGAAGATTAAAAAAATAAAGACTCAATACTAGCTTACTTTAATAACCAATGATATAGTCAGCAGTAAATAATGAACAGCAGTAAATAATCAACTCATATTTTATTACAATTTCTATGAATAAAAAAAATCAAAAAGAGCTTATATTAGGTATCACTGCAGAGCTCCATAGAAGGGAGACAAGCACAGCTTGACTACACAAAAACATGCTTTTGCCTGATGTCAAAATACATTTTTTCCTACTGACAGCTTTATACCATTCGAAAGTTCTGGGCGTGAACTTTCTTCTCGTATACTTTTCCTCAAAATCTGACACTTCCCTATTATGGCAGGTCCCCTCAATTACAATCATATTTCAACCCATTGAGTTTGACTACACAAAAACATGCTTTGCCTGATGTCAAAATACATTTTTTCCTACTGACAGCTTTATACCATTCAAAAGTTCTGGGCGTGAACTTTCTTCTCGTATACTTTTCCTCAAAATCTGACACTTCCCTATTATGGCAGGTCCCCTCAATTACAATCATATTTCAGCCCATTCACAATGTTTGTCCCACTTTTTGTTTCTGACTGCTGAATGCTAGACCTTGTTCAAGTTCAATGCATTTGAGCACTATAACTTGATTTGTGTTGAAAATGATACAGCCATGAAGGAGACTTTTGCTTTATTTTACTGAAAAAATTGCTGGAGGTAGGTCAGGTAATCCTTATGAAATACAAAAGTGAAAATTTTACTGTTAGAAAAGAACATATTTTCTTCAAGATTTTTATGTAATAAGAAAGAAAAGTTTCTCACAAATTCAATACAGCCATTGGTGAATCTGACTATGAAATGGTGCAAAAAGGCGAAGTCAATACAAAGGGGACTACCATGACTGCCCATATAGGATTAATGCATACTGATACTACTTGTCAAACACCAGTCTGACTAGCTATCCATATGTATGTGTAAGAAAGAACAGATTTATTAAGAAAAAAAACTGCTAGGTGTAAAGGTGTGTGTGTTTCTTTTCTTTTTTTTTGATTGCTTAAATCTCAGCAAGAACTACCCTTGGTTAAAAAAAACTCTTGTGTTCTTTCATATTAATCAATAAAATGTGTTTATGAAGAGAAAAACTATTGAAAGACATCAATATATGTCAGAGTGACAAAGAAACGAGGAAGGTACCAGGTGGCTGTGGGATGTGTTAGAAGCAACAGTTAATTCTCCCTTAACCCTTTAGTGTTCGCATTATTCTGCCACAATTAATGCTTCTTCATCCACATTGTTTTGAACTAATCATGCATTATCTTGTAGCTATGAGATTTTGATGAGGTAGCTGTTAATTTTTAAAATGATATTGTAGGGTTGGTGTGAGAGACCAGATCTGGCCAGTTTGAACATAAAACAGGCAGAATACTTTTGGCCGGATATGGCCGGTTTAAATGCTTTTTTGTTTGAAAATATTTTCAAGAACGTTTTTTTTTTCTACTGAAAAGGCTCCTTCTATCCTTTTCAAGTTCATAGTGTAAAAAAAAAAAGGGGGGAATGAAGGGTAAGGGGAAGAAAAAACCCACAAACTTTCCAAAATTTTTTTTTCATAAAAAGCTTCACCCCATCATTTCCAAGGCTGTGGTAAAATATATTTTTTAAAATTGGAAAAATCCCTGTCAAAAGGTTCTAATATGAAACTCCACTGTTTGTAGCCAATTTTAATAGGCCACTAAAATTTTATTGGAATGCTATCACGTCCCAAAATTCAAGTCCCCATGGCTTGTACTTTTGGATTTAGCTAGATCTGAAATTGACTGTTTGTTACATGCAACAAAATAGACTTTACATAAATATTTCAAAAATTGCCCCCCAAAAAAGCAGGCAACTGCTATCCCATGAACACTATTAATCTGTGTAATTTGAAGATATTATCACCTCAGTTTCAAAGATATGACCTCACAAATATGGCTAATTAATTTAAACCTAATTAAGCAAGGTATTGACCAATTTGCTGACCATTCAAATTGTCATATATATTCATCTAAATTTCACAAATTAGGTATCAAAATGTTTCTTTTTGGATTCTCTCCAAGAATTAGATTTAAATTTTTCAAATATTCATAGTGATTCTTATTTATATACAAAAATAGTCAATATATACATATTCACTAGTTGGTTTGAACACGCATACGTTAAACTTTCGAAATTCAAATTTCCTTACCATCAACTTTAGCTTTTTTGGCATTTTTACCATCATCCGTTTCCTTTTTACGCTTCTTGGCCTCTTTTGACCCTGTTGTAGACAAAAATTGAAAAGATCTTACCAGTATATCTAGTATCATTAATATTCTATTTGTAACTAGTTAATAAATAGAAACAACAGTCTATGTAGCAGTTATGAAACATTATTAACCCTTTAGCGTTCAGATTATTCCATCAAACATAATGCCTATTGATTCCCATTGATTTGAATTAATCATGCATTATCTCATATCTTCAATATCTTGATGGTGTAATTACTTAATGTAGAATAACATTGTAAGGTAGGTGTGAGAGCCTGGATCTGGTCAGTTTGAACATAAAGCAGATTAACTGTTTTGGCCGGATATGGCCGGTTTAAATACTAAAGGGTTAAACATTCGTAAATAGAGAAATTAAGCCATAAATAAAGGAAACTTCATATAAGAATCACATGCAATGATTTACAGATAAATATATGAAATCGAGTGATCTAAAAATGTAATAAGAAACCAAGATAATGTATCAAACATTCTGAATGTTATTTAGCAAGGAAAAACTGAATAAATTAAAAATACTAGAAGAAACCACAGATTGGCAGAATATCAAAAACAATTTGAAAATACTCACCATCTTTCTGTTTATCATTTGTTTTTTCAATGGCCTTTGATTTAGGAGCATCATCTAAATTTTAAAGCAGAGATGTTATGTTTTAGTTTAATAAAAGAGAAACACTTGCTAGTGAAATTATTTACCAAGACATCTTAATTCGTTATCAATTATTAACTGACTAAAAAAGGCTGTATACCTTCACTAGTTTCTTCTTCACTAGAATCCTCTTCTTCATCAGAGTCACTAGATTCAGCAGCTGCTACAGGTTTTTTCACCTTTGCCTTTTCTTCTTCCTCATCATCATCTTCTTCATCTTCCTCCTCCTCCTCTTCTTCTTCCCCTTCCTCACTGTCACTTTCCTCATCCTCACTGCTTTCTTCCTCTTCTTCCTCACTGTCACTAGATTCTACCTTCTTAGCTACATGCAAAACAAAAGTAAGTTGTTAATGAAAGAATAAAGCAGTATAATCTATTCAAGGTAGAAAAATTTTAATTTCTTCAATGTATACATCAAGTCCAATATAGAGTAAATTATTCTGCCTTGGACTTCTTATATCACTCACAAATCACAAGACTATAAACAACTATAAGTAGATGGATGGAAGCACTCCGTCGGTTACGACGATGAGGGTTCCGGTTGATCCGATCAACAGAACAGCCTGCTCGTGAAATTAACGTGTAAGTGGCTGAGCACTCCACAGACACGTGTACCCTTAACGTAGTTCTCGGGGATATTCAGCGTGACACAGAGAGTGACAAGGCCGACCCTTTGAAATACAGGTACAACAGAAACAGGAAGTAAGAGTGAGAGAAAGTTGTGGTGAAAGAGTACAGCAGGGATCACCACCATCCCTGCCGGAGCCTCGTGGAGCTTTTAGGTGTTTTCGCTCAATAAACGCTCGCAACGCCCAGTCTGGGAATCGAAACCGCGATCCTACGACTGCGAGTCCGCTGCCCTAACCACTGGGCCATTGCGCCTCCACTATAAGTAGAACACATTTCACAAATAAAAAATCAAATACACAGCAAATCCAGATTATTTGAAAAACCTAGATATGGGAAAAACTCAATGAAATCTTGACTTTCACCCCTATAGACACACCTTGTTGAAAGCAAGCCAGTGTTAGCAACAGGATGTGCATTCAGCTGTACAATGTCTGCATTGAATTTCATCTACTTCAGGCAAAGATAGAAAAGTGGATGTCAACCCTTTAACATTCAAATTATTGTGAAATGTAATGCTTGTTTTATTCACATTATTTTAAATTAATCATGCTTCAAGAATTCAATGATGTGATTGTTCATTTTTAGAATGACATTGTAGGATAGGTGTGAAAGGCCAGATTTGGCTGGTTTGAACATAAAATGGGTAGAAATATTTGAGGCAAATGTGGCCAGTTTAAATTCTAAAAGACTAAAACTTTTGATATACACATATTCATTCAAGCCCTTTGTCAATGAAACCCCAACTGTGAAAGATACTCACTAACCTTTTGTTACATTTCTTACTCTAACCCATTCTCAATTAAATTCTCTTGCTAACTTTTCCCATTTAATAATCCAGTCAAATGTAACAGAGAAACAGCTCATCTTTCCACTCATTTTCATTTTACTTCTACCCTCAGTCACTCTCTATCCTTTGACAGCTTTTCATTTCCACACTACTTCCTTAGTGTAACAACAAATAAAAAAATCATTATTATATTTGGATAATACTCATCAAGCCTTACCAGGTGTCTCTTTGCTTTTTGTCAGCTTCTTAGTTTTCATAACAGGAGCTACCTAAAAATAAGCAATATTTTTTTCCTTAAGCATATTTAAAATTTTTATTTGAAGCATCACTATTGTAAACTGCAAATTCACAAGTTAAAATTTCATATTTTCTAAAACTGCTTTTGACATGCAACTTGCAGCTGCAGATTAAACATAAGTAAAATAAAACTGACATTTCCAAAGCAGATATTCCATTTTCTCTTATTCTTTTATTTGTTACAGTCATTTGACTGCGGCCACGCTGGGATGAGGTAGTGAGGCATGACCTTCGAACATTGGGCCTCACAGAGGCAATGACAAAAGATCGAGGCACTCAAAAGTACCTTGGATCGTAGGGCAACATGCTGTGCATGAGGAGACCTATTGAGTCAAGTACATCAATATCAGTATCAAATGGAAATTGTAGTTGTGACCCCCTTGCTGGTAGCACATAAAAAGCACCATCCAAATGTGGCCAATGCCTGTGCTGCTTTGACTGGCTTCCATGCCGGTGGCATGTAAAAAGCACATCTGATCATGATCAATGCCAGCTCCTCTGGTCTCTGTGCTGGTGGCACATAAAAAGCATCCACTACACTCTCGGAGTGGTTGGCATTAGGAAGGGCATCCAGCTGTAGAAACACTACCAGATCAGATTGGGGCCTGGTGCAGCCTCCTGGCTTCCCAGACCCCAGTCGAACCATCCAACCCATGCCATCATGGAAAAGGGATGTTAAACGATGATGATGATGAATGCACAGAAGACAGAATAAATACATTAGAGTATTGGAGAGACTGCAAGGCAATTTGCTGCCTCAACTCATTTAATACATCTCTGTATATGAGTCTGCAAGATATATATGCATATCTGTGTGTATATATATATATATATATATATATATAGTGTCAGATGAATAAGGCACTTAAAGGTAAGGCACCAGGTTAGGTCTGAATTAAAATGCATGCACAGCAATTATAAACAAATACCAACATTGGTACAGAAGTAGTGGCAGAAGGATACTCAGGTTATGTATACAATTAATTGAAATCAACTGAGTATACTGTCAGCCTTTGGGCTAATTCAGAAATGCACATTTTATATATATATATATATATATATATATATATATAACATAATAATGGTTTAAAATTTTGGCACAAAGATAGCAATTTCAGAGGAGGAGTTAAATCAATTACATCAAATTATTTTATCAACCCTGAAAGGATGAAAGGTAAAGTCAATCTCAAAAGAATTTGAACTCAGAATGTAAAGACAGATGAAATACTGCTAAACATTTTGCCTGGAGCACTAACGATTCTGCTACCTCACCACCATAATAATTTTTTCTACTATATATACACACTATCCAAAAAATTTTCTTACATATTCCAAACACTCAACGACCATCAATTTTACAGGTACTATACTACTTTATTCATAATTGAGGTCTACTAGACTTTTGATACAAATAAAGCAAAATGAAAAGAATAATAAAATAACTTACAACTTCCATTTCTTCTGATTCTGAAGAGGAATCCTCTGAAGATTCTTCAGGTTCTACAGGTTTTACAAACTTTTTTGGAGTCTAGCGCAAATAATAAAAATACTAATTGAAACCACTATCAACACAAACAGGTATTTTTCTGTACAAAATTTCATCTTTTCTGCTGGATCTTAATTTTATATTAACACATCAAGACTCTTTGGTTCCACTTTCAGAGAAGTTGTCTAAGTTTTTTATTATTATTAAACTTTTTCAAACTTTTTACTAAAAAGAAATGTCTTCAAAGTTAGTGATGTTTGATTTCTTATGGCCATAAAATCAGGGGTCTTTTTTTTTGTATGATTTATTACTTTCAAAGAATGCAAAGAAATGTATCTTCCATAATAATATTAACATAAATGACATCATAATCTGCACGAAGCTCAGACTGGGAGGACCTTACTGTAGATATGAAATTCATCAGCATTGGAAACAAAAATTCTCAGTATACAAGAATAAATGATCATTGACACAGTTGAATTATAAGAAACATATGCAAAAATAAATACATTCAAATCATAAATTACAAATTATTGACAGGGCAAACAATGGTTCACAATTTGAAAACAGTTGCATCAAAATTCTGTTAGATGCTTGAATTTTGTGAACTATTTTGAAAACGAAACAAACATTTTATAGCAATGGCATAACTACAGATGTGTACCCCTCTGACTTTGTGTCCTCATAACTTCCAGGAAAATAGATACTTTTTAATGAAATTTTCAACAAATACCACTTAGATGCTGTGGATTCAGAGTATATAAAGATTTATGGGAAAGAATTTTTTGAGTGGAGTGGATTCACACAATCTGACTTTTTTCCCTTCGCGACTTTCAGGAAAACGGATATGTTTTAGTAAAATTTTATACAAATACTTTTGAAATGACATAGATTAAAATTATTAAGAAATTTGCGGGGAAAATTTTTTCTGGGAGGAGGGGGAGGAATTTCAGATCAGGAAGACTAAATAAGTTGGAACTACTTTGGGTAATTTTTGGTTATCTCACCCAGCCCCATTAAAAAAAATTGGGCTATCTTCCCGCCAAAAAATTGAGTTAATATGGCAACAAGAGATTGGATTAAAAGAGATCCATTTGATTCAATACTTCAACACATTGCTGACGTTTGGCCTCCTCTAATAGGCATAGTATGATTTATTATAAAAATATCAGATTCAGCAAGATGTTTAATTTTTTACCATTTTCATGTTTATTAATTTTTTTCAGTTTTGTATGATTTGTTATAAAAAATATTATCAGATTGAAAATGATGTTTCATCTTTCCATTTTTTATGTTTATTATTTTTTTTTATTGAGGGCTAAACATTTTATTTGAAGGAGATAACCAAAAATAGATATTTTTTTGTAAAACGGGGGGGGGATGGCCCAATTTTTTAATGAGGGTGAGATAACCAAAAAGTACCCTACTTCATTTTGACGGAGATTTTCCCCATTTTTTAACCACAGCCTTTGAAATGATGGGGTGGGGGCATCTTCTTGTGAAAAAAGTTTTGAAAATTTTTTGTACACCCCCATTCGATCCCACTCCAGACCAATTTTGGTCAATTTTTTTTTGCACTTCAAAACCATGGGAAGAGCCTTTTCAGTAAAAAAAAAATTTCAAAAATTAATATTTTCTGAGGAAAAAGTGAGTGATTTAAGGGAGATTTGGCAGGTGTTTCTAGCACATCCCAAGACAACCCTCCTCATTTCTTTCTCACTCTCGAATGTATTGATATTTTTCAATATTTTGCTCCCCAATAAATACATTTATATGCTATAAAAAAAATTGAAAAATTATGATTTTTTTTTTTGCAACCTCACACCCTGCCCCCGATTGTTTGTTAGAGCCTGAGAAGATCATTACTGGCATTTATCCAGTGATTTAAAAAAAAAAGAGCTATGTAAAAGACAATTCATTTTAATAGCATACTTTACTGTTAAAAAAATGTTTTTTCTTATACACACACACGGTTTCGCTTGATTGAGGTGGGGTATATTCAACCAATGGACCGCGCACGTGTTACTTCAGTATCACCATTCCATAAAATATGCTTAATGGGAGAAAAATATTGAAAAAACATCAATACATGTGAGAGTGGGATGTGCTAGAAACAACAGCCAAATCTCCCTTGAATCGTACACCTTTTTCCACTGAAAATACTTACATTTTATTCTATTTTATTTTTTTTATCAAAAAGGCTCCTCCCATAGTTTTTAAGTTAAAAAAATTGGTCCGGAGTGGGATGGTGAGGAATGTGGTGGGGGGTTTAAAAGTTTTTTCACAAAAAGATGCCCCCTCCCACTCATTTCAAAGGCTGTGGTGTAATAAAAAAAAGGGGATGGGGGGAATCCCCGACAAAACGGAGTAGTTACAACTTCTTTGGTCTTCCTGATCCGAAATTCCTCTCCCCACTCCCTCGGGAAAATTTCCCCACAAATTTCTTTATAATCATAATCTATGCCGCTTCAAAGGTATTTGTATAAAATTTCATTAAAAAATTTTCATTTTCTTAAAAATTATGAGAGAAAAAAAGGCTCAAAATACAGATCTTCACCCGAGCATAACCCCCCACCCAGCCTGCTGGGTGTTAACAAGAATGTAGAAAACGAATATGAAAAAAAAAAATTGCGCCAAGACCCGGGGGGAGGGGTCAGAAAATTCACAAAATCCGATTTTTCCGTCATAACTTTCGGTAAAATGGATATATATATATATAAATTTTTTTTTTTTTAACAGAAACCCATGTTTTTGGTTATGGATGATCCGATTCTGAAAAAAAAGATTTTAAAAATCGCATTTAAAAAATTTCAACCGTTCCCCACCCCTTCAGTTCTCACTTTTTCCGGAAATTTCCTATTTTTCTACCTATTTCCCGGAAAAAGTGGAAAATGAGGCGGGGGGATTAAAATTTTGAAAATGCGATTTCTGAAATTTCTTTTTTCAGAATCGAATCCTCTATAACCAAAAACGTGGGATTCTATATGAAAAAAAAAAAAAAAGCGAAAGTTATGACGGAAAATCGGATCTTGTGGATTTTCTGAAAGCCCTCCTCACCCTGCACGGGTCGTTAGCGCAATTTTTTTCATATTCATTTTCTACATACTTGTTAATACCCAGCAGGCTGGTTTATTATCGTGTAAGTTTTCTGACCCCCACCCCCAGAACTCTTTCCCATAAATCCCTATATATTTTAAATCCAGCGCTATTTGTTGAAAATTTCGATAAAAAGTATCCATTTTCCTGGAAGTTATGAGGATGCAATGTCGTGGTGGGTCGGGGTACACATATGTAGTTATGCCACAGCAACAAATGATATACGATTTTGATAAATGGTTGTACTGGAAAGGATTACATAGTGTGAGAAAATGGGAGTTGGGGAAAAAATTCTTCAAACTAACTTAGACATATTTTGAAATTTTAATCTCCTTTACGTTTTTTGTTATTTTAATTGCAATGTCATGGCCGATTGACATCGTATTTCACTTCATTGCTCACATATAAATAAATTCTAAGATAGTATAAAACAAGACGATTAGTTTAGGTTCAGTCACGACAAATACCTCCAGAAACTAATCAAAAGTTTGCAAACAAATCTGTTTCTTTTGCAAAAAGCATTGGATTTTAAGGTTACGTTAAAAATTACCAAATTGACATAAACACTGTGTACACAAAATACAATCTTGTCTACATTCATACATTTTTAACCCTTTCTATACAAGGTTTATTATTTCTTTATTGCCCACAAGGGGCTAAACATAGAAGGGGCAAACAAGGACAAAGGGGTTAAGTCGATTACATCGACCCCAGTGCGTAACTGTTACTTAATTTATCGACCCCGAAAGGATGAAAGGCAAAGTCGACCTCGGCGGAATTTGAACTCAGAACGTAATTGCAGACGAAATACCTATTTCTTTATTACCCACAAGGGGCTAAACAAGGACAAAGGGATTAAGTCGATTAAATCGACCCCAGTGCGTAACTGGTACTTAATTTATCGACCCCGAAAGGATGAAAGGCAAAGTCGACCTCGCGGGAATTTGAACTCGGAACGTCACGGCAGACGAAATACGGCTACGCATTTCGCCCGGCGTGCTAACGTTTCTGCCAACTCGCCGCCTTCCTATACAATGTTTCTGCTTACAGAACAAAATGGGTTAAGAATAATCCGACCATAATAAGAAATAATTTCTCATTCATGACAAAGCAATTAAGATAACCGAACAACGTACAATAACAGACAACATGGAATTTAAACAGTATATGACTGAAAAGTGCATAATGATTACCTCATACCCCTTTTCATGGCGCAGCTTAGCCTCCACCGTAGACTCACAATACCGGTTAGTGGGTGTTGTTGCAGGTTGACACCAGCTTGCACACAAACCAGGAAATCCATTGCAGCATTCAGAATCATTTGCACGGTAACCATTTATCGAAACACGGCCAAATCAAAACGATATCGCAGCCAATGGCTTATATTTCGGTACCCCTCGAGCCAAATGGCATTACCGACCGACACACGAGGAACCACGACAGCCAAATTCACCGCATGGGTGAAAAGACGCACGTACCAAAGCGACACCATAATTGCGAAAATTTACCGAATCGAGATCTTGTTTGTTTAATCAGTATAATGTAATGATTTAATCATTATTACAAATTATATTTGTAAATTCTAAGTCTAAAATGCTTGATCTATTAAAAAAAACAAAACTCTTAACCTAATTGATTTTTAATTAATATTTATAGATGGACAATAAAAGTATCTCATTTTTTAAAAAAGTTATTATACTTTAGAACTAAGGTACTAATATATAATAAAGTAGAAGTAGATTTAACTTCTTAAATCTCTGCAGCATTATGTGTTTAATTTCCTTTGATCATATATATTTATATGTCATCTTTGTCAATTCAAACTCCTGCATCAAGTACCACCAGACATTTCTTCAACAATGAATGGCCTAGTTATAAACTGAATGTTTAAAATTAGGGATATGCTTTTTCTATTTCAATGAACCAGCAATCAGATCAAGCAGTGAAAGCTATTAAGGTTTAAAAAAAAATACCCGATATTTTAAATTTTAAGTTATTTATTTGCCATTAGGTAAATATATATATAGATATTGAATTTTCTCAAAGCCATCATAATACAAGCTTTAACCGATCGTTATTTTTGCTGTGATTTCTTTGGAGATGCACTCCCATCTATAAATACTCTTAAAAAATGTGGATTCCGTCCCCATTTGCTTGGATTTCAGGTTTTATATTGCAATTCTAACCTGCTTATAAATAAATTGATATATTCAAAATATCTCGTCTCTAAATAAAAGAGGAAACCAACATAACAACATACCTTATTCTTTTTAGCAGCCATTTCACTTTGTTTTCTGGAATATTATATCGAACAAAATTTTCACTTGCTCTGAATTTTCTCTGTAAAAGAAGAATGAATACGTGCGCACAGTCTAATTCACTTTATGGCGTAGCCACTACGATATAGTTTCGTATTTACTGATTAAATATCTCCAGAATTTGATTTTGTTTTTATTATAGAGATAATGATTGTTAGTAACGAAACAATTATTAATTCAAATTTCACCTAATACGATTCCAAAATATTACATTAAGATTTTTTTTTTTAAAACAATGAAGCACTGTATTTGAGATTTCAAAAGTTGGAGGAAGAGCAAATAAAAGTCAACACTAATAATGCGTATGAAATCTCGAACGTCTATACACAACAGAGAAAGGAACCTTAAACTCAAGAAAAACGTAATATAGATAAAATGGCTGATGGGAAAATATCTCGGAGCGTATTCTGCATGCTGGTGTAACAAGGGAAATAACTCCAGTAAGATCAGTTGATCGAAATTTTTGGATAAGATAGACTGCGTAGATTAGAATGGATCCAGAATAGATTAGAATTGAGCTGCTCTTTAAAGCAACTAGAGAAAGCAACAGTAATTTTTCGGTCTTATCAGGCCTCATATTCTTTCTCATGAATTTACTGTTCTACAGACATTCATTTTGATTTAATTTCTTTTCTCCTTCAATCTAAGTTAGATTGATTTATATATAATGTTCTATCATTAATTTTTCTTTTACTTCAGATAAATGTAAAATCAGACTATTTAACAACAGCAGCCAATTATCATAATCTGTCCCCAAAACCCAAAACTTTTTACTCAGTCATACAATTAGGTTCATTCTTGGCTTTATGTTTTTCAAACCAAACCATCAAATCAGAGACACTTTTTAATAAATTTCTACTACTTCTCTACTACTAATCAATTAGATGCACTTGTTTATATTCCCCACAAATTAGAACTAGTATCTTGTCTACATGTTTGTACTCTAAACTAGAATTTAGCAGTTTTACTTGGGCACCTTATTCCACCCATTTCACCTTCACCTATATCATCCCGACTTCTTTCCTTTCATTTCTCTTCTTATATTCCTTTTTTTTTTTTCAATATTGCCAATTATGATATATGTAGCAAATTTCATATTGTTTCTCAAATGCATTAACAATTACTAGGCCAAGAACAAAACAAAATTGCAATTCTTCAGAATTCTTGAAATAAATATTTGATACCATGCATTCACAGCATTAAGTTCTTTAGTTAGTTTGTGGTTCCCCTAAGACATTAATTCTATTATATACTTACCAAAAAAACCTCCTTCTGGAAACTTTTCTGACTCATTATTAGAAGGATATGTGTGTGTGTACATATGTATGTGCCTACATATATATATGTATGTACACACAAATATATGTATGTAATTCATAACAGGGAATTGGACCCCCCCCCCCCACACACACACACACCATCTTTGTGCTTCTATTATTTATCAGAATCTACACTCAGAATTTATTTGTGTCACCTCTCAAATTTGCAATGATTTCAGGTGAAACTGAGTCCAATTCACATAGCTCAACCCAATCCATTGTGCAATCTTAGGTTAGCTACAAACTTGAGTTACTTCATTTTCAGACAGTCTGCTTTAGTTACTTAGCAATCTTCTCCAAGATCTAGATTTCAGATTCACATTAAGTTTTCTTGTACATGGCCATTGCCAGCCACCACAGGCACGTAAAAAGCACCATCCGTACATGGCCGATGCCAGCGCCACCTTGACTGACTTCCGTGTCGGTGGCATGTAAGAACCACCAACCGATGATGGCCATTGCCAGCCTCCCTTGGCACCTCTGCCGGTGGCACATAAATAGCACCCACTACACTCACGGAGTGGTTGGCGTTAGGGAGGGCATCCAGCAGTAGAAACACTGCCAGAACAGACTAGAGCCTGGTGCAGCCTCCTGGCTTCCCAGATCCCAGTTGAACCGTCCAACCCATGCTAACATGGAAAACAGGCGTTAAAAGATAAACGATGAGTCTTGCCTTATTTACTTTCTTCCTTCCACACAAAAGTAGCCCACTGCTACAAGCTTTGGGATATTCTATTGCAACTGACTAACATTCATATTTACTTACAATACATTGTAGATGTGGAAAACTGTATTGGTTGAATAAAATCTATAAAAATAAACTAAATCATTTTGTGTCAGTTCATTTTAGTGCATCTATAACTGCTACTCACAGCCTTACCCAAACTTCTTATTAATTACATACATATTATGTGTGTGTGTGTGTGTGTGTGTGAAAGAGAGAGAGAGGTCTCTCTCTCCAAAAAAAACTACACTTTTAAAACTCTAGAGTCAACAGTGTAACATGTTTGTGACTGCAGTGCAGCTTATGAGTGATCTAATAATAACTACATTATACGATGTCAGCTGTTGACTTACATGTATTAGAGTAAATGTATGCTTAGTGCATAAACAATATGTTGCAAGTTAAATAATGAATTTTTAGAAGGGTAAGATATTTATGTGAAATTACTTTTACAAAAAACTTTTCTAATTTTGCATTAAGTCTATGGTGAAGATTGTTTGAAGGTTACAATTGGTACCAGTACTGTCCTAGATATAGGGGCAGTACTACACTATGGGTCTTATTTGAGACTTATAAGAAACCATTAACGGCCTCCGTGCCGGTGGCACGTAAAAGACACTAATCAAGCATTATCGTTACCAGCATCACCTTACTGGCACCTGTGCCGGTGACATGTGTAAAAGATTCAAGTGAGGTCGTTGCCAGTACTGCCTGACTGGCCCCATAGTTCCGCCTGACTGGCTCCCCATACCGGTGGCCTGTAAAAAGCACCATCTGAACATGGTTGATGCCAGTTCTGCCTGATTGGCTCCCGTGCCGGTGGCACATAAAAAGCACCCACTACACTCTTGGAGTGGTTGGCGTTAGGAAGGGCATCCAGCTGTAGAAACTCTGCCAGATCAAGATTGAAGCCTGGTGCAGCCATCTGGTTCACCAGCCCTCAGTCATTCGTCCAACCCATGCTAGCATGGAAAGCGGACGTTTAATGATGATGAGATCTGAAGTATTTTCTAGTATTAAAGAGGAAGGCTGGTCTTTGTGATGAGGCTTCAGTCATGATATGTGTGTAGCATTGCCAAGAAAATCATCAGAGATAGTGATATCTCATATTTGTAAAAACTTTGAGGGTTGGTTTCAATTGCATATTGTCCAAGACTAGAAAATCAGAGGTACAGTACAGTTTCCTTTCTATAAGCAGTGATTCTTCCTTTATGCAGTTGAATGAAACAAGATTAATATCTCCCTTTTGGAAAATATTTTTGAGGTCTCTTTTCATGGAGGCAATGGTGGTTTGTGGTGAGATACCATGCTTGCATGTTGATGATGTCTGTACTGAAGGTCAAGAGAAGAATGAGAGTTATTTGTAGTTAGAGCAAATAGGTCACACATAAAACTAAGTGTTAGGAATATGAATGAGTGGTGATGCTTATTGTTGCAACATTCAGAATTTGGGTTCAGCTTTTGTGATAATAATTTTGGTACAAGAGGAGTGTGTGGGCTAAGAAGAGGTTAACCTTTCTGGTCTATTGCTCTTGCCTCCAACACCTTAAAAGAGGACATAACAAAGGAGCCTTTATGTGATTGCTTCATCTGCTAGACATAACAGCTGAATCTTTTTCAAGTAAGTCCCCATTGTCTTTAAAAGGAAACATAATGGAGACCATAGTCCTAATTACTATAAAAGCAGAAAGGTAACAGCTGGATTGCATTTGGTAACAGGTGTCCTGGTCCAGGATATACCTAAGGCTAAAAAAACAACATCACTATAGTTATAAACATAGTTATTAACAATTCTTTAATTTAATACTTTGAGTCTTTCTCCCTCATCAATTATCACTTGTACAGCCTCTTAGAGTTAGATCTACTGGTGATCTACTCAACTATGTCACTCACTTTATTCTACAGAAATTCAGTAAAAATAATCTTGTCTACTCTAGGCACAAGGCCTGAAATGTTGGGGAAGGGGGGCAGTTGATTAGATCGACTCCAGTAGGCAACAGCTGCTAAATTTATTGACCCCTGAAGAATGAAAGGCAAAGTCGACCTCGACGGAATTTGAACTCAGAACGTAAAGACAGACAAAATACCGCTAAGCATGCTAACGTTTCTGCCAAGCTATTATCTGCCTCCGTCCCCTGTCTTTTACTGTAGCAAGTGTATTTATGTATTTTTCAAGTCATTGTTTCAAATTATCTCAATCCCTTAGTGTTAATTCTTTGAAATCCTATACTCTCCCCAGTCTTTGTAAGATGATGTTATGGTTAATTCCTGCTTCACTGATGAGGTCTAATAATATTAAAACATGTTCAGAGTTGTCATAGTACTAGCTCACTCTTCATTGCATTCAATATTCAATTAATTTTAATTTATCAAATTTCCAGGGTTGTCTCCCGGTCCTTTTATTTTCATTAGTCATTTGTTTTATTGTAATTATTTTCTTTACTCGTCGCTAAGGACAATGAAGAAAATAATTTTACTTATTTAATTACTATTTCTTGATTTACGACATTTTACCCAGTTAGCGCCCATTTTACCTCTCGTAATTTGATATCACTCCAGTAGATTTTCAATAAATATATTTACACTGAGTAAAGGGTTCAATGAAATAACCTCAGCTTTTATTATCCAGCAATAAATGGTAATAAAATTAAAATTAATTATAGAATCAAATGCTGGAGACATTTATTCAATAGATACGAAACTACATGGTGGTGGCTATACCTTGCCACTGCTAAGAAAAGTGTACGTACAGCTTCGAGCTACAGTTACAGAGAACATTCATAGCAGCTGAACTTTTTATTCGGTATATTATCCCAGAAAACAAAGTGAAATGGCTGCTAGAAAGAATAAGGTATGTTACGATAGTTTCCTGTTTTATTTAGAGGCTAAAATATTTTGAATTACATAAAATTTATTTGTAAACGGGTTTATATTTACAACATTAATCTTGAAGGAAATGGGAGTGTAAAATATTTCTAAATCTCCCACAAATCTCCCCGAATTACAAATAACTATTAAGATCTCGTATAACTACATTATTTAGGAAATTAGCAATATATATAAATATATATATAGATAAATATTTATATGTATTTATATATATGCATCTTAGGACAAAATACACGGATTTTGCTTAAAATGGAAAATATCAAGTACTTGTTTTAACCTAAATTTTTCTCCCATCTTCATCTGATTGCTTATTTCCTAGAAATGGGGAAAAAGCAAGATATATGCATTTGTCTATATCATTTTTATGTATATTATTATATACATATGCAACCTTAATTTTAAACAACTTGGTTTAGTTTGTAAATAAAAGAGGCCATTGTTTGTAGAAGCTGTGAAAAATAAACGGTGGCACTTGATCCACGAGTTTGAACTGACAAAGACGACTACATACACATTCTTAATATAGGTCAACTGAAATTAGCAGAACGTAATACGGCGATAGATTTAAGAAGTTAGGACTTCTTTGTGTATTTATTATATTACTACATAAAATGCATTCCTGAGTACATATGGTTGTGAAATTCTGATATTTTATTTTCTCTAGTTACCTTTTAGAAACAATAACATTTAAAAACCTTTTATCGTTGCGATTTGCGGAAGACTTTTATTATATCATTATTTAGGTCCTGTTCGGAATTTAGAGGATCTAATTTGTAATAATGATTAAATCATTACATTTTACTGATTAAACAAACAAGATCTCGATTCGGTAAATTTTCGCAATTATGGTGTCGCTTTGGTACGTGCGTCTTTTCACCCATGCGGTGAATTTGCCTGTCGTGGTTCCTCGTGTGTCGGTCAGTAATGCCATTGGCTCGAGAGCTACTGAAAATAAGCCATTGGCTGCGATATCGTTTTGATTTGGCCGTGTTTCGGTAAATGGTTACTGTGCAAACATCAAGTGGTTATCGACTATCACATGATTCTGGATGCTGCAATGGATTTCCTGGTTTGTGTGCAAGCTGGTGTCAACCTGGTCTTACAACAACACCCACTAACCGGTATTGTGAGTCTACGGTGAAGGCTAAGCTGCGCCATGAAAAGGGGTATGAGGTAAACATGATGCACTTTTTCAGTTATATACTGTTAAATTCTATGTTGTCTGTCATTGCACGTTGCTCGGTTATCTTAATTGCTTTGTCATGAATGAGAAATGATTTCTTGTCATGGTCAGAATTATTCTCACGAGAGTTCGTTCTGTCGGCACAAACTATTTATTGTACAACACACCATTGTATCAAAAAGTTTACGCAATTGTGTTATACATCTTGTAGAATAGCCTGTTTATATATCAATTTTTATCTATTTATTTCTATTTGTTAACTTTTGATGTAATATTAAAATGCGGGCCCCAAATACGAAGATACGTCTGTTTGGGTAGCTTATGAGTTGTGTTTACTTCTGGTTTTCTTGTCTCGAACCACTTCAGATAAGTGAGCAAGGAATCGGAATACGATGTCTATCAACCATGACATTTGCAATTAAAATAACAAGAAACGTAACGAAGATAAGATTTTCAAAACGTGAAGTTAACTGAAAATTTTGAGCAATCAATGTTGCATATTTTCTTTTCATAAACCCTTTTCTCGAACTGTGATATCATTTCTAGCACAAAGAATCTGTTAACCATTGTGTTAAAATAAATAAATATATCGTTTGTCATTGTAAAATGTTTGGTTGATCCTTAAAATAGTTCACGAAATTCAGGCATCTAACTGAATTTTTAAGCAGTTATTCTCTGCTTATGAACTATTATATCTGTCTCGTTCATTAATAATTCATAATTAACGACAAAGAAATGTTTTTTTTGTTTTTTTTATTTGATATTGCCTATGGTCACTTCGTATTTAGTGAATTTTATTTTCTAATGCGGATGAGTTTCATGACTATCATAAGGTCCAACCGATCTTGATCAGTGTGTAGATAGTAGTATTAGTGATGTTTTATTAAAATAATTTTTCTGCATTTTTTTATATTTTGGGGAGATATGTGGAGGAAGGGCGGTGAACATAAGATTGAAATGCTTCCAGCGTAGTCTGTTAAGAAATGAACTTTCATTAAATATGTTTTTAAAAGAAGTATTGCCATGGAAAACATGATTTTATGACGTTCTTCGCCAATCATTTGGAAGCAAGATTCAAGAGCAGAACGTGTTAAATGCTTTCGTGGTAGAAAATCGACCAACACTAGAGAGTATTTGATAAATAAATTCAATACTAATCGGTCCCTTAAACACGAGTTCTCTAATAGTGAGACCAGAACCTCTTGGCGGTAATGAATTCAGATCTAGTATAAAAGAAAACATAGAATCGCTGGATAAAGTAATGCTGGGATGCGAAATAGGTTTAGACGGCTACTGCAGTTCAGAAGTATCACAGGCTTTTGTGAAGCATTCAGTTGGGGTACAATAATTTTATACAAAATATACTTATTTTGTTTGCTTATATTTTCCCGATGATGTACTTGAGTTTGAATATTTGTTTCAATTACTGAATTTTATAATTTGAAATAGAATCCAAAAAAGTCAGCTGAAGCTGAAGAATCTAATGAAGAGTCTTTTTCAGAACCAGAAGAAATGGATGCTGTAAGTTCATATATTCTATTTTTATTTTCTTATTTCAAAGTTAATAAATATTAATATGCTTATCATAATTTATTTTATGCCGCCCTTTCCATGCTGTCATGGTTTGGACATATCATCATTGTCTCGGAATCACTACATTCCTAAACGGGTTGCAAGATATTATCTTGCTTGTACATTTCATTTTTTTTTTTTTTTTGCATGGTTTCTCTGGCAGGGTGCCTTACCCAACACCAACTATTTTAAGTGTACTGGGTGCATTTTATCATGGGACCAGCATCAAAGTGGTACGACTAAAATCCTCTCTACTCTGTGTTGTCTTTGTTATTCGATCACTTTATAGTGTTTATAAAGTGCATTTTATTGTAGTACCACCATTAGAAAAGTTGCCTTATCCCTTGCAAAACTAAAGAGTTCTGTCTATGTAGTCTCTGTTCTTTCAAGACAGACATAACCAAGAGTGTGATTAGAAGCGTTCGTCAAGAGGGTGAAAGAGGAGAGAAAGATAGTATGATTGTGATGGAGTGAAACAGTGATAGAATGGTTGGGGAAGGAGTGATGGAAGAGAGACATTGATGACTATTTGTTGTTATTGATAAAGAGATTGAATAGAGAACAGCATGATTAGTGTTATGGATAAGTAATAAAACTGGGTAAGAGAGAGTGACTAAGGGGCAACATTAGAGATGGATGAGGGTGAGATTGGTAAAAGTTAATGAAGAGTTACATGTGTGGAGAATGGTGGTTAATAGTTGAGGGTGAAGATTCCATGCATGTTAACACAAGCATCATGATGGAAGAGAAGTGGCGTGGTAGCTGTATGGTGGTGAGTGGATTGAATGCAAACAAATCAGATAACATCTCTGGTTATATAGGCAGCATAGTGAAGTGAATAGGATAGATGAGAGGCTAATGAATATGGTAGCAAATGGAGGTTTGGTAGGAATATAATAGGCAAAAGATCCAATGATATATATTCCAGCCACTATTACCATCACCATTATTTTAACTATTTTGCCATGCCTGCATAGTGGCCAGGTCTTCTGAGCACTATGTGTTCCCATCTATCACTGTTCTTTGTCATCTTCTTCTTTAAGTTTAACTTCTTGAGGTCAGTCTTCACCACTTCATCACTAAGTCTGACCTTTTTCGTATACATTACATACCCACACCAGTACAATCTTCTTTCTTGCACACTTATCTAATAAAGCAGGTTCGTTTGATTTCTTTCCAGATACCATAGATGCTCTGCATTTAAGGTCTGTGTTTCACTACACAATCACCATACATTCTGCTCTTTGTTTTGCAATAATAACTTCCTGAACTTTCTATACTTCCCTTCTTACTCTAGTCACTTATGCTTTCAATACACCACCTCAACTACATCTTTGAGACTTCTCAGCATTTGAAAAATATGTATTTCATGGGTATTATTACTAACTAACCTTACACATCTGCTACAAATGAAGGCTACCTTCTCTATCAGTCTGTCTATGGTCTTACAGCACCTCATGTTTACATCAGGTATACTGAATGGAATTCCTACGTAATAAAGTTTTAGTCTTTACCATGTTTATTTTGAGAAATCTCAATTCTAGATTTTGTTTCCAGGTCTGAAATTTCTTCTATAGATTCAAATATAAGAAGTAGATCATCAATATACAGTAGTATGTCTCAAAGACAGCCAGTTTTAAAGTCCTCTGTTTACAACCTGGAAGACTATAATAGATGCCTTTGTATATGGATTGTATGGCCCTTACAAACCATTTGTCTTTCTCTTATTGACCACCAGATCACAGAACTTAGAACCTTGTCAGAAGCTTTCTCCAGGTTGCCAAATGCCAAGCAAAAGGGTTCACTCCTATCTAAGTTCTTTTACAGTTATTTCACTAGAGAGATGGTACAAATTGTAGCACAAAATTGAATGCATCTCATCTAGGTTAATTTTCTTTCTAATTAATTCATTCTGCAATTTCCATGATCTGCCTTTATATCCTTAATTTCACTTACAACTACAAAATGTTCAGAACGGCATTGTTTTTATCAGAAAAGTAGGTATAAGTTTTTATCAAAGTTGTTTTAGTTTCTATAATTTTCACATACAATAAATACGATATTGTCATTGTCTGAGATTTTGGTGTAATTTGAGAGGATAATACAAAAGTTATGGATGATTTAGTGATTTACTGCAAAACCCATGGCGGCCAAAATGATCAGAACGGTTGCTTTTACTCCGTGTTTTAACTGGTGAACTCCAATGTTTTGAATTTGTTTACCTGACAGTTCGTTTACTAAACATTAGTAAGAATATCTGCAGTGTACTTTGTTATCAGCAGATTATTAAGCTTCGAAAGAAGGATAATTTAAGTATTGGGTCTATTACAAAGGTTGTTAACAAGTCAAAAAGTGTTGTTCACGGTATTCTTAAGGTCTATGATGATTGTGGTTCGTGTGAAGCAAGAAAGTCTACAGGCAGGCCAAGAAAAACGACCAAGAGAGAAGATCGTGCTATGGTAAAGTTGGTTAAAAAGGACAGATTTAAAACTGCTGCTGCTGTTTCTCGGGAAATGAGCATTGTACTGAAGAAAACTTTATTTCGAAAAACTGTGTCTCGTCGTTTAGTTGAACATGACCTACAAGCAAGAGCACCTGCAGTGAAGCCACTGATCAGCTCCAAGAATAAAAAGTGTCGTCTTACCCTTGCAACCGAACGTGTGTTGTGGTCTCAAGAAAAATGGCAAACGGTGCATTTCAGTGATGAATCTAAGTTTGTTATTTGGCTCAGATGGGGAAAAACTATGTTCGTCGAAAAGTAGGTGAAAAATTGTCGCCTAAATGCCTTAAGACTAGGGTTTAATTCAGTGGAGGAAGTGTCATGGTTTGGGGGATGATATCTGGAGATGGTGTGGGCCCTTTGGTGTGATTACATGGAAAGGTAAATGCAGGAGTTTATAAACAACTTGTAAAAGATCATGTCTTGCCTGTGCTGAGAAATTCAACTAAGCAACCACCCATATTCATGCAGGGCAATGCCCCATGTCACAAGGCTAAGGTGGTCATGAACTTTCTCAAGGCTGAAAAGATTATTGTTATGGATTGGCCTGCTCAAAGCCCAGATCTCAATCCTATTGAAAATGTGTGGAATATTCTAGGAGAACATTCGAAAGCCAGAAATCCTAAAACAACCGAGCAATTATGGAATGCCCTTCGGGAAGAATGGAATAAGATCACCCAGCAAGAAATTGAAAATTTAATTTCCTCATGCAGTCGAAGTTGTCAAAGTGTGATTGAAGCTAAAGGGCTTCACACTAAATATTAAATAATTCCAGTATTCTCTGTCATTTTTGATTATTTTATTATTTTTTCAACCATTCTGATCATTTTGGCTGCCATGGGTTTTGCAGTAAATCACTAAATCATCCATAACTTTTGTATTATCCTCTCAAATTACACCAAAATCTCAGACAATAATAATTAATATCGTATTTATTGTCTGTGAAAATTATAGAATATAAAACAACTTTGATAAAAACTTATACCTACTTTTCTGACAAAAACAATGCCGTTCTGAACATTTTGGCCGCAACTGTATATAATGCTGTCAACTTTGCAGGGTTTACATGGAATACACCCTCTCTTTCCTGTACATTCTCTGCATTAAACAGTCTCTTACAATTGTACTTTTTTGCCTCTTTCCATTTCATTTAGAGTAAGTGTACCATTATCATTTTGTATACGTTTCTCAATGACATCTTGATTTTCTCTCATATACTACCTTCTAATCTGAAAGACTTCACATTCCCGAACCTCTGTAAACCTCTTTATTTCAGCTCTGAATATCTGATGTTTAGCTTCTCTTCCGGTTGCTTGGTATTGCTCTTTGTTGTCTCTTTCCTGCAATTTTTCCAGATCTGTTTCTTAGTTTCAAGTATCTACAGTATTCCATATTCCACCAGTATATCACCTATCTAGCTATAAGCTTACACCAGCCACAGATCTAGTTTGTATCCCTCAGCATTTTGTGTCATAGGTACTCTATTATCCCCTATTGTAGGTAGGTGTCCAGCACTTCTCTGAACCTATGACTGGTCATTGGCTCTTTAAGTGTCTACATCTTCAAGTTGGCTTATGCTATGAGTTTTCCTAGCTCTTACTCCGAGTACTTGTCTATGTTAGGTATTACATTTTTCACAACAACCTGTCCCACTTCCAGGGAGGCATGAAATCAATTTAGTTTATGTATTCACCTGATTGGTCCTCTTCATGATGTTGGTGTTAGCAAATTGTTAGGTCATCAGTGTCACAGAATTCCAAGGCCTTGATTCTTTCTTATTACTTCAACAATAACCATAGCCACAAAAGACATGTATTAGCCAACATATTCATTAACATCACCAGCTTTTATAAGCTGGTTAGTCATTCACTATTGAGGTATTCTATAAGAGAGTCTCAGAACCGGCCATTTTGTTCATCTATTAACTGATTGTAGGGTATATACAGAGATAACTGTCTCTCATATTGTCCAAGACAAAACTTAACTTAATTATTCTATTACATATTCTGTGGCTCAGTTATTTTATCAATACATTTCTCTGCCAACAACATGCCTTTTCCACCCACATCATTGCTGCTACTAACCCAGGGGAATTTGTACCTGTGTTCCTTGCTTCTAAGGAAGCAGGCTGAGACCCCATTCCTTCTTAGATCATATTTACAACACTTTAGCATCTCTATACTCTCTCTAGATTTAACTATTAAATCAAACCAAATCAAAATAGATGAACATCAATGGAATTTGTATCCTTGTGGTACCAGTGCCGGTGGCACATAAGATAACAATCCGAACGTGGCCGTAGCCAGTACCGCGTCGACTGGCCTCCGTGCTGTGGGCACGTAACAAACACCATCCGATCATGGCCGTTCGCCAGCCTCGTCTGGCACCTGTGTCGATGGCACATAAAAAAACACCATCCGAGCGTGGCCGTCTGCCAGCCTCGTCTGGCACCTGTGTCGGTGGCACATAAAATCACCCACTATACTCTCGGAGTGGTTGGTGTTAGGAAGGGCATCCAGCTGTAGAAACACTGCCAGATCTGACTGGCCTGGTACAGCCTTTGGGCTTGCCAGACCCCTGTTGAACCGTCCAACCCATGCTAGCATGGAAAGCGGACGTTAAACGATGATGATGATGATGTAGTAGCTCTAAATTTTTTAACCTAGCAGGAAGAGTATGAGTGGCTTGATGTTAATTTTCTACAAAAGTTGGTGCAATTGCTTGCAACCTGTCGACAGACTCATTGTGCCAGATGTTTCTGTTGATTTTTAAAAAATGATTTCTTTATATGAATTTTTATTGTTTTATATATAATTTTTTTGATTTCTTTCTTTTTTTTTAGGAAGTTGCAGAAGCTACAAATGCTAATGTGGTAAAACAAAATAACGATTCACCTGGTAAGATTTGGTTAACACTTTTGTTACCATATTTCTGTTGAGATGCTCTGTGTTTCTTTCAATTACTTTAACCCTTTTGTTATTGTATTTATTTTAAGATGCTCTGTGTTTCTTTCAATTATTTAAAATATAACAAAGAATTTAGTAAAATAACCTAGTTATCATTAAGCTAGTGTTAGGAATATAAATTGCGACTAAGGTTTGGTGGTATATTTTGATGCAAAACTTATGAAAACAAGACATTTGTACTACAGAGCCAGTTTTGGCCGGGTTGGTAACGAAAGGGTTAAATATAACAAAGAATTTAGTAAAATAACTTAGTTATCATTAAGCTAGTGTTAAAGGTTTGGTGGAAGATTTTAATTCAAAACTTATGAAAACAAGACATTTGTACTACAGAGCCAGAGCCGGTTTTGGCTGGGTTGGTAACGAAAGGGTTAAATATAACAAAGAATTTAGTAAAATAACTTAGTTATCATTAAGCTAGTGTTAAAGGTTCGGTGGAAGATTTTAATTCAAAACTTACGAAAACAATACATTTGTACTACAGAGCCGGAGGCTGTTTCAGGCAGGTTGGTAATGAAAAGGTTAAGATATTTGTATTTCAATCACTCATTCATAATTTTGCAATATGTCCTGGCTTAATGACAAACATTTTCTCATGCACCATTAGAGTTTCAGACTGATATAAAACATTTAAGTAGGATAGGAAACAGTTACTGAAAGATATTGTGTTATTTATTTGTATTTATTTTCCAAGAACAGTCTACGTGGCTTTTTTTTTAGTGCTTCAGGGGCTGGTCAAGAAAAGTTATCCCAATTGCTTCTAGTAGAGTGAATTCTGCTGGTGTTAAACCAGGTCACACAAGTTTCAGTTTGTCCAGTTTCTCTAATACAGCTTCTCTCTACCCAAGACTACGGTAGATGACACTTAAGTGACTCACAGTGAGATGAAGCTAAGCAAGTGAAAATTGAATCGCTTGATAATATAGTCATACCTGCTAATTGAATTTCCCACACATTTAGATATTTTTTCGTAATTTGGATTTGTTCAATTCAATTTTTATTGGCTCAAAAAGCAAAAGCAAGGCCATGTAGGGGGGCAGGAAGTTATGTACAGGGAGGGTGGTCATACAAAGAGCAAGGCCATGTAGGGGGACAGGAAGTTATGTACAGGGAGGGTGGTCATACAAAGAGTTCAGGCCATTTCTGGTCAAGAGAGACTTTGAACCGAGCAGTCGTCGGCATCTTCACTATCTCATCCGGCAGCTTATTCCGCGGATCTGCAACCCGGACGGAGAAAGCCCCTCTCCTTCGATTGAGATGAAATTGTTGTAGATAGAGCTTTTAGGAGTGACCCCGCAGCCCACACTCTAGAGCAGGTGTGAAGAACAGCTCTTTCAAGAGGTTACACTTCCCGCTTATGATGTTGTGAGCGAGAATGAGATCACCACAGCGGCGGCGTTTTTCAAGAGAATAAAGGTCGGGTGTCTTCAGCCTTTCTTCATAAGACAAATGCTTGAGACCAAGAACCATGCGAGTAGCCAGCTTCTGGACTCTTTCAAGATGATGTATGTCTTTGAGGAAATAAGGAGTAGAGGCTTGAATCCCGTACTCCAATATGGGTCTCACCAGCGTGACATAGAGTGGTAGGAATATGGCTGTTGTAAATCATATCAATGTGTTTTGATATGTGAAATACAATGCATTACTTTGTAGACTGTTGTAGTTTAAAAGTGATACCAGTATTGTAAGACAGTGGATTTTTTGCCTTGAATACATTATACTGATTCAGTCTTCAATGTTGTCTGTCTTTGTTTTGTATGCAGCAAAAGGAGATGAAGAATCTGGCGACAGTGAGGCAGATGGGAAGAGAAGTGTTGAAGATGAGGAGAGTGAGAGCAATGAAGGTGAGGAGGCAGAGGAAGATGAGGAGGAGGAGGAGGAAGCAGCAGTAAAAAATACTACACCGGCTGCTGAGTCAGGTCATTCTGATGAAGAGAATTCTAACGAGGAAAATTCTAATGAAGGTATATGATGGTCTTTTATTCTGATTGCTGATAAAATAAACTATATCTTGGTAGATAGTATCACTGAGAAATATCCCTCTTTTCTAATATTTAACTAAAACTCATCTTCTGCTTTAGAACCAGATGATTCCCCTAATTCAAAAGCTAATGGAAAATCTAATGGTAAGTTATTTCTGTTAGCTTGTTTTCTCTATTCAGTAGTTTCTCTCAGTTTGATCACTTTTTATTTGCTAATTCAATCGGTGTTGCATATTCAAAATGTTTGCTACATGTTTACATAATGCTGTTTAATATGCTGACTATAAATAAATTTGTACAGTTTGTACATAAAGTTAAATTTGAATATACTTTAATTTCTCTGTTTATGAATGTTTGATAGTATTTCATAATTATGACGCACATGGTTTTGTTTCCATTGTTAAATAGTTTGAAATAGAATCTTTCTTTTTTAACTACACCAGGTGAGAGAGAAGCCAAGAAGCGTAAGAAGGAAGTTGATGATGGTAAGATGCTTTGAAATTTGAAAGATTAGTGTGTGTGTATGATGAAGTCTACTTAGAGAAAATTTTGTATTGTTGACTTCTAAATACTGTATTTTAATAAAAAAAAGATTTCATACCCAACATTGTTTGTGGAGTTACTGCTGGCATCTTTTTTGGTTGTTATGAAAGTAGGCTGAGGCTGTATCAACTAAGAAATAAAATAATTTCAGTTTTAACTCTTACATCAACAATGACGTGTTGAGGTTTTGAATCAATAATTATTCTAGTAATCATATTCCCTGGAATATGATGGTGGAACTTTATATGTGTAGCTAAGCCATGTAAAGAGCACTAGTGCTGGTGCCATCTTAAAAGCACCGAGTGCACTCTGTAAGGTGTTTTACATTAGGAAAGGCATCCAGCTATAGAGACCGAGCCAAAAACAGATTATGGAATCTGGTGCAGCCTTTGGCATTGCCAGCTCTTGTCAAGTCATCCAACCCATGCCAGCATGGAAAATGGACATTAAATGAAGATGTTGAAATATAGCAGTGCTCACTTCAGCAGTTTGTGCCAATAATAATATATGAATAATTAAAAATAAAAACAAAAATAGTTAAATTGTCAGGTATGTCAGTGGTTGATTGCAATTTCAAATTAATAATAAATTATGTTTAGCATTCAACAATAAAATAATACAAAATTTTATTATGTAATTTGAAATAACAATAATGATGACTGTTTATGATGGCAAGTATCACATCCTTGTTCAGGGATTGTAGTAATGACAGTGGCTCATAATCAGGATGATGGTGATGATGGTTGTAAATCAAATTCATCCAATACTTGACAATCCTGTAAACTAAATCTGATTCTGGTACTCTTTATATTGACTCTTGGATCTGAAGTTTTGGTAATCCATCAGCATTTTTGTGTGATTTTGAAACTTTGTATTCATCATCATCATCATCATTTAGCATCTGCTTTCCATGCTGGCATGGGTTAGACAGTTTGATTTGAACTGATAAGCTGGAACGCTGTACCATGTTCCTGTCTGACTTGGCATGGTTTCTATAGTTAGATGCCCTTCCTAATGCCTACCATTCCAAGAGTGTAATGGGTACTTTTTATGTGCCACTGGCACAGGTGTCAATTACATGACACCAGCATCAGCCATGACTATGATTTCACTTGGCTTGACTTGACTTGACAATTCTTCTCAAGCACAGCATATCGCCAGAGGTCTCGGTCACTTGTCACTGCTTCTGTGAGGGCGCACACTCTCCTACCCTGATGTAATCTCCAGGGATACAGGCATCCAGCAACCGGACCTCCGTAATGCTCTGATGGACTGTGAAGTCTGGCGTAGCATGGTAAATTCCATTGTCTCAACCACGGTCGAACAATGATGATGTGAGGCCCAATGTTCAAAGATCATGCTTCACCACCTCATCTCATGTCTTCTTGAGTCTACCTCTTCCACAGAGATCAGCACTTCTTTACACAATTATCCTCATCCATATGCATCACATGGCCATACCAGCACAGTCGTCTCTCTTACACACTACATCTGATGTTTCATGCCCAAATTTTCACTCAAGACGTTCACACTCTATCATACATGCACACTGATATTGCACATCCAGAAAAGCATGCTAGTTTCAATACTTTCAAGCCCATGCATGTCCTCAGCAGTCACAGCCCATATTTCACTGCTGTGTAGCATGGCTGTTTGCACACGAGCATCATACAATCTGCTTTTTACTCTGAGGGAGAGGCTTTTAGTTACCAAAAGAAGTAGGAGCTTTCTGAACTTTGCCCAGCCTATTCTTATTCTAGCAGCTACGCTCTTGGAGCATCCACCTCCACTGCTGACTTGGTCATCTAGATAGGGGAAACTATCAATTACTTCTAGGTACCCCCCACCTGCCATTTGATGGAATCTATTTTCTGTACACTTTTAGTGTCTATTGTACTGGTGCACCTGCCATGCACAAATACTATTTTCCCTGTTAACCTTCTTCTGATATTGCTGCACCTCTTGTGTATCCATAGCTTGCACCAGGTACATCTTACAGTGTTTCTACCTGCATCTTTTCTACATATTGAGCAGGGCCATCTACCTGAAGGGATTTGTAATTTGTCCTCTTTTCTACTTACTAAGACTTTGGTTTTTACTAAATTAACTCTAAGGCCCTTTGATTCTAGACTTTGCTTCCACATCCGAAATTTCTTTTCTAGTTCTGGTAGTGAGTCAGCTATAAGAACAAGGTCATCAGCAGCCTGACTTAAATTCCTCTGTTATTGCCTAGAGGACTATGATGAACAAGAGGGTGCTAAGCACCAATCCTTGGTGAACCCCTACTTGTACTCTGAATTCATTGCTATTACTTGTTGTCAATCATCGCCTTACTGACAGCATCCCTGTACATAGTTTGTACAGCTCTCACCAACCACTCATCTATCCTTAGTTTATGCATTGGTCACCAGATAAGGGAGCAGGGGTCCCTGTTGAAAGCTTTCTCTATGTCAACAAAAGTCAAGTATAGAGGTTTATTTTTGGATTGGTACTTCTGCAGCTACCTTACCAGAAATATAGCACCGGTGGTGCTCCTCCCTGGCACAAAATCAAACTGCATCTTATCTAGACTAACTCTCTTCCTAATTAGTTGGGCTATGACCCTCTCTGTAATTATTTGTCTTAGGCATCACCTTTATTTTTGTAGCAGTTGGCTATGATTCTGCTACACCAGTCTTTAGGTATGACTCCCTCATGTACAACCTGATTAACTATACTGGTGATTAAGCCATAACCCATACTGCCAGATATTTTAAGCATCTCAACAGTGATTCCTGAAAGGTTGGGGGCTTTTCTAGTCTTCATATTCTTCATGGCTTTATCTATCATGCTCCTCTCTATTTGGATTGCTGGTCCCTCTGTTGTATCCACAGTAGGTAGACTATCCTCCTCCTGAAAGTTTGCTACATTTAGTAGCCTTTCATAGTGGCACTTTCAAACCTCTTTCGTTGCATGTGAACCATCATCCATGTGAATACACTTCTCTCCAACAATATCACAATTTTCCCTGGCACACTGACTTGCAATGCAAGCCAAAGCACTTCAAGCTGCTGGCCCTTATGCTACATAACGTTGGCAAGCTTTTTCCTTTCTGCTTCACCCCTGGCTAAGTATACCTGCCTCCTAGCTGCCTGATGTAGCTTCTTGCTACCACCACACTTCCAGTCCTTCTAAGCCTGTTTCTTTGTTCTAATGGCCCTGTCAACTACACTGTTCCATCACCACATTAACCTAGGTCTGGTTGGGATTTTGCACTAACCATAAATTTGGTCTGTGGCTCTCAGCAAGTTGCCTTGCAGGAACTTCCAGTAATAAACTGTCCCAAGTCTGCAACTCCTATTTCTCATTAAATGTTTCAGTTAGGATGTCTCTAAATCTCTAACTATTCAAAGGATCCTTAAGCTTCCATATCCTTCTTTTCCAAACTGGCTTGCTTCTTGGTTTCTTTCATGCCTGTACCTTGAACTCACTACTGAGTAACCTATGCTGAGGGGTTGTATATTTGTACGATGCCATTAAAATCCCCCAGCATTGTTGTTGAAATGTAAATAAAAGTGTATTTTTGTCTCCTGAGAATATGTATTAGTTTTTGTTGTTGGAGATTAATTTAAAATGTTTTCCATATGAGTAATGATTTTAAGTTATGAAGACTGAATATAATACTTTTTCTAATCCATTATAGAACCAGTGACAGTTCTGTGTAGAAATGTTCCCCAGGAAGTGACTGCTGAGAAATTTGAGAAATTTCTTAAGAAGAAAGGAATTGAATTTGCATCTGTCCGTAAACAAGACAATAAAAAGTGTGTATTAGATTTATTTATTACCCATTTTATGCCTGTTTTTCTGTGCTTTTCACTACTTCTTTATCATTCATTTTTTATTTTTTGTATTCTTCTTTTATAGGTTTGCACATATCGACTTAGCTAATCCTGATGACCTTGATGCAGTCCTAGCCATGCAGGATATGGAATATAAAGGATCTATATTGATATTTGAGAAGGGTAAGCCCATGGGGGCATCAAAACCAGAAAGAACAGACAGAGATAAGGGTATGTTTATGTTCTCTCTGAGTATGAATGTAATTCTAAAATATTTGTGAGTTTAGACTGGCTTTGTATGACAATATACAAGCTCTATCCATTAAATGTATTGCTGTGTTTTGCATAGCAGTTAATCTTTGCTGTTATTCTATGTAGCTTTTTAAATGGAATAAAGTAAAGTGAATAATCAGTGGGGTTTTTTTTTTAGTTTTGAGAAAACCGACTGAAGTCTGGTTTCTTCTAAAAAAATTTGGAAGAGAAATATTTTAAGTTTCACTCTGGATATCATTGCATTCACTACTGCTGCCTGACATTATTTAAACCCTTGTAATTTGAAGCATCTGGTTCAACCTGTCATGTGCTATGTTTGCTACATTTTTTTTTTTTATCTACTGCATTCCAAAAATTGTTCAATTTCAGGTTCTTTATTTCTAAACCTGAAGCTTATAAAGTTTTAAAAGGGATAATACATTATGGAGATAAGAGGAAGATAAAGATTTAGAAAAAATTAGAGAATACAATTCATATTATAAGAATGCCAGACAGTACATGGCAAGTGTTTGTCTAGTGAAATAGTTAATACTAATGCAGTAATAATTTACATCAATATTTTGATTTCAGTATGAATAGATAAACTTGAGTTGTCTCAGATACACTGTTACCATTTGAGTTAATTATACAAAATGCCCTTTCCTGTTCTCTGAACAATATAATTTCAGTTATAAACTCTTGTTTTGTTTTTTTCAGATGATTCAAAATCACTGTTTGTGAAGAACTTGTCCTATGATGATTCAGAAGAGAGTATTAGGAACAGTCTGATGGAAATATTTCCTGATGCACGAAATGTCCGAATTCCATGCAAGAGAGATACACATAGAGGGTAAGTTTACAGAGATGGTTTTATTGAAATTATGCTTACCAGTTAGACAGTCACATATTTAGATATTCTCTTTTCAGTAGTATCAGATGTGTTTTGCAATACAAATTTTTTCATTTAGCAAATGTAAAAGCACATTAATTTAACTAGTAAGGGTTGGTACAAGCAAGTTTTATATAAAAAACATTTTTTCCTAAATGTAATATGTGTGTTTTTGTTTCTTCAGGTTTGCCTATGTTGAGTTTGATACTGCTGAAGAAGTAAAGGATGCCGTTGAAAACAAACAGGGGACCGAATGTGGGGACCGAAAATTGTTCTTAGACTATGCAGGAGGTACTTCACGGCAAAGGAGAGGTTTTAGAGATGGTAATTTTATTTCCTTTATTAAACTTTCATTTGATAGAAATTTGGATTGAAATTAAATGATTTACTTTGAATTAACTTAATTTTAATGTATGTATTTTCTTTCCTCTTTGTCAATTTAAGATCAACCTGAAGAATCCAATGTGCTACTAGTGAGAAATCTATCCTATGAGACAACAGAAGATTCTTTGCGATCATATTTCAGAGATGTTACTGCTGTACGAATGCCAATATTTTCAGATTCAGGAAAACCAAAAGGGTGTGTAAAATGACTTTGTTATTTATAAGCAAGTTAACATTTGTTCATGATATAGTGTATTTTTTTGTTTGATTTTGGTATAATGAATTATTTTCAAAGTGGAATTTTCCATCTTTTAAAATTTTTATTTTAGAATTGCGTTTGTGGAATTTGAATCTGTATCAAAAGCCAAAAGTGCTTTGAACAAATATGATGGTACTGATATTGATGGCAGAACTGTTTCCTGCTGTTTTGCAAGAAACAGAGGTGACAACGATGGCAGAAATCGAGGTACAGTAGCTTTTGATTTTATCTCATTTTGTTAGGACCTATTGTGAATGAAATATTAACCCTTTAGTGTCCGCATTAATCTGCCAAAATTAATGCTTTTTCATCCACATTGTTTTGAACTAATCATGCATTATCTTGTAGCTTTGAGATTTTGATGAGGTAGCTGTTAATTCTTAAAATGATATTGTAGGGTTGGTGTGAGAGACCAGATCTGGCCATTTTGAACATAAAACAGGCAGAATACTTTTGGCCAGATATGGCCGGTTTAAATGCTAAAGGGTTAAAGTACATTCTGTCAGATATTTTAAAAGAGGAGAAACCAATCATGTATGAGGTGCATTTGAGTAAAATTGACTGACACTTGGCCTACCAAACCCATTTCATGTCATATTTTCTTTTTGCACCAGCAACCTCGTTTCATTATAAATTTAAACATTTCTTTTTAACTATGTATATGTTGCAGCGTGGAAGGTGTTTGTAAGCCATTTAAGAAACACACAAAAGCCGTTCGATTCACTTCAACATTTAAGTTTTATTTGTCAAAATATTTTCGTTGCTATAAGACCGCAACCTGTTCACTGACAAAAATATTTTGACAAATTAAACTTAAATGTTGAAGTGAATCGAACGGCTTTTGTGTGTTTCTTAAATGGCTTACAAACACCTTCCATGCTGCAATTGTTTTTGTTCCAGCTCACGATCTCAGATCAAATCACTTGCTATGCAAGTACATCTCCGTAATATGTATATGTTCCAGTTCATTATATAAACTTACCACATTGATGTATAGCAGGAGTGTCACTGGTGACTCCCGCAGTACAGAATAAATATTATATCAATTCTGTACTGTGGGAATCACCAGTAACACACGTGATAGGCAAAGTGTTCAGTATAATGCAATATTGTCTATCGGGATTTTTTCTGCAGCTTTTCGGCTATATTGCATATTACTAAAATTATATTTAAATAATTAGACCTTTATAAGTTTAGGTGTCTAAGTATAAAGTTGTCATTTATGGTGTCGGGTCTACACAGGGAAATGTTGATGGCTAATTCATTTTTTGTTTTTATTAGTTCCAATATAAGTATGATGAAATCCTGTTCATGAAAGTCAACAGCTATGGTTTTCTGAATTTTTAACTTTATTTGCAGGTTATGCTGGTGGAAGACGCAGTGGCGGTTATGGTGGACGCAGTGGAGGTTATGGTGGCGGTGGCTACGGTGGTGGTGGCGGCGGCGGCGGCGGTTATGGAGGTCGCAGTGGTGGTTATGGTGGCCGAAGTGGTGGTTATGGTAGCGGTGGCTATGGTGGTGGTGGTGGCTACGGTGGTGGTGGTGGTGGCTATGGCGGAGGTGGCTATGGCAGTAGACGTAGTGGTGGAGGCTACAGTAGCGGTGGAGGCTACGGTGGTGGTGGTGGTGGTTATGGTGGCGGCGGAAGCTACGGCAGTGGTGGTGGTGGTTACGGCAGCAGCTATGGTCGAAACAGAGGTTATAGTGGCGGACGAAACAGTATTGGTATATAAACCATTTTTTTTTTTTTTTTTTTTTCGTTTTGCATTTTAGTTTGAAGTTTGAGATAGATAATTGAGTATTTATTTCCTAATTGCAATATTGTCAAAACAATTTTATTTTTGTTTCATGTTTTGTTTTTTTTAAAGGAACGGGTAAGAAAAGGACTTATAGTGATAGCGACAGATGAGATTTAACATCTTGGATGAGACAGCTGTGGCTTCCGTTGTTATTGGGTGTTAGATGGTGATATCGTCTTGATTTTTTTTTTTTTTTACATTCAATCACAACCACATCCACATCCAGTGACTGCAGAAAAGTCACTTTTATTCAGTTCTTTACATATGTGGTTTCACTTGTATATAGCCATGAATTTTTGCACTACTGATATTGTATGTAAACACTTACTCTGATTAAAAAACATCAAAATATTCACTTATTGTGTTGTCTGTAAATAATTTCTGCAGTTACTAACTAATCTTTATTAACATCATCATCATCATCATCATTTAGCGTCCGTTTTCCATGCTAGCATGGGTTGGACGGTTCTACTGGGGTCTGGGAAGCCAGAAGGCTTCATCAGGCCCAGTCAAATCTGGCAGTGTTTCTACGGCTGGATGCCCTTCCTAACGCCAACCACTCCGTGAGTGTAGTGGGTGCTTTTTACGTGCCACCCGCACTGGTGCCAGACAGAGCTGGCAAACGGCCACGAACGGATGGTGCTTTTTATGTGCCACCGGCACGAGGGCCACGCGAGGCTGGCAACGGACACGAAACGGGGCGGTGCTGGCAACGGTCGCGAAACAGAAAGTTCTCTTACATGCCACTGGCACTGTAACACATCTGCAATTTCCATTGATCGATTTCGATTCTGATCCTCACTTGCCTCAATGGGTCTTCACAGGCAGAGTTTCGACATGCCACCGGCACTGGTAGCACATCCGCAATTTCCATTGATCGATTTCGATTCTGATCCTCACTTGCCTCAACACGTCTTCACAAGTAGAGTTTTGTGTCCCAAGAAGGGAAGGTATGCATACGTAGGCTGGCTCCATCCCATGTAGAAGGCCACGGGTTGTGGACTCACTTGTCCTGCCGGGTCTTCTCGCGCACAGCACACTTCCAGAGGTCTCGGTCTCTAGTCATTTCCTCAGTGAGACCTAAAGTTCGAAGGTTGTGCTTCACCACCTCGTCCCAGGTTTTCCTGGGTCTGCCTCTTCCACAGGTTCCCTCAACCGCTAGGGTGTGGCACTTTTTCACACAACTATCTTCATCCATTCTCGCCACATGACCATACCAGCGCAAACGTCTCTCTTGCACACCACAACTGATGCTTCTTAGGTCCAGCTTTTCTCTCAAGGTACTTACACTCTGCCGAGTGTGAGTACCGGCATTACACATCCATCGGAGCATACTGGCTTCATTTCTAGCGAGCTTACGCATATCCTCAGCAGTCACGGCCCATGTTTCACTGCCATGTAGCATGGCTGTTCGTACACACGCATCATACAGTCTGCCTTTCACTCTGTGCGAGAGGCCTTTTGTCACCAGCAGAGGTAAGAGCTCTCTGAACTTTGCCCAAGCTATTCTTACTCTAGCAGTTACACTTTCAGCACACCCGCCCCCGCTGCTGACTTGGTCACCTAGGTAACGGAAACTATCAACTATTTCTAGTTTTTCTCCCTGGAAAGTGACGGAAGTTGGTCTCAGAGCATTTTCAGTGTTTATTGTTCCTGAGCATCTGCCACATACAAAAACCATCTTCCTAGTTAGCCTTCCTTTGACATTGCTGCATCTCTTATGTGTCCATAGCTTACACTTGGTGCATCTCATAGAGTTTCTACATGTCTTTAACAAATCTTTATTAACCTTTCAGCTGAGATTACTTGTTCTAAAATGCTTATATTTAAACTGGCCATATCCAGCCCAAATCATCATCATCATTGTTTGGTCCTGCAGATCATGGGTTGTAATATTTTCACAAGGATTTGTGCAAAAAGCACTCAGTACCCTCTGTAAAGCAGTTTGTATTAAGAAAAGCATCTAGCTGTAGAAAACCATGCCAAAAATTTTGTTGGAGCTTGGCACAACCTTCTGGCTTGTTGGTCCCTGTCAAACTGTCCAACCCATCATCATCAACATTGTTCAACCGTGGTCGAGACAATGGAATTTACCATGCTACGCCAGACTTCACGGTCCATCATAGCATTACGGAGGTCCTGTTGCTGGATGCCTGTTTCCCTGGAGATTACATCAGGGTAGGAGAGTGTGTGTGCCCTCTGGCCTTGCGAGTAGATGGCTTCCAGAGGAGAGTAGAAATTACCTCTTTTTCAGCTCTACAACAATGTCCAGCAAACTGGACTCTCCTACCTTTCACAAGAGATGACACAGGTGGTAGTTTCCCATATATTTGCATTTTGGTTGGATGG
Organism: Octopus sinensis; assembly: GCF_006345805.1. Taxonomy (NCBI): domain Eukaryota; kingdom Metazoa; phylum Mollusca; class Cephalopoda; order Octopoda; family Octopodidae; genus Octopus; species Octopus sinensis. The sequence continues at coordinate 25,666,745 of NC_043001.1, read as the reverse complement.
CGCTTCCACGGGAGATTTTGAGCTCTCATAAGGAGGCGAGTGTAGGTTCCATCCAACCGCCTCTCAAGCTTCTTTGATAACGTCCAGGTTTCTGAGCCATATAGTAGAATTGGTTCGACTGTGGCTTTGAAGATTTCAAGTTTGACGTCTCTACTTAGATTTGATGACCAGATACTCTACCTGTCTTGTAAACAAACTGATCAAATCCAGCCGTCATGCCTACTCCTTAGTGTCATTCTAAAAATAAGCAATCACACCTACAAGATAATGCTTGATTAATTCAAAACAATGTCAACATTTGACAAAGTAATCTGAATGCTAACAGGTTAAATAAATGTCATAAAAGGAACAAATGTATGAGTTGTCAGTTGGTCAACAATATAATATAAAGTGTTTTTACTCGTTATTTGTTTCCCTCATTTGACTGCAGCCATGCTGGAGCACCTCCTTTAGTCGAGCAAATTGACCCCAGGACTTCTTCTTTGTACTTATTCTATTGGTCTCTTTTGCCGAACCACTAAGTTACAGGGACATAAACACACCCGTATCAGATGTCAAGCGATGTTGGGGGGACAAACACACATATATACGACGGGCTTCTTACAGTTTCCGTCTACCAAATCCACTCACAAGGCTTTGGTCGGCCCGAGGCTATAGTAGAAGACACTTCCCCAAGGTGCCACGCAGTGGGACTGCACCCAGAACCATGTGGTTGGTAAGCAAGCTATTTACCACACATCCACTCCTGCACCTATAGATTGCGTGACGCTTACAGCACCTAGGTTTCTCAAGCAATCACCCATCTAAGTACTAATTAGGCTCAATGTTGCTTAACTTAGGTGATCGGACGAGAACCGGTGCTTTCAACGTGATATGGCCGTAAGTGAAAATATTTAATATCATGATGACAATGATAGAAAAGTTGAATACTGTGATTCTTAAGAGTGAAAAATATTGATTTACTCACAGAAGTGGATACTAAATGTTTGTCTTCTTCACCTGGTTGTATATGACTGGAAATTTAAACATTATTGTCCACTTTTCCATGCTTGCAGCTTTTCTACAGCTGGATGTCCTTCCTGTTGTCAACCTTCACCTGTTTTCAAGCCAGGCAACATTTTCCCATTGCCAGACATGTATGTGCAGAATATTGGAGATGAATGACAGACACTTATTTACAAGGTTATCCTGCTTATTGTGTTCTCTTCATGGAAGGTCCAGCTGGGTTGATAACTTGTGTTGGTCAGCCGTATGGTCATGACAGGTAAGGTATTTCAAGAGTACGGGGACTGACTGGACTCTGCTGTGCAGGTTGCGCAAAAGGCCTCAGAAATATACCAACAGATGGTGCATGCCTCCCACATAATGTCAAGACAATATACACACATTCACACAACAGTTTCAGTTTCTGTAACCAAATCCACTTGGAAGGCTTTGGTCATCCCAAGCTCAAGACATTTGCTGAAGGTGCGATGCTGTGGACCTGAATTCAAAACCATGTGATTGGAAGTGCTATCATGCATTTTTTAAAGTTTTAAAAGGATTTGTAATGAATGGAAGATGGGGTTTGTAAAACTTTGAGGACGACTTGCTCAGCAGACACTGTTGTGACAGGACTATTTTGCACGCAGGAAAAAGTGATTATAAGAATGTTGCTGATGTTAATTTTGAAGTTGGTGGTTTATTGATGTGCCTGTTATTTTAATAGTCTTTGTAAAGCAGGTTTAAATAAAGATAAGATTTACACTTTTAAGTTAGAATTAAGACCATTAGAGAAAAACTTTCAAAGACTTCAATAGAATGTGGATTACTTTAGGGACTATGTTCCAGAGCTCTCATTTCGATCAAAAATTTGTGAAAATGTAAATCTCAGTGTTAGAAAATAGATATTTATTTTTAACATCATCATTTAACGTCCATTTCCAACCTGCCCTGGGTCAGACGGTATAACAGGAGCTGACAAGCCAGAGAGATACACCAAGCCCCAATTATCAGTTTTGGCATGGTTTCTACAGCTAAACATCGACCACTTTACAGCATTGACTGAGAGAGGGGCATAGCTGTAAAGGACATACCTATGTGTATGGAAAGCCAAAGTTTTACTTAGTTTGACACTCTTCCTCAAGCACAGCAAATTGCCAGGAGTCTCAGTCTCTTGTCATCTCCCCAGTGAGGCAGAATGTCTAAGGATCCTTTCTCACCACTTCATTCCATGTTTCTACCCCTTCCATACATTCTCTCCACAATTAAAGTTGGACACTTCTTAATGTAGCTGTCCTCATCCATACATACCAGCAATTTTCTCTCCTGAATGCTACTTTTCTCATCTACTCTGTTGTACGTGCACACTTACACTACCTATTTCTTTATTACCCACAAGGGGGTAAACACAGAGGGGACAGACATAGGTATTAAGTCGATTACATCGACCCCAGTGCATAACTGGTACTTAATTTATCGACCCTGAAAGGATGAAAGGCAAAGTTCAACTCACAACGTAACGGCAGACGAAATATTTTGCCCGGCATGCTAACGTTTCTACCAGCTCGCTGCCTTAACCCTTTCATTACCAACCCGGCTGAAACCGGCCCTGGCTCTGTAGTACAAATGTCTTGTTTTCATAAGTTTTGAATTAAAATCTTCCACCAAATCTTAGTCACAATTTATGTTCCTAACACCAGCTTAATGATAACGAAGTTATTTTACTAAATTCTTTGTTATATTTAGAGTAATTGAAAGAAACACAGAGCATCTCAAAATAAATACAGTAATGAGAGTGGGTTAAACTGGAACTGAACAGGTAATGTAAGTGGCTTCATTTCTCTCAAACCTTTGCAGATCCTCTGTGGTCGTAATCCATGTAGCATTGTTGTAATGTATACAGGCATTATACAATCTGCTTTTCACTCTGAAGGAGGCCTTTTGCCCAGCTTGTTCTCATACTAGCAACTATACTTTCAGAATACCTACTTTAATGCTAATACTCAAGGTAACAGAAGCCATCTAGTACTTCTAAGGGTTCCTTCTGATATTGGTGATTCTTAGTTTTTTTACTGTACCTGCACATCTGCCATACACAAAGACTACTTCTTGTGATACTAAAGCACGCATAGCTTGCACTGGCTACATCATTTGGAATTTCTGCCAACACCTTTCCTCCATATCAAGCAGGGCTATCTACCTTATGGGAATTGTGTTTCCTACTTGTCTTTGCTAAGTTAACTCTAAGGTCTTTAGATTCCAAACCTGAAATTTCCTCTACTTTAGAATAGTGTCTTAGCTGTAAGAACAAGAGCTCCCATGGGCAGACTGTTATCTCTTGGAGGACTTTGATGAACAAGAAGGGGATAAGAATTGATTCTTAGTAAACTACCCGTACACTGAATTCATTGCCAACCACCAACTTACTGACAGCATTACCCGAACAGCTCTCACCAACCACTCATCCCTTGCTTCTGCATTGACCACCAGATGAGGGAGCAGGGAATTTGTGTCAAAGGCTTTCCTCCATGTCAAAAGCCAAGTTCAGGTTTATTCTTGGCTAAATATTTCTGCAGCTGCTTTACCAGGATGATAGCATCAGGTGCTTCTCCCTGGATACAAAACCAAATTGCATCTCATCAAGGCTTTAAGTCGAACTATAACAGCCTAGTCTCTCAGTTTGTATTGGCACCTCTAAAATTAACTTGGGCATCACTTTTACATTTGTAGCAATTGACTATAAATACTGCTAGTCATTGGATATGGATATGATTAACTGTACAGGTGGCTAGGCCATATAATCACTGCCACATATCCTAAGCATCTGTGATGAATTCTGAAAGGCAGTGGTCCTTCCCCAGTCTTCATTGCCTTATCAAATTGGATAGCTGGTCCTTCTGATAGACCACATAAGGCAGATTCCACAACCAGCAGCTTTTCAGAGAGTATTCAAAGAATTTATTTAAATGGCAAAAAAAAAAAAAAAATCTGTGTACAAATAAGGATTTTCAGGATGTAAACAACTGTTGTAAATATTGCATAGCAGTGGCTGAGTTGTCTTTAGCATTTGTAATAACAGTGCCACTGTAGTTCTACAACTGCCATATAATGTCAGGGGAACATTATAGTAGTTAGAAGAAAAAAAGCTCCGCTGGGAGAAAATATTTTGAATTCAATGCTATCTAACGGTAAAACTTAAAATATTAAGGTGTTACTTGCTGCCACACCACGTTAGGGTCACTAGTGTAGAAAATAGACTTTCATGATAATGAGGACAAAAGGATTCCCCATAAACTATGCCATTTGGTACTTTGTACAAAAACAAAAATTCTCTTTCACTTGGCTGGTGCAAAAATAAAAGGGCTTCTATTTCAGTGCTACTTCTAAAAGCCATATAATCTGAAAACAGTTCAGTGCACATGAACAGACCTAGGACAAACAGCATCCTTCTAAGGGTGGAATGCTCAATTTATAAGTGTGTATAAGTGAGTCCACGTCTATACATGTGGACATCCAGGCATGTAAAATCCTTTCATTTTAAATGCGAGCCGAAAAGTGAAGAAAATACCTCTAGCTACGAATGTCAGAGAAAAGGTACAACCAAATCATACTAGTGGAACTGTCCATGATCACTGTAGACCATATCCTAACTAAGCAGTTGTATCAATCCATTGGCAGCAAATCATAACTTTAATGTCTACTCTTCCATGAGGGTACAGATCATGAAAATATGCTGGCACTTTTTCAACCACCAGATGCCAATCTATCAAAACAGCAAAAACATGGCTATGTAGAAAATTGTATCAGTCGAAGGAAACTTGCCTAAGACAGCGCAGTATTTGATGACTGGTATCCGTGCTAGTGGAGCGCTATGAGCACCATCCAAAAGTGTGTTCGATGCCAGAGCAGCCGGCTTCCATGCCAGCGGCATGTAAAAAGTACCATTCGAGCATGACTGTTACTAGCGTTGCTCTACTGGCACTTGAAAAAACATTCAACTGAGGTGTCATTGCCTGTGCCAATTGAGCATGGCTGTTACCAGCACCGCCTGACTGGCCCTCGTGCCAGTGGTTGCCATTAGGAAGGACATCCAGCTGTAGAAACTGCCAGATTTGAGCCTGGTGCAGCCATCTGGTTCGCCAGTCCAATCGTCCAACCCATGCTAGCATGGCAAGATGTTAAACAATGATAATGTAGTTGCACTTTTGTGGTAGAACAGAATGACACCATCTGCATAAATAGCAAGGCCACTGTTTGTAACCAGCAAGCAGATGATGGGGAGAATGCAAGTTTACTCAGATACATAACAGGCTTGTCAACCAAACCCACAAATTTCTAGATACTGAACCCAAATCAACGTAGTCAGGAAGTAAATAATGGTTATCCACAGTATGTCTGAGCCAGTACAAACAGAATAGCTTGTACATAGTGAACTGTGACCTGAAACCAGGTCCTATTAACCCTTTACTATATTTCTGACCAAAATACACCCCTCATGTGTTTCAATTAATTTCTAAATTTAGTCTGGTTTCATTAAACAACTATAACTTTTTTATTTATCAATATATTAATCTGATTTTTGGAAGATAATTTAATGAAATATTCTATACTATAATTTTTGTCACAAAGCGACTAATTGCAGGTAGATTCAACAAAATATAAAATTATTAAAATTTTGTTCAAACATCGCTATAGAAAATGGGTTATTAGCTAATATTCAATTGGGTATACAACAAAATTTTACTATAGAATTTGTTATTCTGGGTAACTTTCTGATACCCATATTTATTTCATTTAAGGTCGTGGGAAACCACTAACTATCCATTCTTTTGCTTTGTTTACATTCAGCGTAACGGTTCGTTTCCGCCGTAATGATTTTAAATAGGCTCATTCGAAAAAGTAAAAAGAAATAGTCTAAGGCTTTACTCTCCTGGGAAAGTCTGTGGTTTGGTCCAGTTTCTTCAGAAAAAAACAGGTTTTAAAATTTCACTCCATCCAGGTGCCAATTCATTTCTCTATCGCTGTCAGATTCAGTTTTCACTTTGGAAAATGAAACATCAGATTCACTATCAAATACCACATGCTTTTTTTTTTTCAGTCGTAGACAGATTTAACAAGGTCTTCAGTAGAAAGTCCTTCGAATTCTGACTCGCTGCTTGATATAATGAAATTCATATCCATCTTTTGTCAGAATTACAAATTTTGAAAACAATAGGAACAAATTTCGGAAAAAAATCCCCCAAAATCCACAGAATTAAAATTACACTTCGATCGTTGTACAAAACTGTAGATGAACTGTTTATGAAATATAATCACTTGTTTTCACGAATGCACCAAAGAGATTTGCCGATATTCTCATTTAAATATGAATAGGTAAATACGGGCAGGTTTGGTCACATTAATCAAAATTTTTTCGGGCAGCTTGGTAACGAAAGGGTTAAGGAATACTGTAGATACCGAACCTTTTATGAGACAATGTCTTGGAGTAAGTTCCTCCCTAAGATGAATGAAGCATTTAAATTCTAAGTGGGAATGCATTCAACTGTTGGAGAAATGGTCCTCTCTGTAAAGTCACTTTTTCTAGTCTAAGCATTTGAAAGACGGTTACTAGCAAGCTATCCAGCTTGCCAGGATATCTACTACTGAAAGGACCTATTCCCAATGCCAGCACAAAGCCTATTGCTATGGAGTAATTTGCCCATGGTTAAAGTTCTCCCAAGTCCTTATGTACCAAAGATTTGTTTACCTGTATAGCAATGGAAGAACAACTAAAACAATTGGTTCTAAGAACTCTTATTAAAGATTAATGACCCTGGTAACCTTCTCACCTCCCCCCTTTATGTCAAATGTATATTTAAGATAACGAAAACTTTCAGTCTTAAACATCTATAATACTGATGCAACATGTAGTAGCAACAATGTGAAATCATTTTTATTCGTAAGACAGGATCCAGAGATATCCATTGACCAGTTACTAAGCTGAACATGTTTTCCCAAGTGAAAATCTAAGCAATTTAATAACACATAACCCCACTCGGATCTCAAATAAGAGGCAGTTTTCTTAATAACACAAAGTCTACGAACTAAAAAAAGCATTCTGTGGCAACCCAACAGACTTCTGCTAACAGGCTGAAATCAAAACCAGAGCAATAACCTTCACTGTAAAATGAATAACAGAACTACCTGAAGGAAAGCAATCAGTTCCAAAAACAATGCAAAACTGTCTGTAGTCAGATATCAACAATTATTGGAAGATACTTGAAAGTAATTGACAAACAAGACAAATATTTTTATAACTTTAATGGCAGTAAGTCAGCATACATCAGTGGCTTAAAAAGTTATGGCTATGTACAAGGAAGACCACAAATATTAAAACTGGAATTACAGTGATTTTATCTGCAGTCATTGAATGTGTTTGAATATAAAACAAAGTGGCATGATCAGCTATTATCCATTGAGAATGGAAGGCACAGCTTTATTGTCCAAACTGCTAAATCTCATCAATCGCTATCACTGAAAGTCTTTTTCCTTCCTGTTCCTGGAGAAGAATAAAAAAAAAACGTTTAGACAACAGCAAAAATGAATATTCCATTTTAAACTTGAAATTTAAAAACACAAAATAGAAAATGCTATACATACCACCAAAACTGCTTCGTCCACCACCGTAACCTCCACCTCCACGGCCGCCACCATAACCTCCACCACGACCACGTCCACCACCAAACCCTCCACGTCCACGGCCGCCACCATAACCTCCTCCACGTCCACCACCAAAACCTCCTCCACGCCTTCCACCAAAACCTGGAAAGGAAATTTATTGTTTTGTATAAAAATTGTCAAGAAAAATCGCTGACCAAGAACTTACAAAATCAACCATTAACTCTTTAGCATTCAGCATATTGTTAAATGCAATGCTTACTATGAACGAATCGGGTCATACTTCCTAGCTTTTAAGATTCTGATGTAATTGGTAAGTTTCAGAATGACATCAGAGCACGAGGTACCAGAGGTTGAATCTGACAGGTTTGCACACAAAACAAGTACAATATTTTGGCCCAAATATGGCTTTATTAAATGCTAACTGGTCAATAGTCAACAAAATAGCTAGAGATAACGAAGTTACTATAAGAAATTGTAGACCACTACAATCTGATTTAGCAAACAAGAAAAAAAAGTCAATGCCACTCAATACATCACGATCTACTTTTCTAAAATATTTCCAATAAGTCTACTGCCTAAGCTCTTAAGCTAACCCCAACCACACCTGTCTTCAGTAACAGAAGGAAAAGTTACTGTACCTCCACTTCTTCCATCACCATCACTTCTGCTTCTTGCATAACAGCACCGAACAGACCTGCCATCAACATTACTACCATCCATTTTATTCAGAGCACTCTTTGCTTTTGGAATAGACTCAAATTCTATGAAGGCAATTCTAAAACAAAAAAAAAAAGTTCCATTTTTAAAAACAGCTAAGAACACATGCAATAAAATCTATCAAATTCAATACAACACAATGCAAAAAGTGAACAAGTTGTCATTACACACCCTTTTGGCTTTCCAGAATCTGGATGTGTTGGTAATCGTACATCAGTAGCATCCTTGAAATATGACCTTAATGAGCTTTCTGTTGAATCATAGGACAGATTTCTTACTAAAAGTACACTGGATTCTTCTGGTTCATCTTGAATAAAAATAGGCAAAAACTTAATAAACACACCAATGTAATGTTATTTCATTACAATTGAAATGATTATCTCAAAAAAATTACCATCTCTGTAGCCTCCTCTTCCTCTTGGTTGTGAATCAGATCTACTAGAACTGCCTGCATAATCCAAGTACAGTTGTCGGTCTCCAACCTCAATACCCTGTTTGTTTTCGACTGCATCCTTTACACTATCGGAACTCTCAAACTCAATATATGCAAAGCTGAAAACAAAACAAATACACATTAGAGTGGATTAATAAAAACAACTTCTTTATTTATCATAAGTGAATTAAAGTGAATTTAAAAAATCTGTTCCTCAATTTGACACCAGGCAAATCTCATTAGAGATAAATTATTAAGCAGCAGCATAGAAAATGAGTTATTAGCATTAACACTTTCGTTACTATAATTCTGACCAAAATACACCTCATGAGTTTCAATTAAATTCTAAAATAATCATGAATCTAGGCTGGTTTCATTAACCCTTTAGTGTTTAAACTGGCCATACCTGGCCCAAATATTCTATGTTTTATAATCTAACTGGGAGTATCTAGCCCCTCAAACCTAACCTACATTGACATTCAAAAACTATACAATCACATCATTGAAACCTCAAAGCTATGAGGTAATGCACGATTAATTCAAAACAATGAGTGAAAAAGTATTACATTTAACAGAGTAATCTGAACACTAAAGGGTTAAATAACTAACCCTTTTACTTATCAACATATTAATGTGATATTTGGAACATAATTAAAGAAAGGGTTCTTAATTCTATTTCATAACTTTTGTCTCAAAATGACTTTAATTACAGGTAAATCCAGGTAAATTGAGCAAAAGGTAAAAATACTAAAATTTTGTTTAAACATCACCATAGAAAATGAATCATCAGCTAATATTCAAATGGGTATGCAACAAAATTTTGATAAAGAAGAATTGTGCACATCACTATATCATCAGTTGAATTTGCACAACTGGTGCACCAGGTGGAATAAAGTGAAATACTGGAATCCACCGCAAGTTTGACCGAACTAAAGAAATCGGTCAAAAATTAATATACAGCCCTGGTTATGGTATGGAAGTGATAAATTCCAGACATCGTTCCCTAGGCCATGCTGACTAACATTATTTTCCCTGTATAAAAACTAAATCCACGCAGTACCCAGTATTTGCTCCACAAATTTTCCGAAATTTGAACCCCCATTTTGTGTTTGTTTACATTCTGCGCAAGTTTGTTTCCGCATTGATCGCTTCAAACAATAACTTCTAGACCACATCATACTCTAAGCCATGCTAACATTAGTCTCCCTGTATAAAAACTAAACCCACAACAGTACCCAGTATTTACTTCACAAATTTTCCAATTCGAAATCAATGCTTGATAACATGAAACTCCTATCCATTTTCAAAGTTGAATTAAAATTACATGTCGATCGTACAAAACTGTAGATGAACTGTTTACGAAGTATAATCACGTATTTTCACGAATGTACTAAAGAGATTTGCTCTGATATTCTCATTTAAATATGAACAGGTCACATTAACCAAAATTTTTTTCGGGCGGCTTGGTAACGAAAGGGTTAAAGAGATTTGTCTTTAAAAACTAAAAATCTACAAAATGAAATACACACCAACTATACACAGAAACAGCGACTCACGATTCAAAGTTTGTTAAACACCAGGTAAATAAAAGCAAGTAAAATAAAATCCTGCAGTAATTGATTCAAAGAAAAAAAAAGTAAATCTAAGAAAACTATCACAAATGATTATATAAATGGCACACTGCAAATCTAAGACATTTAAATCTTACCCCTTATGTGAATCTCCTTTATAGGGAATTCTGATACTTTGTGCTGCAGGAAATATCTCCATCAGTTTGCTTCTAATAGTATCTTCGGAGTCATCATAGGGTAGATTTTTCAGAAATAGCGTGTTTGAATCATCACCTGGGAAAAAAAGTGCACAAAATGTGTATTGTTCAATGTACCAACGGGACATTACTTCTATGGTTATTTTCCTCGAGTTTTTATTGTACAAACAAAATCAACATACCAGTGTTTCTTTCTCCCTTTGCTCTCATGGGCCGACCTTTTTCAAATGTCAGTGCATTCCCTTTATAGTCAATATTCTGCATTGCTAAAACTTTATCAAGATCATCTGGATTAGCCAAGTCAATGTGGGCAAATCTATAAAAAAAACAATATAAAGGAGTGAATATAAAACAACACAAAGTGAATATACATAACAAAAAGCCTATAAAATGTAAAATAGCTAAGAAGCAATTGTAATACATACGCTCTGTCATCACGCTTGCGAACAGATGTGTATTCAATTCCTTTCTTCTTAAGAAATTTCTCAAAGGTCTCAGCAGTCACTTCCTGAGGAAGATTTCTGCACATAACTGTTACAGGCTCTGAAAAGGAAGAATTGAAAAATTCAATAATCTTTCACAATAACCAACAATATTGTCAGTGGTAACTTGTCATTCATCAAATTTAGTATCTCTACCAATTTGAACTCCTGTACCACAGGGTAACGCATCTTCCACCTTGTCCTGGATCACTGACAAAGCAATTTTCCAAGCAAGAAGCAATGCTTAGTCTTAATTTAGAAAACACTGGCCAAAATATTCTACCTAAATCTCAAAGCCACATGATTAATTCAAAATGGTCCTAATAAACATACTTGGCGATCATCTAAATGCAAAAGCATTAATAAAAGAGATCTTGGAGATGATAATGTGAGCAATATATTTATCTCCTATATGCAGTTTGATACCGGACATAAATCTGTAAGATTCTTCACCAAGTGATATGGATGAAACATGTTTAAGAAGAGATTCGAAGCAGGAATGGAATGATCACAATTGCTCACTGGATCAACTGGTTTGGGATGTGACATTAAAAGCCCATTAAGTAATTTAATCCAATAAACCCCAGATCTCATTTTGTAAAGGCTAGCACTTATTCTATTGGCCCCTTTTGCTGAACTGTTAAGGTACAGGAACAAACACTTGTTGTGCAGTAACTGAGGTGGGGGGGGGGGAAGAAACAGACAAAGGCGCACATACATACAGAGAGAGTGAGAGATAGAGACAACAGGGTTTCAGTTTCCATTCACAAGGAGTATTGCCCAAAGTGCCCCACAACAGGATTGAACCCAGAACCATGTAGGTAAGAAGCAAGCTTCAACACATTCATGCTTTTCCTTAAGTAACTTTGTCAGGATAATAAATGAAACGAGGTATGCTCATAAAGAGCCACACCATTATCACATCAAGATATGAAAGTGTCCTGATAGAAGCTGCAGAGCTTCTAACCACAAAACTGGAACATGCACACAAACTAAAGCATATCTTCTTACCACCATCAACTTTAGCTTTCTTGGCATCGTTACCATCTTCTGACTCTGTCTTACGCTTCTTAGCTTCTTTTGAACCTGTTGAAGACAAAAAGATGACAGATATAATCAATGTAATTAAGTTTCTATTTCTAACTACCTCACAAATAAAAAGTGTACATTGCTGCTTTCCATTAAAAAATTAAACTACACACTGGCATGGAACTGGTAAACCAGAGGGCTGCATGCTTTCTACAGCAGGATGCCCTTCGTAATGCCAATCACTAAGAGTGTAATGGGTGCTTCTTACGCACCAGTGGCAATGGTCACGACTATGATTTCACTTGGCTTGACAGCATATCACCAAAGGTCTCAGTCAGCGACTTGTCATTACCTCCATGCGGCCGAGCATTAACAAAAAAAAAAGTTTTTGTCTTTGGCTTACCAGATTGTGAGTGGAAACAAATCCTGTTTTGGGAAGCTGGTTACATAAATAATGATAACACATGCCAGTGTATGCTATTAGTGGCATAATGGCTCCCAAACAAAGTTATAGCCGTTTATAAAACCAATATTAAATTCTTAATTATATACATAAATATGGGAAACATGAACCGCATTGATTACATTGAACAGCAATAAAATGGTAAATGAGGAAGAAATTACTTACCATCAGCTTTTCCATTCAGCTTTGGCTTAGGGGACTCTTCTGATTCTATAATGTAAAAGAGGTTTTTAGTCAATATCAGAAAACATTTCAAAGCAGAAATTATTCAAGATATATTTTAGGATTTGTAATACCTTCACTAGACTCTTCTTCGTCAGAATCCTCTTCTGATTCTTCTTCAGATTCTTCATCAGAATCCTCTTCAGAATCATCTGATTCAGCAGCCTTTTTAGCCTCCTCTTTTTTTACCTTCTTTTCCTCTTTTACTTTCTCTTCTTTAACTTTCTCTTTAACCTTTTCATCTTTTCCTTTTTTATCTTTTTTCTTTTTAACTTCTACTACCTCTTCTTCTTCCTCATCCTCACTTTCTTCTTCCTCACTACTTTCTTCTTCTTCCTCCTCTTCTTCACTGTCACTAGATTCTTCCTTCTTTTTCTTTGCTATTGTACAAAACAAAAACATTACAAAAATAAAGCAGATATAAATAGATTATAGCTATTTAAAATTTCATGAATTTGTACAAGTCCAATACAGATATTTAATCCTTTAGCATTTAAACTGGCCATACCCAACCCTAATAGCCTACTTGTTTTATGTTCAAACTGGCGATATCCAGCATCTCACTTTTACCAATGTCATTCTGAAAATAAGTAATCACATCACTGAAATCTCAGCCACAGGACAACGCAGGATTAATCTGAAACTTCTGGCATCTATTACAAACTCAAAATATCGAAAGTAATGCACAGCACTTCACATATTTCTGATATTTAGCATTTTTCAATAAAAAAAAAAACAAAAAAAAACGAAACAGGAAACTCAAAACATCTTCAAACACAGCAGTCTTTGAATGCTTTATTGCCAGGATAGACCAGAGTAGTGAGTGAATTGATTCCTTAACATAAGCCCAATAAAAATTTTGTCTATACACCAAGTATAATAAATATATAAATTAAATCTTACCAGCTGCACCTTTGTCCTTTGACTGCTTCTTTGTAACAACTGGAGTTTCCTAAAAATAAAAAAAAATTATTCCTATAAGAAAAACTTGTTTCAGCATACACCTTTTGATTTATTCATGGATCAGATTGAATTACTAAGCAAGGTAATATTTTTCCATAGCAAAACATCAAAGACTGAAAACCAACAATACTTGTTCAAACCAGCAATGACAAGAGCACCCACATACATGAATGACCAGCTTTCACCATATTCCATCATCCACTCAAAGTACTTAACCCAGGGCTATAATAGAAGACAAGTACTAAACGTGCCAAGTAGTTGGACTGAATCAAAAACTACATGGTCAGGAAACTAGCTTCTTAATCACATGTAAACATGTCCATGTGCAACAATCCACTAACTGCAAGAAAACAACTTTTTGCAGGTCTCAAATTATGACCAAGCCACCAACCTATACAACCTGTCAAGAGTTAAATTTAGAGCTACCATAAGACAGATCTACAGAGTTTGTACAGATGTTATGTACAAAAAGTTGGAAGGAACTTTAGCAGAACTCATCACAGGTAGGAACAGAAGTACAAATTCTCGCAGGTGGACAGTGGCAACAAAGTGGGTGAAGTAAACAATTGCTGGTGGTGGTGGTGACAATGTAAGATGATCAGAAGGTGATTGAATAAGTTATGGTTATCATTCAAAAATGGCAAATGACTAAGGAGAAAAGTAAGTGTTGCCAAATTATTTTAAAATAAAAATGCAAAATTTAATTCAAGGATTTATTTGCACTTAAGCACACTGAATCTTATCTATGATAGTTTTTTTTTTAAAAAAAAAAAGGTACTCACAACTTCCATTTCTTCTGATTCTGCAGAGGACTCCTCTGAAGATTCTTCAGGTTCTACAGGCTTTGGAGGTGCAGTCTTTTTGGCAGCCTAAAACAAAGAAACATTATTAATTGAAAAAGATACCAACACAGAAGTAGAGCATATACAGCAACTGGGTAAATTTTGGGAACTTTCAGAACTCAGGATAAACTGACTGCCAACACAGACAACATTAAATTGTATACTTTATATAAAGCTAGAAAAGAGCCTCTACTGGATCAAACCTTGGAAAATATAATTTTGTTTACAATTGCTTTTCCTAAAAATTTAACCCTTTTAATATAAACCTGCCTGAGAATAACCCTAGTTGTGACACAAACTTCCCATTTCATGTTAAATGTCCCAAATATTAGTTTAATAATGAAATTATTCTTTATCTTTAAAATTAAATTAAGGCAATGTCACTGTATTTTGAATTTGCAGTCATAACATGAACTGTCACATTGATAAATTGTAATTGTTTTACATTAAAAAATAAAAATATCCAGGTAGTTATGCAATTTATATAATTTAATCCATGTAGAATGTTCTTATAGTTTAGCACATCAAGGAAACAATACAACTAGAAAGACATCAAGACGCTATGGTCAGTTATATTTAAGGTATGTCTAATTTTGTAGCCACATCTTAAGGCTCTTGAAAATCCATGTTTTAGAAAAAAAGAGTAAGAAATAAGTGTCCTATTCAAAATTTATTAAATGTCCAGAAGTAAAAATTTTTTATTTTAAACATAATTTGAAATAGTACATAAAAGAGGTTCTACAAGATATATAACATTTGTTGAGACTGTAAAATACTAGAAGCATTAAGCAATTTTTGAATATATTCAATATATAAAATTTTCCTAAGATAAAGCATAAAGGACACAAGTTATTTTGTCATTTATCTTCAATCTCACCATACACACATCTATATATACATATATATATAGTGCTTAGATTTGCCAAAGTGCTAAAAATTTGATTCTTAATGCTTCTTGCATTATACCAATCACAACCTAACTGTTTATTATCAAACCTATTTAGGCATTAACTTGTTGAACCTAACAGCCATTTCACTTTCTCAAACTTTAGCTGGTACCTTTGGCAACTAGATTTTTTTTACATAGAATTGCAATCAGTTTATCAGAAGAAATATTTCAAATCTTGTTTCAAAAAAGGAGAATGTATTTCCATCATAATATAAATTAGGCAATGTTTTACATTTTCACTTGACTAGTGCAGGATCACCAAACTTTATACACAGGGTGCCAGATAAGAGGGAATAACAAGTATGGGCCATGTAACTATTTTGCTCAACACAATAAATACACATAAAAAAAGACAACCAAAATATTTTATTTCTCAAAAAGTTATCAAAGAAGGCAATAACAGCAATTGCATCACACCCAGTGCACAGGTGTGATATAACTGAATCTCACAAACTAAGCAGCAAAAAAGATTGGAGACTTGTGAAACCGTGTTTAACTTCAAGAATCTCAGTATTTGTGTTGTAGTTGCTGCATCCAACCAAGGGAAAATGCTTTCAAATGTTCATCAGTCAACCTCGTTTGATGTGCTGACTTCATACTTTATTTTTGAAAATATTTGCTCAGACATAAGATGTTCCAAACACTGATGCCATACCAGATGCAAATGAACTCTCACTGCATGCACTTACACAAAACAAAAGGTAGTGTGGCAGAAGGCCAGTTCCCGCATGTGGATCGTAGTTTGGTGACCCCTTGACTAGAGGATTTTCCACTGTAGACAATATATGGCCATGATGTGAAAATAAATTTCTCTGTAAACAATTGCTGGGTGCGATACATTATGAAACGCTTCAAAATTTGCTATATTTTTGTGAGTTATTTACATAACAGCTAAAGTTCAAGAAGGTTAAAATGGCATGCTCACTCAACTTAAAACAACTGAGCAATGTGCAATGACAAAGAATAGTATTAACTGGAAAAATGCATAATGTTTACCTCATACCCCTTTTCATGGCGCAGCTTAGCCTCCACCGTAGACTCACAATACTGGTTAGTGGGTGTAGTTGTAAGACCAGGTTGACACCAGCTTGCACACAAACCAGGAAATCCACTGCAGCATCCAGAATATGCAATACTCGATAACCACTTGCTTGCACGGTAACCATTTATCGAAACACGGCCAAACCGAATTGATATCGCAGCCAATGGCATATTTTCGATACCCCTCGAGCCAATGGCATTACCGACCGACACGCAAGGAACCACGGCAGCCAAATTCATCACATGGATGAATTGAGCATGTATTAACCAACACCGAAATCGAGCCTAATGGAGTCACTGCGCAGTCACTCTACTTTCCAAAAGTAGCAGCCAAAACCCCCCTCAAATTGTATTTATCAGTCTAAAATAGCAGAATTGCCCAGTGAGGTAAATCAACATTAATTATGAAAGAAAATGCTAGTGAATATGCTAAATATCTGAAAAAGTTATAAACGGTCCAACTGATTCATCAATTCAATAATGAAAAAAGTCATTCACCTCCATAATGCAACATCGAAATAATTTATCACTAGTACTAAAATATGAAAGCATAAATTATTTATAAGATAGTCACGTTTAAACATTTTAAAAATGTTATGAATCTCATCATTTAAGAAAAATTTCTTTCGGCCATTTCATTGATGACTTTTCAATTTTCATTGTCAGTTATGTGCGAATATTTGGACCTTTTGGAGTTTACAATATCGATATCAAGTAACATTCACTTTAATTGCATTGATGTTTAAGTGCCTATTTACATCACTTCCACTTTATTATCTTCAAATGAAAGATCACCAATCTAACTGATCCTGGAAGGACGAAAAGCAAAGTTGATCTGAGACATTTGAACTCAGAATGTAATAATGAAAGTAAAACTGTTTTTAGGAATCAAAGCGTTACTTTCACGTCCACTTTCCTATTTCTATCATGGGTCGGACAAAGGTTAATGTAGATACTGACTTAGTTACTGATCGCCCGCCGATCAACTTGGTTCATAGCAGAACTGGATTCAACAGAAATAATTAAAGCCCAAAACAGCGACATTGAGAAATATTGGTAACATGAGGAAAAGTGGTGCAACTAAAATTAGAAACAACAGTAGTGGAAATATAAAAATCTTGACTTGGCTTTTTTCTTTTTTAATTAAATCGAAACAAAAATCGTCAGCGTAAGTAACTCTTTTGACTACACGATTCTGGAAAAATTTCCAGACAGTCCTGTCTTTTGGAATACCCCCACCGACCACCGACATCAATCGTCTGGAAGTTTTGAAATGTTTATTTAGTCGCGCATGCGTGAAAACCTGCCGGACAATTAACCAGCAGACGACACTTCAAGAGAAAAACGTTTGATATGATCGATCAGCATGCTAGAAATAATTGCTCAAAACACACATCTTTAGCGTCTTATAAAATGAAGGGCACTGAACAAATATAGAACAAGAAATACATATTTCGAATTAACCCCCCCCCCTACTATATCAATATTAAAAAAAAAATTTTCGAAAGCACTTCTAAGTTTTTGGAATAAATGCACCCATCCAACAGAAACAATGAATGCGTCAGTTGCTTCCGCTCCATTATCAACTTCAAGTTTGCCAGCATGTAATAATGTAGCAGTAGCTGTGTGGCAGCTTGCTTACAAACCGCATGGTTCCGGCTTTAGTCCCACTGCGTGGCACTTTGGGCAAGTGTCATCTACTTATAGCCTCGTGCCGACCAAAGCCTTGAGAGTGGATTTGGTAGACGGAAATTGAAAGAAGTCCGTTGTATATGTATACACATGTGTGTGTGTCTGTCTGTCTTTCCCCGCCAACATCGCTTGACAACCGATGCTGGTGTTTACGCCCCCGTAACTTAGCGGTTCGTCAAAAGAGACCGATTAGGCTTACAAATAAGTCCTGGGGTCGAATTGCTCGACTAAAAGGCGGTGCTCCAGCATGGCCAGTCAAATGACTGAAACAAGTAAAAGAGAAAGTAGTTTGCATCTGTCTAATTAGTTCTTTATGATGTAGCACAAGTTTCAAAGTGTCATCTGATTTTTCTTTTTAATACATCAATTTCTCCGCAGCTAATTCAATTCTCACAAGCCCACCTCGTGGTGGACTGGAATTTCATTGAGGTAAACTCATTATTGCACCAGATCAGTTAGAAGTGATGCAATCTCATCTTTCAGTATGGAAACAAACGATCGTCTGTTATGGAATTTCAATTTAATGGAAATCGTTCTTGCTATGATGCAGTGGTTCTTCAAACAAATTACTCTTTAGTCAATAGAAATTGCACAAACATACATATATATACTCTTTTACTTATTTCAGTCATTTGACTGCGGTCATGCTGGAGCACCACCTTTAACCGAGCAACTCGACCCCGTGACTTATTCTTTGTAAGCCCAGTACTTATTCTATCGGCCTCTTTTGCCGAACTGCTATATATATATATATATATATAATATATATATATATATATATATATATATATATACGTCGGTCTTTTGCGTACCAAATTCGCTCACATGACAACAACTGACCAGAGACCACAACAGACAATTGCCCTTGCCCATACTAGTGAGTAGTAGTACTGAACTCGAAACCACGAAGTATCTTCGCTTCAACTGTTTATTCGTTTCACAGCTTGACCTCTACGAGTAAAAATTACTGTTGTCGATTTCACACACAAACATATTGTAACAATCGATGAGAAAAGATATGTTGTAATTCTTAATTCACTACAACACAAAAATAAAGTATTTTTGTCTGAATCGCCTTTTGTATCGATAACCGCCGCAATGTATATGTGAAATCAGTCAAGCAGGAGGCTCTCCTTGAACACTAGCGCAACATTCCACTCGGCATAGCTCACCCACGTGGACGCCCCAGCCATGACACAAATTAGAATCGTAGAAAAACAGCAATGGCAGCGACGCCTTTTCAACAAAAATATATCTTAGAAAATCCAATTGATTAAGAATTTACTGATTTTGAGAAAAGCCAAATTTTTTATTTTTTTTACATTCCCCTAATTACCAGTAACCAATTTTAATTACGTCGCTTTGTCCCATATTATCACTCTTTTACCGATCTCTAGATTATACAAAATATTTTTCAAATTCTTTTAGGTCTTTAATAAATTCAAATAGGCTATAAATACGGAGATATCATTACTTGATTAAGAATTTACTGATTTTGAGAAAAGCCAATTTTTTTTTTTTACATTCCCCTAATTACCAGTAACCAATTTTAATTACGTCGCTTTGTCCCATATTATCACTCTTTCACCGATCTTTATACAAAATATTTTTCAAATTCTTTTAGCTTTTTAATAAATTCAAATAGGCTATAAATACGGAGATATTGATAGTACTCTTTAAGATTTACAACAAGCAGTTACTTTCAATTTAATTTTTAAACATTTAAATATAGGGCATTCCGATTCTGCAAAAATTAACTTCGCTTCTTTCTCCATTTTGGAAAACACAAGTAGATTTTTTTTTTTTTTCCATGACTTCTTCCGAAAATTTCTGGATGTTTAAATACAGATTACGATTCTACGAAAACATAAGCTGTTTTGAGCAAGAAGGTAATTATTCCGAAGCTCAGTCCAAAAAGTGGAGACAGAATTTAATAAATTAAATAAACAGCACTTGATTAAATAATCACTTTGCGTTCGTCTTTAATAAGGTCACAAACCACATGGAATAGGTTTTAATATTTTTAATAACTTCCACAGCTAATCAAATAATTTTACAACTAAAACTGCAAAATTCATTTCGTAGGACCATTTACTTGATATTATAGTGATTATTTTTTGTTAATTCGAAATGATTAACTTGCTGTTGGCGAAATATTTCGAAATAATCTCGTCTCTTATTACATGTGCTTGAACACGTGGACTCTCCACAATTGGCTAGCTTTCAAGTTGTATATTTCAATTTTAACCAGCTTATTCTATCTTCAAAAGATATTATCCTCGAATAAAATAGAAAAATAATAAAATAACATACCTTTTCCTTATTCTTTTTACCAGCCATTTCAAATTTCTTCTGAATATTAACTTCAAGCGACTTTAAAACGAAGTGAACAAGTATGCGACTACTGCGTAAAGGACAGAAATGGCGTGTGCGGCTTTATTTATATGGGAATATACCCCCCTCCCATTTTGCTACAGAGTTTCGGATCCACTGAATAAATACATCTATCACGTATTAAAGTTTTTAATTGGTATTTTACTCCGAGTTAATTCATTATATTACGACAGAAACAAAACAATTGATAATCCTATTGATGTTTTATATCTAAAATACGAATATTCCAATTACTTTTTAAAACGGGTCGGAATCGACTGCTATGAACCAAGCACTTGAGCATTTCGCCCGCAGTACAACATAATTTATGGATAGGACTTTTAAAACAGCTCCAAAAATTTTCCAACAAGTATTCATCATTCGAGTCCCTCTTAGTTTATCAGCCGTAACATACATATATGCCTTTTTGTCGGGAAAGTCGCAATCTACATCTGAAGAACTCCTTGGATGAATGCAATCATCTGGGATGCAATCCAATGCGATTTCAACAATTCTGGGACCACACGTATCATCTCGTAGCTGTTTTCTACCATCTGACCCTAAGTATTGGGTTGTCCGGAAAGTTCGTGCCGATTTATAGTATCTTACCTTTCGACTTATTTTAGAACATGGTTGATTCCATAAAATAGGACTTGACTACACCTCCATTTAGAGCAGAATTTAAGCTATCTTTTCGTGGAAGAAGGTTTATGTTTCTATAACCTGTGTTAATTCTGTAACCCTTTAGAATGGAAGATAAGAAAGTTCATTTTCGGCACTTGATGCTTTTCTTTTTCCGTAAAGGGAAAAGTGCCTCACAAGTAACCAAAGAAATATGCGCAGTTTACGGTGATGTTTCTTTATCCGAAAGAACAGTTCGGAAGTGGTTCGCAAGGTTCCGAGCTGGAGATTGTAGCCTTATTGATAAAGGGCGATCGGGCAGACCATCCACTATAGATGATGACCAAATCAAGTCATTAATTGAGAATAACCCACATTGCACAACCCGAGAATTAGCAGAAAGCCTCAACCTATCAAAATCCGTCGTTCATGAGCACCTGGTAAAGCTTGGGTACACAAATCGCTGGAGAAAGGTACAAATACAAGGTACAAAGTGTGGGACTGACCTCTGTATAAAGAAATGAAGACCGAGTAAAACATTTTTGTAGAATGTTGGATGGACTGGCTTTTCCACCTGTAGACAAAGTGGCCAAAGGGTTACCTGATGTTGAAGGACTGAAAGATCTTGTGGACTATTTCAGTAGCACATGTATTCGGCACTTAACGTCGCATCTAGGCACCAGCCCTTCTTGATGGAATAATTCCTCTAGTACGCATGAGAAAGATTCCTCCCTTGTTTCCACCGCAGTTATGGAATGCCCACCAGGCAACTGTTGATAATGACGGTCGCACCAACATTTATGCGAGAGCTGGAATTTTTATTTCCATGAACTTGTGGGGTATGCCCACCCAACCATCTGGAAAGCCATTGAAGGCATTCGAATAGATGCTCTTGTATCAGAAGCACTGGTTAAAGATTCTCGTGGCGAACCTCCAAGAAAATGAGTGATACTGTCACAGAGGAGTATGGACAACGTTTGAAGAACCTATGTCTGGACTATGTGAATGAAAGGAAAACCATAGAGGAATTTTTTGAATGACATAGGGCACAGAATCAGGTTGTCATAAAATGAACTTTAAATGAACCTCAACACAAATTTGCTTTCAGTTTTCAAAAGATACCTTAGCGGTTGGTTGCACTATAGGCCTTCCGTTTTGTTTTTGTTTTTTTCTTTTTTGAAAACATGTTTTTATCTATACATGGGGGAATTGTTGTTACTCAAGCAGTCAAAACAATTACGTGAAGTGGGCGGAGATAAAGAATATGTACATCACCCATTTTCTGTGTATAGACACACGCGCTTCTAAGTGGAACCAGCAGCCACGAGCCCGCAAGAATAATACACCTTAGCAGAGAGACGAACGTAGGGGACATTCCTGTTTGTATGGATGGCAGTGATTTTACTTAGCTTGATGATGATGATGAATGAGGTTGTTGTTGTTGTTGGTAGTTGAGATAATGACGATGCTGCCGATGAATGTTTTTGACTTGTAAAGCACATTTCTTGAAGTAAATGTTTTCCCTTTTCTTAGAATTCAGAAAATATATACATTGAGTGGTAAAGACTCATACACTTTAGATGAGTTGTAGTGCACCTAAGCACTGTACACAATGTTTTTTTATTATTATTATTATTAATAATTGGAATTCTGGAAAATAAAAGTGTTTTTTTTTATAACTGCAATTTCTATTTTACTTGAAATTAAAAACAAAAAAATTCAAGAGATTTGGCTGTTATCTCTAGCATGTGGAGAGATCTTCGAGGCTTAACTTCATGTGCTGGTTGAAAATCACCTAAAAAAAATTCTGGGGTCGATACATTTCACTATAAAAATTCTTCAAAGTGGCCCTTTTCTTAGAATTCAGAAAATATATACATTGAGTGGTAAAGACTATTATGTTCTGTTTATTTTATTCAACTTATATTTGATTACTTAATAATTGGAATTTTGGAAAATAAAAGTTTTTTTTTTATAACTGCAATTTCTGTTTTTACTTGAAATTAAAAACAAAAAAATTCAAGAGATTTGACTGTTATCTCTAGCATGTGGAGAGATCTTCGAGGCTTAACTTCATGCGTTGGTTGAAAATCACCTAAAAAAATTCTGGGGTCGATACATTTCACTATAAAAATTCTTCAAGGTGGCACCCCAGCATGGCTGCAATCTAATGATTTTAACAAGTACAAAGGGAAAAAATATATCTCAGAAGGGGTTTGATTAGGATTTTAAAAAAAATTCTGGGTTCCATGCAGCCATCTAAAAATTCTTCATGGTGGTTGCCACAGTCTAATAACTGCAACAAGTTAAAAGAAAAAAGTTCTGACGTCAATACATTCAACTAAAAATTCCTCAAGGCATGTCCACAGTTCAATGACTGAAACAGGTAAAAAGATTTTTAGAAGATATTAAAAAAAATGAAGAATAACCAAAAAATATAACGGAGGGGGTTACAAAAAAATTTCAAGAGATTTGGCTGTTATTTCTAGCATATGAAAAGACCTTCTAAGCTTAACTTCATGTGCTATTGAAAACCATTAAAAAAAATTCTGGGGTTGCTACATTCGACTAAAAATTCTTCAAAATGGTGCTCCAGTATGGCCACAGTCTAATGACTGAAACAAGTAAAAAGGAAGAAAAAATTCTGGGGTTGATACGTTTAACTAAAAGTTTTTCACCCAGGCTCTTGCCCGCGGTGCCCTCCTACTCGACAGGGCATCGTAAAGTTGCCTTATTGGTATGGCCACAAGTAAAAGGTGAAAAAAACTAAAAAAATAACTGAAAAATATAACCGTGGGGCTGTTGTTCACTTTCACACTTCAACTATGGGGCTCTTGTCCACTTTCACACTTTAACTATGGGGCTTTTGTCCTATACTCGCAACGAAATGTACATTACTTAACAGTTTGGTGTCCACCCCACACTCTTGCTTCTTCATAACTCCCTTTAAAATGCATAATTTGTAACAAAACTTTACAGAAATACATTTTCTGTAGGTGTAGATTATGATTATGCTGACAAGATTTAAAAAACAAATCCTAAAGTTAGGTAAATTTGGGGTAACAAAGTTAGATAGGGGAGAAAATTATATAAAAATTCATCCTCCAAATAAATTTTTTTTTTTTTCTGATCTTAGCAAAATCATTGTAATGTATACCCTCTGTAATATTTCATTATAAATTAGTCTTTTTAAAGGAGGTTATGAGGATGGTGTTAGCTAAATAAATGGAGAAGTTAAACAAAAATCTCAGACAAGAGATCTCGAACAAAAAACCTGGTGGTTAGTCATCTGTTAGTATTGACATAACATTAATGTAGCGTTAGTTATTTTGTTTTGTTTTTTTTTCTCTCAAACTGTTTCAGATTAGTTATCCATGAGAAATCTATAACTTTATCCTAAATATAACAGTATTTGTTGGTAGTAAATAAAAACTGTAAAATATATTAAAACATCTGAAAACAAAACAAAGATAGTGGTGACTACAATATATTTGAATATTGTGCCATATCACCTTATAGGGATCTCACTTGGCCCTGCCTTGCTGAGATTCGAAATCAAATCTAAGATTTCTTGCTTGTCAAATCCACCCACTATTTGTTGACCAAGTGGGAAAATCTCTGTCAAAAGAACATTGATTGATGTGTTTCCAATTGACCCACAACCACGTAGTGTCAGGAAAAGTTCAAATGGATAGTAGGTGACCTAAATGTATATAAGTTATTCATATAATGGTATATCCATCTTTCTAGTGGAATGGGCCATTATAAATACTAGCGCTCTGCAAACAGAAAGGCAGTGACAGTAACTGACTGGTTCGAAATACCATCTTGGCAGAACATCGTAGAGGGACAGCTATGGAATTCAACAAACGATACAGTTGTCCTGTCCACCAATTACTTTCTCACTCATTCGTTTAATCAATTTAGTTACTGCTGTTACAACGGGGAACATGAGAATACGTAAGTTCAACACTATCTACCCTTTTACAAGAAAATATAGCTGTCATTACTTCATATGCTTTCTGACTGTTTTTATGCAAGCCTGCCTGTCGTGGTTTGGCTTTAATTATATGTAATAGATAAATATGTTATCTACAACTTCAGCCACTGTCCTTCTTTCTTGGAGTCATCTTCATCTCTCTCACTGTGTTACAACTTTTGTTCTAAATCAGTGATTCCTAACCTGTGGTTTGCAAAGGTAGTACTGGGCGTCCATGAACTAAATTCAAAATTTCATATATATACATATATATATATAAACACACACACTGAACTGCAAAAGAAATGTAATTTTTTAAAATGTCATTTTTATATGACAAATTCTGAAAATTTATTTTGGGGATTGAGTGTAAATATTCCAAGACATGCTGGTTTATGGTTGAGACCCAGATTGCAGGTAACCTTTCAACTTTCCCTGAAACGAGACACCAAAACGCAGCTTTGTTGAATGCCGTGGGTGGCAGTTGCAAACAATTGTTATGAAAACTGAAATGCATACGCATCTCGTGGAGGTTATGAGTATAAAAATAAACTCAACCCGCATTCCTGGCATTCATAATTTGGACACACCAGGTATGACTTGATTGTCAGCAGTGCAAAGAGAACAAACTATTGGCCGATTGCAAGCAGGGCAGCATGCCCTGGTTGCGAAACCTTACAATACCCATGCCAGCACCATCTGTTGCCAGCACCATCTGTTGCCAGCACCATCTGTTGCCTGCAACAGTGATACAACACCAACATCACTGCAGACTGTGCCCGCAGAGGGCACCCCTAGGTGACCATGCCCAGGCAGGACCACTTCATCCACATGCAACACCTCCATGATTGCTTCAGACCAGCCAGTGTGACAGTTCGCAAGACCACTAGCACTGGACAGTGACCCATCAGTGATGACATAGTACAATGTCAACTGGCCGCCAGCAACCTACATTGCTGTCACCCTGCATCAGGACCTGTCTTCACCATCTGCTACCATCATGCACGACTACAGTGGGCTACACAGCACCGACATTGGCGGCATCAACAATGGATGTCGGCAGTCTTCCCTGACAAGGGCCAGTACTGTGTTTCCACCTCGGATAGCAAGGGTGTGGCATAGGAGGGGTGAACAATACAGTGACGTATGTGTCATGGAGAGAAATGCATGGAGTGGCCAAAGCATCACTCTTAACTTCACTCTTGCAAGAATTTGAGCCAGGTCTCTGATTTGAGGGTAACTCTCTCCCTTCCAGCAGTCTCCAAGGTACAGTAGAGGATCAGGGAAACTGTCTTTCCTCCTGACCAAAAGATAAATAAAAGTAAGAAGTTTGCTTCCTAACCATATGGTTCTGGGTTCAGTCCCACTGCATGGCACCTTGGCTAAGTGTCTTTGGATTGACCAAAGCCTTGTGAGTGGATTTGGTAGACAGAAACTGAAAGAAGGCTGTCGTGTGTGCATGCATGTTAATGTCTTCTTACCTTGACTTTGTGATAGATGTGAGTGCCACCATCATGCAATCAGTGTCTTTTTCTAATCTGTGAAAACCTGTCTGGTCATGGAGAAATATTACTTTATTTGGAAACAGGGGAGGATTGGTGATGGGAAGAACACCCAGCCACTGAAAATCCACTTCAGCAGATTCCCGCCAACCCATATCATTATGGAAAAGTGGATGTTAAAATGATGACAAACAGTAGTAAAATGCTTTATCTTTTCTGGTGGTGGTGGTGGTGGCAGTTGTGGTGTATTACTAATTTTCTTTGATTTTGATATTATTACTAGTGGGTTGAGAGATTGCATAGAGTTTTAACCATTACCATTCTTATGTGTTTAGAATGGATGGCACAACTGAGGGGGCACGAAACAAATTGTTGTATCTTGGGACAGTCATTTTACCAATAAAAACAAGTACACTGGATCTATTTAACTTTTTATTATTATCAGTCAACTAGTTCACTAATTAACCAATTGACTAATCAAATGCTTGATTAATCATTGGTCAATCATTCAATGAGTTGTTCTGCAAGAGCATTTTCGTTGCCATTTGTGACTTCATAAATGACATACCCTCGTTCATCCAGATCTATCACGTTGCATCCAAACAAAGCAATTTGCAGTATTTCGTCCTTTTCAGCAATGTGTTCAAACCACACTGGGGCTGATTTCAGTTATCATCCCTCCTAGGTCAATAAAATAAATAATCAATATACTGGCAATCAATTCAATTAGCTACACCACTTTGTGACATTTTTTTTTACCAATGTGAGAAATTATGATTCAATGATTAAAAATGAGAAATGTTAAAGCACTGAGTTATTGTTTTGTCACAGGCTAACCTTGATCAAGCAGACATTTGACTGAAAGTGTTCAAGCCATGATTATCTTGTACTAGCAAGTTCACTCACAAGGCATTGGTTAGCCTAAGGCTATAGAAGACACTTGCCCAAAGTGCCATGCAGTAGGACTGAACCCGAAACCATGTGGTTGCAAAGCCAGCTTCATAACCACACAACCATGCAAGTGCTTATTCACAGCTCAAATATAAAATTATTTCTTATCAATTAGTAAACCAGATGATGCATATATTGATTATGAATTTAGCCTTTAACTAACATGCAAATTACCATTAATAATAAGTTTGATGATGAGGATTTTATTTGAAGGCTGAGTATACTTTATTTATCAAGATGCAAAATGGTATATTCATTATATTCAATATATATTGTATTTTCTTTAGTCATAAAATGCATTGATTAAAAAATAATACTTACATTACATCATCATATGTTGACGCAAAACTATCAAACATGGGTATTATGCATGCATTTATAATGCCCGGCACAAAATCTGTGATTTTTCCTCTTCATAGACATTAAATAATTTTTCTAAATGCAGATTTGTGTCAATAACCTGGAATGTATAATTTTTTATAATACTTTTAAAACTTGAGTGAAAAGTTTAAAATACTGATTTCAAATTTTGGCACAAGGCCAGCAATTTCAGATTAGACTGGTACTTATTTCATTAACCATGAAAGGATGAAAGGCAAAGACGATTTTGGAATTTGAACTCAGAATATTAAGATGGGTAAAATGCCACTAAGCGTTTTGCTTGGCATTGCTAACAATTCTGCTGGCTTGCCGCCTTCATAAAGTTAAAAATATTACTGCAATATTTAAATTTCAAACAAACTGGGAAAAGAATATATTTTTGAAAAATAATTTTAATGAAATTTATTCAATGAAAATGCTTTCGATGAAACTTGAAATTAAAAAATAATAACAACTATTATGTGAAAATATCCTTTAATAAAAACAGCTATTCTGTAAGGACAACCTTTTTTCTTCTGGGAGTTTACAAATAGTATAGCTGACAAGATATTAGACATTATGAGAGATTAACAGTTTATATCCAGTCACTGTCACTAGTTTGTATCTCTGGTTAAAACATTCAGGTTCACTTACTTGAAAATAGATACTACAGAGTGGGTTTAGCTTACCACTATAAATGCTGTAGAATTGGTGAGTCATTTGTTATTTTGATGTGTTGAACTCAATTCTTCCAGCAGGAAAGTGTATGCAATAGACTTGTAAAGAGATCTAGGCTTATGTCTAGCTAATGCTTTTAACTAATGAGTACCAAAGGACCAAGGAATGAAGTAATTGATTCTACAGTACATTACAAAGGCAAGCTTATTACTGAAGGTTTTCTTTTTCTGATGAATTATCCAGTAGTTCAGCTCCTGTGGAGCCTTGGCATGAATTTAAAACATCTGAATATTGAATTCATATGATGATGAAGTATTCCATATGTACCTTAAAGATTTATACAATTGCAAAAACTAGACTGTAAGAAACCTGATTAAGTGTACCCATCATTGTCTTTTAACATCCACTTTCCATGCTAGCATGGGTTGGATGATTTGACTGAGGGCTGGTGAACCAGATGGCTGTACCAGGCTCCAATCTTGATCTGGCAGAGTTTCTACAGCTGGATGCCTTTCCTAATGCCAACCACTCCGAGAGTGTAGTGGGTGCTTCTACATGCCACCGGCATGGGGGCCAGTCAGGTGGTACTGGCAACGACCTCACTCAAATGTTTTTTCACGTGCCACCGGCACAAGTGCCATTAAGGCGGAAAGTAATCTATCACTCCTAAAAGTCCCCTCAATCACACCAACATTTTGGGTCATTTCATGTCTTGCATCTGGTTCACTAGGCAAATATTCTTATCCTCTGAAACAATGTTAGTCCATAGCATAATTAACCACAATTCCTAATTTTTCTGATTCTCTATTCTAACTAGCAATGTATCCTGGCATTGCCTGTGTGTTATGACCTACAGCTACAGTGTATTATTTTTGCCTTTCTTATGGGCAGAATCAGCACAGCTGATATGTAGTGAACTGGATTACTGCCGTAATGGAAATTATTGTTAGTCTAAAAGTGAAGGTGGGGAAGGTACAATTTGCATGGGTTTGCATGACTGCTTTCTGTCCTTAAGAAGGATCACAAACTATGTATTGTTTCATAATATAAAAGGGAGCTAATACGATTTTGCCCAGAAATCTTTTCAAAATTTCAATTTCCTCTCCCCACCGTCCCCACTGCAATTTCTTAATTTGTAACTTTCTTTTTGAATTTTTTTTTTATCTACATAGAAAAATACAGAGATTATGAATCTGGGAAATATTTTTTTAAAGTTTAATTTTCTTAAAGAAACACTCAATGCCCCTTCACCCACCTCACCCATCCATCACCTACCCACTTTTAAAAAGCTAAAACCTCCCAATGTTTCACACATGCTTAGAATTGTACTGAAATAGCAGACATAAAAAATACTAGACCACCACTAGAAAACCCGACATGCTAGAAACAACAGGTAAAGGACATTGTTTCTGAAGAAACTTCCCTACTATTCAAAATGCTGAAGGTGAAACATTTGGAGTTTGTAGCTTTTTGAAAGTGGTGAGTTGATAGGTGGATGTTTGAGAAGGAGATTTTAGTGTATCTTTTCAGAAAAGAAAAGGAAGAAGAAAATTTTTTTTAAGATTTGTACTCTCTGTTTTTTTCTCCATGAATTATCAAGAAAAAAAATTTGGAAAAAAGTAAAAAAGATGAAGAAATCAGGGTGAGAAGGGAGAAAATTAAAATATTGAGAACATGTATTGTGGGTGAAATCCTAATTTCTTGTATCAAAAACAGGAATCAGAAGAAATTTAGGAAAAAAGTAAGGTAAGAGTGAGGGGTGGGGCGCAAGTGTCACCTCAAACATGCTAGAAACAACAGATAAAGGATAGGATTTCTGGGAAAACTTCTGAGTTTATATTGAAGATCATGTTTTTAAATACACTCATCACAAACACAAATTACAGAATAGAAAAAGGTAATTTCAATTGGATTTGAGTTGTAATTTTGCGCATGCACACAGCAAGAAATAACATAATTTGTACACAAGTGTGTGTGTGCATGCGTGCCAAAGGAAGAGTTTTATGGCATTCTTTCATTTGAAGCAGCAAAGTTGTCAGCTCGATCATGTGAAATTATATGATTGCTCGTTAATTTTTACAAAAAATTTTATTTTTTTATGATTTGAAGAGAGCAGAAATTGAAAGAGATGAGAAAGTGAAAAGACGACATTTGCTTTGAAGTGAGAGCAGAAAGTGAAAGATGTATGTACGTGTATATGAAATGGATGTGTGTGTGTGTATGTGAGAGAGAGCACGGCAAGAGAGTGAGTGAGGGAAGGTGTGTGTTGTCATCTATGTACTTTTTGTATGTATGTATAAGTGGCACTCACTCTCTCTCTCTCTCACACACATTATCTTTCATATACACATAAATACATATGCAAACATCTTTTTTGTTTGTATATGAGCATGTGCATGTGAGAGAGAGTGTGAGTGGCTGCATTTCCTCATAACATATAGAGAAATGGATGTCTTTTAATGAAATTGTTTTGGTTGTGGCTTATTTCAATACAATATTTATGTGTACATTTTCATAAATGTTTGTCTGAGTAGAATTCTATGCATGCATGAAACATTAGACAAAAATTAAACATTAGAAGCAAATCAAAATATTGCCCGAAAATGACCTCAAAATTGTGTGACAGGATCTTGTTTCTGAGGTTATTTTAGTAATAAAAAAAGAGTTGCAGTGCCAAAAACATAGTTTATTTAGTAACCTTTATATATATAGACAGATGATAAGCAGCTTTCTTTATTACAGTACAGATGAGACTAATTAGGAAAAACATTACTTTCATGATTCACACATCATCACTCTCGTAATGTAACACTTTGTATTTTTGGTTCAAATTGAAAGTATGAAACTATTTTCACTTTCTAACGAAACCTGGTTGTTGTAGAGTAGTGTCTTTAAATTACTACAGCTAGTTGTTGAGATAATGAAGAAAATATGTAAATGAAAATAAAGTTTATTTGGTAGCCGAAAGATTATTGAATCTTTTGATACCCATACATCAAAATTGGCAACTCAGTTTTTGAATGCATAAGGAACATACACATACACACACATACACATAAGACCCGGCAGGACAAGTGAGACCATAACCCGTGGCCTTCTACATGGGATGGAGCCAGCCTACGTATGCATACCTTCCCTTCTTGGGACACAAAACTCTACTTGTGAAGACCTGTTGAGGCAAGTGAGGATCAGAATCGAAATCAATCAATGGAAATTGCAGATGAGTTACCAGTGCCGGTGGCATGTAAGAGAACCATCCATTCGTGACCGTTGCCAGCACCGCCCCGACTGGCCTCGTGCCGGTGGCACGTAAAAAGCACCATCCATTCGTGTCTGTTGCCAGCCTTGCCTGGCCCCCGTGCTGGTGGCACATAAAAGCACCATCCGTTCGTGGCCGTTTGCCAGCTCTGTCTGGCACCTGTGCGGGTGGCACGTAAAAAGCACCCACTACACTCACGGAGTGGTTGGCGTCCAGCCGTAGAAACACTGCCAGATCTGACTGGGCCTGATGAAGCCTTCCGGCTTCACAGACCCCAGTTGAACCGTCCAACCCATGCTAGCATGGAAAATGGACGCTAAACGATGATGATGATGATGACACAAACCCTCTTTTATAAATATAAATATATATATATATATATATATAGATAGATAAACCATGACATTGTAAAAGGCGAAACCTTTTCGAACTATAGTAGCTGGAGCTACATGTTTGTTTAGGCTGTGTGTTGTTGCCCATATAAAGCCAAGTTACAATATTTGCTTTCAGTGAAACACATTTATTTCCACAACGATATTGCAAAGGTTACTTGCTGAAAGCTGTGAGATTAAATGTCAGGAGTGTGTTTTTGTGTGTAGAGAGGAAAAAATGTGTCTTCATATTTGGCGAGTTGGTTGTTTAACCTAAGATGAGTGGCATAAATGACCAAAAATCTTCTATGAAGCCTCTGTGTTCATCTGTCTCCTCTTGAACTTCTGCAGCCTTCTACTAGTACTAGCTCCCTTCTCTATATTTGTATTTCCCATGCATGTCAATTTACAACCTTCATTTGGCATGAAACTATATGGAATTTTCTACACAAATGTGCTGGGATAGCAACTGGCTGAAAAGTAGGCTAAGATCACCTGATATGAACCAATGCCACCAAATATAGAAATTTCATATGTCATGGCTTTTGCTTGTTATGGAACTATCAGTTTTGAATGCTGAATACCACTACACTTTTTCTATTCTATCCAAATTGCATTGGCAAATTTCTTTTCTTATTTGCATCCCTAGTTATCTATTTAACATTCTATAGTTCACTTGAGCATGTTAAACCTCTTTTTCTATGGATTACAGCCAATTGTATGGGTCTGAATTATCTTCCTCTGCCATCCTATTTTTATTCCTTTCAATGGAACTCTCTCAACCCATACTTGCATTACCTATGGAATTCTCTAAGGATCAGCTATATTGTCTATTATTTTCAGCTTTTCCAACATTGAACTTTTGTCATACAGTGTGGTATATGAGATTCATACTTAATTCTAGAAATACAATAATTCTAAATTAAATGAACAAGTTTCAGCAACAAAAGAAAAAATTCTAAAAATGGAAATATAGACTATAGAAACAATATATCTCAAGGATGATATTGATAACTAAGAATATCTTAATACTTACTTTAACAGGAGCAGGTAATGGGCCATAAGATTGTTTGATAAGCCACTCTTCGTGGATTTTGTGAAGGTTTTCTAGCAAAGACTGGAAGAAATATAAAAAGAAAACTGTCTGATAGATGAAGCATAAACATTTACATGTGAAGAGAATGGTTGTCAAAAACTGAATTAACAACGAAGTAATAGAAGCTACCAAAATAGAAATTAAACCAAGAACAAGTTGAGAGACGCAATGTTTGAGCTGTCCTGCCCTCAACAGCAAACTGTGACATCTCTCCTTAACTTACAAAAGATGGAGCTCTGCATTTTAATACAAGCTTGTTGATAGCTGAAAGCCTGTTTAGAAGCAGAATTTGTCAAAATGTGATATTTGCAGCAGGTATCAATAAATAAAAATACACTATACATTTTCACAAACATATGCTGTGACTGCAAAGACCTGACAAATAATGTGAGTTCATGGCTGCTTCTTGCACCAGTTTCGCACAGCCCCAGCCCATCCAAAGTACCTTGGATTGCAGAACAACCTGCTGTGTTTACCTTGGATCATAGGGTGACCTGCTGTGCCACCTTGACTGGCTTCTGTGCCGGTGGCACATGACCTGCTGTGCTTGAGGAGACCTATTGAGTCAAGTACATCAACATCAAAATAAATATCAAATGGAAATTATAGTTGTGATACCTGTGCCGGTGGCACGTAAAAAGCACCATCCGAATGTGGCCAATGCCAGCGCCGCCTTGCCTGGCTTCTGTGCCGGTAGCACATAAAAAGCACCAACCAATCGTGGCCGCTGCCAGCTTCCCCTGGCACCTGTGCCGGTGGCGCGTAAAAATCACCCACTACACACGGAGTAGTTGGCATTAGGAAGGGCATCCAGCTGTAGAAACACTGCCAGATCAGACTGGAGCCTGGTGCAGCCTCTTGGCTTCTCAGACCCCAGTCGAACTGTCCAACCCATGCTAGCACGGAAAATGGATGTTAAACGATGATGATGATGACGATGATGTGTAAATCAACACAGCTAAAAGTAAGACCTCTCTGGATATAATTTGAGAAAGATAACACACTGTATTGCTAAATGACAGTAGGTGATGGGATACTGAAAGTTGCAAAGCACCAGCTACTATGGAAATGAATAAATAAATTACAGTCCAGGAACGGCTGTTTGGTTGAGAAGCCTGATTCCCGATAATGTGGTCTTGGGTTCAGTCATACTGCCTGGCATTTTGGGAAGTGTCTTTTACTACAGACCTGGGGTGAACAAAAAATTGTGAGATGTAGTAGATAGAAACTCGAAGATAGATAGATGGACGGACGGATGGATGGACATGTGTAAGTACATACATATGCATGCATGTATGCATGTGTTGTGTGTGTTACTATCTTCTTGTCTTGACATCATGTAATAGTTGTAAGCAGGTGTCATCATGCAAGCAGCATCCTTCAGTTCCAATCTTCCATGAAAACACATCTGGTCATGGGAAAGCATTATCCTTTTTGGTTATAGGTGAGGGTTGGTGGCAGGAAGGGCATCCAGCTGTAGAAAATCTACCTCAATAAATCCTGTCTGACCCAAGTGAGCATGGGAAAACTGAACACAGGCACAGACATGGCTGTTTGGTAAGTAGTTTGTTTCTCAACCACATGGTTTCAGGTTCAGTTCCACTGTGTGGCACCTCCGGCAAGTGTCTTCTACTATAGTCTCAAGCCAACCAAAATCTTGTGAGTGAATTTGGTAGATGGAAACTGAAAGAAGCCCGTCTTATATATGTATGTGTGTCTCCTACCACTGCTTGACAACCAGTGTTGATGAGTTTATGTCCCCATAACTTAGTGGTTCAGTAAAAAAGAATAATAGCATAAGTACTGGGGGCGGTTTGTTTGACTAAAATTCTATAAGCAGGTGCTCCAGCATGGTCAAAGTCTAATGACTGAAACAAGTTGACTGCGCTAGGACTAGGTGGTGAAGCATGATCTCCGAACATCGGGCTTCACGAAGGCAATGACTAGTGACCAAGACCTTTGGTGATATACCGTACTTGAGAAGACCCGTCAAGCCAAGTGGAACCATAGTCGTGGCTTATGTTGGTGTCACATAAAAAAACACCATTCAAGTGTTGGGCGTAACAGAGGTAATGTGTCCAATGCTGGTGTCGCATGGCACAGTGGTCAATGCTGATGTCATGTAGTAATGTGGCCAATGCTGGTGTCACATAATTAGCACCTGTACCGGTGACATGTAAAATGCACCTTTCAAGTGTTGGGTCTCACGGAAGTAATGATAAATGACTGGGACCCTTGAACAGAAAACCCATCAAGCCAAGTGAAATTATAGTTGTAGCAGATACTGGTGTCATGCGACTGGCACCCGTGCCAGTGGCACGTAAATGCACCCATGCCAGTGGCACGTAAAAGCACCCATTACACTCTGTTAAGTGGTTGGTGTTAGGAAGGGCATCCAGCCATAGAAACTATGCCAAATCAGACTGGAGTCTAGTACAGCCTTTCAGCTTACCAGCCCTGGTCAAATTATCCAACCCATGCCAGCATGGATAACAGATGCTTGATGATGATGATGATGATGATGATGACGATGATGATGGTGGTGATGATGGTGATGATAGTGATGATGATGATGATGATGATGATGATGATGATGATAAATGAATGAATGAATGAATGAATGAATGAATGATGAATGATGATAAAGTCATTCTGAAAAATGACAGTGCAAATATCAAAAAATTTGAAATTTGATTTGCAGAAAAAATTTAGCAAACAGAATTTTCAAATTAGTAAAATCAATTACATTTTTGATTTCAGTGTTCCAGATATCCACATTCTTTTCAGGAAAGAGATGCCAAAAGGCTGTTTTTAAGGAATATAACAGTAAAGGTTCTTACCACTGGAACAGGATCTTCTTCTTTTCTACATCTTTTTTTCAATCTCTCAAAGCACAAATGAGGATCTGCCTTTAAATATACTGAGAGAAAAATGAATATCAGTACACATGCAGATATGCATACACACGCATTATATAAATAGCACATACAAACAAGAGATGCCAACTAACGCATCTGAATAAGAACTGACTTGGAACATGGCAGCTTGTACAACCCATGGTAGCATGGAGTGGAGGCACATGGCCTAGTGGTTAGAGCAGCGGATTCGCGGTCGAGGGATCGCGGGTTCGAATCTCAGACCGGGCGGTGTGTGTGTTTATGAGTGAAACACCTAAGCTCTACACGGCTCTGGTAATGGCGAACTTCTGCTGACTCTTTCGCCACAACTTTCTCTCACTCATTCCTCCTGCATCTTGTAGCTCACCTGCGACGGACCAGCGTCCCATCCAGGTGGGGAACCTATACGCCAAGGAAACCGGCAAACCGGCCCTATGAGCCAGGCATGGCTCGAGAAGGAACAAGCATGGTAGCATGGAGAATGGACTAAATTTATGATAATGACATACAAATAATAATAATAAGCATCACAATCATTTAATGTCCACTTTTCCCTGTTTGCATGGGTCAGATGGAGTTTACCAAAGCAGACCTTCTCTGAACAGATGCTCTTCCTGTTGGCAACCCTCACCTGTTTTCCAAGCAAGTTTAATATTCCTCTATGGCAAGACACAGAATATTGGATAAGAATGACACTGCTTGTATGACCATGGCACTCATTTACAACAATCACTCATGCAATGTCAAGATAAGGAGACACAAATATACACACACAATGGGCTTCTTTTCAGTTTCCATTTTCCAAATTCACCCACTAAACCTGAAATTATGTGGTTAAGAAGTAAACTTCTTAACCACAGAACCAAACCTGCACCTAACACACATACACACACACACACACAGAGTGCTGGTACAGCACTGACTCTCTCATATTCCAGTGGGATGTCAATGTATGTTCAAGAAACAATTAGCAAAAGCATGGTACATGCTACCAAGTCATACTTGCTTGCGAGTGATGGCTTTGGTTTTGCTTTTCTTCATAGACACACACAAGTGCAAACACACATACATATACACATATACAAACATATCTTCAATATATCAAACATATTAAAAATATATAGAGTAACCAATACATTAAAAAGGTACATATAAAAATATATAAATATATATATAGGAGAGTTTATGAAAAAAACAAAAGACGAAGACAGGTGGTGTACAAAACAAACAGATGTATAAGTATAACACTCAGGAATAGAAAAAATCTTTTACGTTTCAAGCCTACGCTTTTCTACAGAAAGGGACACAGAAAAAACAAGGAGAGAAAAAAAATGTGTGTAGTGGCTAATGATCAATCATGGCAACAAGTGCCGGACATATATATATATATATATATATATACATATATATATATACATATACATATATATATATATATATATATACATATATATATATACATATATATATATACATATATATATATACATATATATTATACATATATATATATATATATATATATAATATATATATACATATATATTATATATATATATATATATATCATCATCATCA